>NW_005363247.1:7777971-7812840 GCF_000412655.1 Myotis brandtii
ATGAGTTGAGGGATGGGGGGGGGGGCAATGGGGGGATAAGGACACATATGTAATACCTTAATCAATAAAGAAAAAAATAAAAACCTGCCAAACTTCAAACAAATTCTCAAGAAAGATAATTACATCTCACTTTCAAGGTTGTATTTGCTATGAAATTACCCAATCTAAAATAATAAATAAAATTTTGCAACATTATTTGGCAAAGTTTTTTAGAAATAGAGTCACGGGGAATAAAAATAACAGAACTAAGGAAGGGGAATATTCTTAAATTTTATTCCATTCCTGCTCAGTCTTCAGCCAAGAGGACTTTTTTTAAAAATTGATTTTAGAGAGAGAGGGGAAGGGAGAGAAAGAAAGACAGAATTGTTGTTCCTCTTAGATATGCACTTATTGGTTGATTCTTGTTGTATGTGCCCTGACCAGGGATCAAACCTGCAACCTTGGTGTATTAGAATGGTGCTCTAACCAACTGACCTACCCAGTCAGAGCCCCAAGAGGCCTTCTCTAGAACTCTACTGACAAAGGAAAAGCTCAGAATCACCACTGCCTCTCAGTCCTTTTGCTTCCCCTTTCCTTGCCCCACTTCAGCTGAAGGTGCCACTTTCAGATTTCTTTAACTAAGAGCCTTCTGAAGGGGCAGAGGGTCATGGGTGCACACGTCTAGCCAGTCCTTTGGCCACTAGTGGAGTGGAAGCTGCTAGAGGGCACTTCATTGACAGGGCCACTCCGGGCTTCTGGGGCTCCTTCCACCAGCCTTCTGAATGCCTGCGAAGTGGTAGGCTAGGATTTCCCTGATCTTGTAGTAACTGTGGATTCTGCATCCCTGGTATCAGAAGAGAAGCTAGTGGCTTGAGATGGCACAAGGCCATGGCTCCAGAGAAAGGAGAGATTTTTTTCATTGCAGTTCTGCTACTTATAAGTTTTATGACCGTAAGCAAATTACTAACCTTTATAATGTTCCATTTTTACCTGACAGGGTTGCCGTGAGGATTAACTGGGATAATGATAGAATGAATATCATGTAAGTTCTTTGGTGGCAGGGAATCTTTGTACAGATCTCAGGAGCTTACAACAGTGCCCACTATCATCGTAGGACATCTGTAAATGTTTATAAAATGACTAAAGTTCTTAACATAATACCTCAAGAGATTATTCATTCATTCATTCATTTAATCTTTTGTTTAATATTTATTGAGCACCTATTATATGTTTGTCAAGAGCTAAGCTGAGCCACAATGTATCAGACTAGCTAATTAAGACAACAAGGCAAATTAAGACTATAGTCACTTACTGTGATAGTCTAAACAAGAGGTTGCACTAGAAGAAGCACCGAGTCCCCCACCATTCCATTTTCCCCATGAAATGACACCTGTTGGGGTTAAATGGATCGGCAGAGACATGGAGAATTGTGTCACTATCAGAGTCCAGGTCAAAAGACACCTGCCATCTAATGGACCCAGGGGTCAAGGGTTGAGAAGGAGATAAGGGTGGAGGGAAATGTGCTAGAAGTGAAAAAAAATACTCAGTCCTGAGTAGAATGGAGAAAAGTATCTTCCAGATCTCTGTCCTCCTTTCCTTATTAGGAAGTCTCAGCAGTGATGCCTGATAAGTCCTCTATGTACAGGCCCCAGTGAAGAGGCCTCCAAGTGGAGATCGCCTGGCTAGGAATACGGATGAGAGTAACAGCTTGATGGGCCAGGGAGGCCGAGTCCTTGATTGCGACACCCTTCTCGACTGCAGTGCAGGGCTGTGCACCAAGTCTGGTGTGGGGAGAACACCTTGCCTCTGTCAGGCCTGCCAGGTCGAGCCTTGTAAGTGCCTATGGTCTGGCCTAAAATCACACACAGATTTTGGCCAAGAGCCAAGCTCCTCCATGTTGCCCTTAGAGTAGATGCAGTCTCTGCTCTCACAGAAGCATGCACACCGCTGAGTAGGCAGCCCATAAATAAGTAAACAAATAGCTGCATAATTGCACATGGTAACGATGGTCCTGAGGTGGGGGGGGGGGGGAACCAGGCTCTGGGGAGCTGTCCCTGCATTAGCCTGAGTGCCAGCACTGTCAGAGGGACTCGGGGAAGACTGAGCTGAGAACTGAGGAGAAGGAGCCACATGAAGGCCAGGGAGCAGGGGCTGGGAGGAGTAGAGCAAAGAAGCTGCATAAATCTTTATTTGTCCCCACTTTGCGGCATTGGGCTTTCCCTAATTATAGATGCTCTGCTGGGGAGGCAATGCGGCTTCTGCTGAGCTCACCGGCATCTGTGCAATAATCCACACCTTTATCACAGTGTTTTCTTTGATGTAGAAATTAGTGCATCCAGTCAAATCTGTGTTTATGCAGCTCTCAAACACATGAGTCAGATGTTCCTAGAATCTAAACAATCTTTTGTATATTAGAATGAACTCTGTTGTGTATGTGGAGAGATCCAAAAGAATATGTTTTGCTGAAACTCCCATGTGATCCCTCTCTGAGTATTAAAGCCTGGAGATGCTGCAGAAGGCAGTGGTTACTTTTGACTTTAGGGAGAAGAGATGGGTCAGTGATTGTTTTCCTCATGTGGGGAGGGCTCTGGGAGATGCCTGAACTCCTCAGCCTGCCCCTATAAGCCACTGACACAACGTTCTTTGTCAAGAATGAGCGGGGTCTCCTAGTAATTGAGAAATGCCATCTTCACAACTTAAAAAGCACCAGCAGTTTTTGGAAATCTTGTTTTTGAGAAAGATTATTTATATTTAAAAAAAAATCCACTCCCTTTCACCATGATTGTTTCACCCATTTCATAAAACTTTTACATTATGCACCTAAATTTTCACAAACTTTGTTTTTAGAGCTCTTTTCGAACAAGGTTGTATTGAGGTACTGAGCTATTTATATCTCTGATTTATTATTTGTTAAAATTAGGAGAAAATTATGCTGTGAAAGGAGAATAAACTTGGGAAGGAGGCAGATGTGGGTTCTAATCCTGACTCAGCCCCTTCCCAGTTGTGTGACTTCAGCAACTTCCCTGCAGCAGTCCTGACCCTCAGTCCCTTCATCGGAAATGCAACCTCTCACAGAGATGTTGTGAAGACAAAAAGTAATTTATTCAGTGTCCCTGGTATATAGTATATGCTTAATAAGATAAAGGTAATTCAATAAAGTAGGTTGCTGATTGTCATGGCTGGGACTCAAAAAGCACACTAAATTTACCACACTTTAAAAGCATCAAATTGAGTTTTGGTGAGTCGAGGAGTCTCTGGAAATGTATTCAACTCTCTTTCCCTAGGTATGTGGTTGGTAGAATGCAGCTTGGAAAAAGAAAGTTCATTCAAAGACCCATAGATGCCTTTATTGGGTAGTGCGGGGAGGGGTAAGAGTGCAGGTGGCTCTATAAAGGAGGGAGCGTTGTAGGAGTGGAGGGTCCAATGAAAGCAGAAATAATACAGTTCCCTTTCTGTCCCTCCTGAGAAGGCCACCTTAGAGCCTTTCCATATCTCAATTAGAGACATTGTTATCATCATAATTAGCTAGTTATTAATAGTAATAAAGGAAGAGAGCAAAGGTCAAGCAGACATTGTATGCATGGTAACCTGGGAGGCTTCACCAGGAAGCGACAGCTTCACATAGCATTGTTCCCGCAAGGGGCTTAATACCCCTCCCTGCTCCCATCCGTATTGGACTGCTTGGGGGAGGTGGGGGGATAGGTGCATGCGCAGTGTAGTTGGGGTGATGCAGGGAAGGTGCTTTATGTCAGTCTAGCCTGGGGAACAATGGGTTGGCTATGGGGTGGGCCCCATCAGAAGTGCTCAACATCTTGGAAAGCTCCTGGTTAAAACCCCCAAACAAAGAGTTCCTCTTGCTCCGGCTTGTTCGTTCTTGCTCTCTCTCGCTCTATGATCCACACTCGCCTGTTCTCTCTCCACAGCCATGTGGGCCTCGCATAGCCCATAATTTTACATCATCAATAAAGCTTTCCACAGAACCCTCCTCCTGTGGGGGCCTCAGCAAATTCTTTTCCTCATGGCACCCCAAGAACTCCACTTCCACCAATAACAACCTGAGCTCCTGGAAAGGAATCCTGGCAGAGCCCTTAAGAGTATAGACTTGTTCGTTAAACTGTTAAGATCAAATTCTGCCTTTGTCTTCTGACCTGGGCTCAGTTGTTCACCCAATCTGTGTCTCACCCTCTTTGTAAAAAAGTATTTGAGATGATAATATTTCTACTTTAGAGTGTTGTTTTGAGAATTAAGTTAGTAAATACATGTATATAAAATAGTATCAAGCCACAGGTAGGTACTGTTATCATCACTCAAAAATTTCCCTTCAAAGTCAATCCCAAAAGATCCTTCCCATTGCAGTTTTAGAAATTTTTAAATATGAAATTTAAAGAAAAGATATGTCAGCGTAGGAAACATTGAAACCTGTAAGAATTTTCATGAGTTTATTTGAGCCAAACTAATGACAATTGCCAAGACTCAAAATCTCATGACAATTGCTAAGACGCAGAATCTCAATGGATTGAGAAAATGCTCCAGAGAATGGCAGCTGTTTACCTTATTTTATACATTAGAATCCAAGGAGATGACGTAAGTGGGTTACATGAAATCCATTGATTATAGATTAGGAAGGTGGGAGAAAGCGAAGAGGGGAGGGAATCTCTGGGATTGGATGTAAAGTAAAAGGAATGGACACACACTTCTTTTACAGGGTACAGGATAGTTAGCAGTTAATAATAACACAATAACAGTGACAATGAGGGGCTCTGTGGTATTCTGCTCTGGTGGGAAATTGTGCCCTGAGGGGTCTGGAAAAAGGAAATTACCCTGATATTCCAAAGGTATGCTATCCTAGATGCAAAAAGACAATAGACGGGATCAGTAAGGGAAAGATTGACCTTTGTCAAGGAAGACTGGCCTAGGACATGACTTGCTTAAGTTAGGAAGTTTTAATTCCTATGTGGTTACTTTAGGTCTCTGAGTTTGTAAGGAGGCCTCCCCTGAGCTTGTCAGGCTTAGTATGTGGTCCCGTTTTTGTCCACAGATATTTTAAAGAATCCCTATCATACCTCATGCTAAGGAGCAATAGTGATGTGGTTGGCAGATAACAGGTTCAGTAGGGAGCCCAGAGGGTTGCCATCCTTGGAAGAGAGCAGCCCTGAAAGTGGCAGGGAGGTGACTGGCCCACGTTCCTCAGTAAACAACCACGGAGGAAGCAGGGTTAGTTATTGTAATTCACCTGGTGGTTTAAATTCACATGTAAATGGTCTGGATGTTTATAAAACCTTGGTTTTAATTTGTCTTTGAAAAAGTGCTATCTCCACTTGAAAAATCCCCCTGAGCTTTGTGACTCATACCATCAGAAATCTGACCTTTCAACCAAAAGGGAACAATCTAAATTGTTACCTTGACAACAAAAGGTAGGCAGTATGCTTTGAGCTCTGGTTTCTGCTATAAATAATCCATCTTTGGCTAGCCACCAGCCAGAAAAATATTACCGTGAGCATGGAGAGGGATAAGCAGGTTGGCTGTGAGGACAGTCTACATTTCAGGAGATTGTTTTAATCACCACTTTTAGGAGTCATTCCCAGAGACACCTTTGTAGCAATTAACCAATAAACCGTTAAAAGGGAATTAATTCAATTTTTAAAAATGGGAATTTACACAAATGAAGAGTGATAATGCTTTTTTTGTGTGTGAGGGCTTTCTCTATACTCCTACCATTGTCTAAATTCTGTTGTTTGCTTTTGGAATATTTATTCCCTGGTTTCCCAACAATCTATTAAACAGAACAAAAAGAAGCTGACAAGGAACTTTGGTCCTTCAGCCATACTTTGCATGTTCCTGCTTGGTAGCAGAAAAGGAATAACAATAAAATTGAATGGCTTTTTAAGACCGTGGATTATTAAAACAGAAAAGAAATCAACGTCCTCTTTTGGTAGGAAGTAGCAAAAGATGACTTAATTTTTAAAAAACCAGCTGTACTCATGGATGGGTTAAAGATTTATGGCTGTGATTATATTTTTGCTTGCTGACGTAAATTAGTCTTCTGGGAAGTCCAAGTTATTTCTCAATAAGCTTTAATAGTCTGTGAGTCAGAGTAGGTGCTGCTGATAATGAGTCTTGCAGGGTTTATAGGACGGCAAGTAAAAAATTGAGGATCACGTCCATCCAATGGCCTTTGGAAATAGTGCATAAAAATATTTTCTGAAAAGGAGCCTTCGCTACAGTAGATAGATTCTAGCTGCTTTTCAGTAAATATACTTAACCTGGGAAGATTTTCTAAAGTTACCTTCCATTTGGATGAGATTCTCCTTGACAACTAATGCTAATTGCTGCAGTGGGATCAAAATGGACACCTTCAGACTCACAGTAGCAAAATAGCATGACTTGATTTATTTTTTCCAGCTGATCTTGCATTTGTTTGTCAAATTCCTGCTCTGGATGGTTGCAGGGGGGCTGCTCTCAATTGAGACATCCTTGATTAAATCTCAACTCAAGCCAACTGAAAATGTCAATGTGAAGCAAAGATATTTAAAATAGACTGTACATTAGCTAGTCCATGAAATGACTGTTCATTGCTGAAGGTGTGGTGTGATAAGAGCCTTGTGGTAAGGCTGTTGTGGTAATTGGCTGTATTTCTTGACATGCCTACTGAAGTCCATAGAAGCAAAATGATATATGCTGTGTAGGATTTGCCGTACAATATTTTTTCAAAAAAAGAGGAGTAGGTTATAGAGGAAACGTAAGTGGCAAAAATCTATATTCAGAGTGATAGATAAGTGGGGGTTCATAATACTATTCTATTCTTGCATTTGTCTGAAAACATTCATAATTTAAAAGTAAAAAATAAACTTTTCTAAGCTAAAACAGTCTCTCTCTCTCCTCTTTTCCAAGATAGAGCCTTGGAAGGACAGCTAGCATTTCCTGTTGTCAATTGTAGTAGGGGATGATATGGCACTCTCATCCCTTAGTCCTCACTGGGTCTGCCTCTGAAGAAGTCTCTAACACAGCGGTTCTCAACCTGTGGGTCACGACCCCTTTGGCGGTCGAACGACCCTTTCACAGGGGTCGCCTAAGACCATCCTGCATATCAGATATTTACATTACGATTCATAACAGTAGCAACATTACAGTTATGAAGTAGCAACAAAAATAATTTTATGGTTGGGTCACAACATGAGGAACTGTATTTAAAGGGCCAGAAGGTTGAGAACCACTGCTCTAACATGTAACTGAGTCAGGTTGAGACCCCATGGTTTCCTCTTGCCTATTTGTCTCTCATCTCTGTTTTCGTTGGTGCCACTGATGTTCTGTGACAGAGATTGCCTATGGTTTGCCCAATACCCAATCTTCCCCCTTTCCTTAAAGGCCCAGCTGACAAACAACAGTCATTTGGGACCATGAAGCGAAATTAATGCTAAAAGCTGCGCATCAAGCATGGTGGAGGGAAAGAAGCTTGGCTTCCTGCTAATATCTTAGAGCCACCACACTAGCACCAGTCATCTTACTGCCTGGCTTCATTTATGTGAGAAGCAGCCCCTCCCCCCAGTTTGTTTAACAATAGTGCAGGTAATATTCCTGTTTTCCCTCGGGCCACTCCTGTGTTTCCAATTCTGTTCTGTATTTCAAGGACTGGCACTTCCCAGGCTCTCTTGCCTTCTGCTCTTCAGAGAGAGTTAGATAATGGGGGTGGGGGTGGGGGGCACTGGATAAATACCAGAAGGCATTCTCTCATTTTAAATCCCACAGAGCAAAATTCAGTGCTTGGTCACCTCTGTCCCCTTGTGGTCCTCTTCACGGGAGGATACACCAACTACACCAACAGCCCAGACTGGGTCTGCACATAATTTGTGTGCAGTGGCACAGGGTCCTGGCTTATTTCATTTGGTGTGGCCAGTTCCATTACTGTAGTCCAGCAATGCCACCCCTCCCGTGTTTGTTAGGTATAATCCATTACAAGAATAAACCCAAACTTATTCATAGGTTGATCACAAACATGCAAAATGTTCAGAAGATTGTCCAGATATTCATTTATTATTCCCATAGAGGTTTCTTTTTAGACCATACAGAATTAAAAGTTATTTTAATTTGCACTCTCTGCCCTGTCCTCAGGGTATCTGTAATAAGGCTAACAAGGCCTGTCCCTGTTTCTAGCCCCAAAAATCAAAGATAGATTTTTAAATCCTTCAATGTGCAGCACCTATATAGACAAGCAAAACTGTCTTTGCTAATATTGATCATGTCTCAGATCCTAACTTCAGTGTCTGCATGTTCTGTGAGATGTGTCTCTCTCCTTCAAGGGTAAGAATAGGGAGAAATAAAGAAATTGACACCAGACTCCATTCTGCAATAGAAGAGAATACCCAATGTGTTAATTTTATAATAATGAAGAAAAATCAGAAAATTTATTTTTTAAAAGTTTTAGGGCAAATAGAATTGGAATAAAAAGAGATGGATAAGGATTTCTAACAAAAATTTATACAATTAAGGGGTCTTTTTTCCTTTAGTCTTTCTCTACATAATTGTTGTCTTATAAATAAATCTTTTTCAAGAAATACAGATAAAAATAGGCTGATAGGTAAATCTTCAGTATATACCCAATTATCTATGAAGAAATTAACATGGTAAACATGCATGTAGGGGGTGGGGAGGAGAGAGAGTCTTGTACACATTCTTTCTACAAAAGCAATTCTTTTTCTTCATAAAGAAAGTGATGCAAGGGGCATACAAATGCTGTGAACTGAAATGGAAACATCAATATGTTGCTTTTGCTCAAAACATCTCTGCCCGGTTCACTGATCTCCCACACTCCTGAATAACACCATGAATCTTTGAGTTAAGTGAAAATAACAAATTAGATTTGTTCTGAATAATTCCTTATATTTTTAGCATGTTGCCTTTTCTCTTGCTGTGAGCCAAAGAAATAAGTTGACCTGGTGCCTTTTAACATCCATTCTCACTTCTCAGGCAGAATTGGAAGAGTGTAGAAATGTACACATCAGCGAGTTTCTTATTGGTGTTAAAGGTGTTTGCAATGGCAGAGTGATGTGCCCCAAATCATACATTTGCTTTGAAAAAATATATATATAACTCATTCTCACCCACTCCCCCAAACAGATTTTTCTTCTTTGGTGGAAATGTTGGGTAACAACACAAGTGAGAAGAAGGATGTGATTTAAGTCAGTTAGCTAGAGTTCAAGGCCTGCCCAGTTGCTTGGCTCTCTGTCATATCTAAGCATGCTCAGCTCTGACAGAAGTGCACTTTTACTTCCAATATGCATTTATAATTGGGAAATGAAGCGTGATCTGCCATCTTCATAGTGAACTTGGGTGCTCCTGGGGGAAATACCCATCGCTACTAAACGTATGGAATCACACATTCAATCTGAAAGGAACCACAGTGATAATTTTATGCAGCCCCTTACAACATGAAGAAAATTAGGAAGCCCCAGGCTGTCCTGATTTTGGCACTAGAAGCTCATGTGCCAGGAAAGCCCTCAGTCCTGAGCCGTTGGAAATCCTAAGATTAGGTCTAGATTTCGGGTCTTCTGATTACTGATTCGGTGAGGTTTGTCCCACCCATTTTTGTTTTTACTGAGATATTAGATGATCTACCATTAAAGACAACTCAAAAATAAGTTTAAATGCTAATTATGCATTCCTTACATATTTAAGGAATAAAAAATGTTGGTTTTGGTTTCACTCATGCATTTTTTAGAGGCTTATTCCCATATGAGACATGCCTAAATATTATTTTACTTCATTCTCTCTCCTGTCTCTCCTTTCTTTTTATTCCTGGAAAGATGTAGATTTGTGTTGTTATGCATGGCTTAGGCTGATAAATCAAATCAGTAGACATTTCAAATAAACAAACAAAATGAATTTGAGAGGTTATAAGTGTTTGCAAGTGTCACCGTGGAGACCAGAAAATGGATTGTCACCATGGAGACTTACATAAACACTGCCTGTATGATTTTCATGTGAAATCAGATACAGAGGATATTTGGGAAAGAGGATGTATAAATGGAGCTGGCAATTAGGATGGCTGGAGTGAATTGTGTAAGGCGGCTGGCGGATATTAAAGCAAATTGACAGTCTAAAATGTGTCTGTGCTCCCCATTGCTTCATCAGTGAGCAAGAAAAACCTTCAGGGAAAACCCCACAGTTTAGAGACTGAGAAGGGTGTGTTTCATCAGCTACTAAAATCCTACAGGATTGGAGGTGGTTTCTACCCACTCTTTCACTTTTTTGTTCACACTGGCTATCCATTACTGTCATAATGTGATGTGATAAGCACATTATTGTTATTATCACATTGAACCTCAATACTTATAAGGAAATGCAAATATTGTTCTCATTTTACCAGTGAAGAAACCAATGCACAGAGAAGTTAAGTATCTTACCCAAGGTCACACAGCTAGAAAATGGCAAAGTCAGGATTCTTATCAGGTAGTCTGGTGGCAGATCCCATGTTCTTAAGTACTATACTCCAAAGAGAAGATGAGGTCCTTGTTTTTGAGGTACTTCAAATCTAAATAAGGAAATAGGAATGGAATTAATGTACAACACTAGGGCAGTGGTCGGCAAACTGCGGCCCCTTGAGTGTGGCTCTTCCACAAAATACCACGTGCGGGTGCGCACGTACAGTGCGATTGAAACTTCGTGGCCACACTGAAGGGGCCAAAGAGCCGCATGTGGCTCGCGAGCCGCGGTTTGCCGACCACTGCACTAGGGCAGTGGTCGGCAAACTCATTAGTCAACAGAGCCAAATATCAACAGTACAACGATTGAAATTTCTTTTGAGAGCCAAATTTTTTAAACTTAAACTATATAGGTAGGTACATTGTTATTAACTTAATTAGGGTACTCCTAAGGCTTAGGAAGAGCCACACACAAGGGGCCAAAGAGCCGCATGTCGCTCAGGAGCCACAGTTTGCCAACCACTGCTAGGGCAACAATATGTATTTATAGCACATATACACATTTTAGCTAGTATTTAATTATAGGTTATTATCCACATGAATCGTATTCCTTTACTGTCTCTCCTCTACAGATATTCTATCATTGGGGTTTTTAGTTTCAGAGAATAGAATCCATATTAGCTAGCTAAAGGAGCAAAGGACTGTATTAAAGGGTATCAGTGTGGTCATAGGATAGAAGGGTCAGAGAGTCAAACTTGAAAGCTACAGAACCCAAATTACACCCTATTCCTATTTCAGTGTGTACCCACCAACCCACCAATCACATTTGACTTAAAATGTACATTTAAACTTTCAAGGTGGATAGACTCCGGGTTAGACTCAGTTGGAATAATGCTGCCTTCTCTAAGCTCTAATTTCTCACAGAACACCCGTGGACAGCATCCCACGGCCAAGCTTCTCGAATGGTTACAACGCTCTAGATAAGGGATTCCCAGTGATCTCAGGAAGCTTTGTGTTGGGCCAACCAATCGTTCCTGAGAAGTGTTGTCCGACAGCAAGGATCAACAGAATTTATTGCAGTCTTAAGAAGGCCGAGAGTATCAATCACCTTGGATAAAGTCCTTTGACTCAAATCTTGTGGAAGACTCCTTTACAAATGAATGGTACACAGCATGAGACGCAACCTTGATTTTGCACTAAGTACTTAGCAGATAGCAAAAGGACCTTCTTTTTCTGAGGGGAAGCAAAGGACAGTGTGAAGTGCACTGGATTTGTACTAAGATTGAAGTTGTTTTGAATATTAAATTAGAAAATAATGAGGGTAGTGCCTGGCCCCAAGCAGACCTTCTATAACTGGTGGTTCACTTCCTCCACCCTGAGACCATGAACATAATTCCAGACGAGGCTTGTATAAGCCAGACTGGAAGCAGTTCGTTTGTTTTTAACCCTTTAGATACTGTCAGTTAAGTTGTTTCCATTTTTCATTGATTGAAAGTTTATAACCAAATCTGTGACCCAACTTTATCTAGCAAGTGCATAGGATTTTATGGCAAGATTTTTAATGCACACCTAGCTTCATCTTACTTTCCAATCCTCTTTTCTCTTTCTCTCTTTAAAAAACTATTTGGTTGTATTTTATTTCACTACATTGCATGCATCTTTTCATGCTTTAATCCATTTTTGGAAAAAAGTGGCAAAACCACTGAGCCACCTCTGCAATACCCCAATCACTCTGATGTTGGAAGAGGAATAGATCTTTGAATTGTTTGTGCCATTCACACTGAGGGTAACAGGAGGGCCTATCAATAATTTATCATGTTTCATTCTCACTGGTGTCGATAGTTTTCCCTCCCTCACCCTGAAAAGGTAGCTAAGCTTTTTGTTCCCATGGGCAGGCTCTTGTGTTATGGGGCCAGTAGTAGAATTAGCCAGGTATCTGGCCAGTAAACCAAGCCTCAACTTTTGTTTTCAAGGCATAAGCTCATGAAAGCGAAGTAGCAAAATACTTAAAAGGGAAAAGGAACTCCAATGTTTGAAGAAAGTAGAATTGGATCCATTTAAGGCAGGGGTTCTCAACCTGTGGGTCACCAACCTGTGGGTCGTGACCCCTTTAGGGGTCGAACGACCCTTTTACAGGGGTCGCCTAAGACCATCGGAAAACACATATATAATTACATGTTGTTTTTGTGATTAATCACTATGCTTTAACTATGTTCAATTTGTAACAATGAAAATACATCTTGCACATCAGATATTTACATTACGATTCATAACAGCAGCAAAATTACAGTTATGAAGTAGCAACAAAAATAATTTTATGGTTGGGGGTCACCACAACATGAGGAACCGTATTAAAGGGTCGCGGCATTAGGAAGGTTGAGAACCACTGATTTAAGGGGAAAGAGAGGCTTTAAAGCTTCCTTGAGGATGAAGGGGTCAGGGCTTTGTCCATAGGCCAGGGAGTGAGGACCAGCACCAGGCTCATTCGTAGTATTGGGCACACAGGTGTCCTGTGTGAGAATGGCCATGTGCTGAGACTCAGGCAGCCAATGTGGGCTTGGAAGCACCTCCCACACTTGGGAATGTTTCCTATGCCCGAGCTGCCCACTTCCCAGGAAGCAAGACCTGGATGAACCCAGCAGTAGGGTGTTCTTCTCTTCCGCTGGACTTACAAGTCAGCTAAGACTGTAATTTAACTCTGGAGAAGTGGGGAAGCACCCCCAAACAAGATTAAGGATAAATTCTGTACCATCCATCCCAGGCAGATATAAGCTTGGGGAGAATCTTCTTTTCCAACATAACATTTACATAACGTTTTCAAAACCAACATGTTGTCATGTTAATGTTTATTCTTGCTACAAAGGGTGAGCTGGGAGCAGAACTCAGGCCCCCTGGGTGTTGACCTTGCAGTATCCTTGTGTAGCTCTGCTGTCTCTCAGAGCCAAGGGTAGGATTAAGCAAAACAATATTGATCACTGAAGAATGAGTCATCCTAATTTCTCAGCTTGCTTCCTTGGCTCATCATTTGTTCTGTTTTCCCCCATATTAATTTAATCCTACATGGTCACCTTGTAGGCTAGAAACTTCTTGAGGGCAGGTACTTGGTCTAATCTATGACATGGAGCACAGGTGTGTTGCCTTGCTCACAGCTTGTCATTTCACAGCCCTTTGTCAGACCACCATGGCGAAATTTATTAGCCAGGATTTTTCTGTTTGAGCTGGATTCGCTCAGAAATCAGACCTAGAGAGGAGCTATCCCCTTGACCAAGTTGTGAGTAGAGGTGGGATACCAGGGTTCTTTCCCTCAATCTGGGGGCTTGTTACAGATTTAAATGCCAGAACCAAGTCTCCAAAGGAAACCCAGGGAGCTATAACCAGTGATATTAATCATTTAGTAGGTAGTGGAGGGTTTTTTTTAACTTTAGATGAAAGCAGTGGGTTATGAGGAACCATTCTTCAGCTGAGTCATAGAAACAAGTTCCTGCCCTCTTGCAGTTAAAAAATCATGAAGCATTTCCAAAAGGCTATTGAGAATGAGGCTTGTGTACATCCTTTTCCTTTCTTTACTTAAATATTGTCCATATGGTTATACTTTTGGAGGTTTCCACTTTTAATGAATTGTAATCTGGTGTTTTTAAATGTGAAGCCTGGTTACCACTTAGTGAAACTAAAGAAAAATATAAGCATTATACGGAAGCCAGCAACAAAACAAAATATAAATGTCAGTGAGTTTTACTGTGCTTTGCTACAAGGGTTGGCAGGCTTTGAAACTTGGCATGCCAAGGTTGGCTCTCTCCCCAAGGTGGATAACCCAAACTGCTAAGTTGAGGCTGGAAACATTTGTCAGCTACTGCGTTTTACTGTCCCATGGTAGTTCCCTCGATCAGAGGAAACTGTGGTTGGGGGGTGGGGTGGCACTTGATCCCTGCCAATGAAACTGGTCTGTGTCTCATAATTGGCCCAAGTGCCACAGATGGCCGGTGTCTGCATTGGTACCTCATAACTGGATTTCAAATATTACCTTTTGCAGCCACAGTTCTCTGAGATGCCATTGCTTTTGCTATTAGAAACATAAAAAGACATCAGAATATTTCCCTTGGCTGAATATTGGAAGAAAGTCCAGGACCTTGGAGAACTTGCTATTTCAGGACTGATGATGTCACATAATGTGCTGCCCTCTTGTAGTTAAAAATGCATGAAGCATTTCAAAAGGCTCTTGAGACACAACACTAGACCTCCCTCCCCCAAGTTACCCAGCTCCTTGACCCTGATCTCATAGAGTCTAATCCATGGAGATTCTAACCTTGCCAGAGTCCCCCACATTCATGGAGAAGTTCAGTAAATCCCTCTTTTTAAAAAATTTTTTTAAATTGATTTCAGGGAGGAATGGAGAGAGGTAGAGAGATAAAAGCATCAATGATGAGAATCATCGATTGGCTACCTCCTGCATGTCCCCCACTGGGGGGAGGATTGAGCCCGCAACTCGGGCATGTGTCCCTGGCCAGATTTGAATCTGGGACCCCCCAGTTCATAGGCTGATGCTCTATCCACTAAGCCCAACCGGCCAGGGCTCTTTGGTCTCTTTTTGTGGGCAGTACTTACTCTTCCCTTCACAGCGGGCTCACAAATAATAAAAGGCAAATATCAGGACTCTCCAGAAAACCTAGAATTGTCACTGAAATAATAGGAATAACAATGATGATGATGATGATGATGATGATGATGATGCCACCTCCCTTCTCAGAAAGGCAAGGATGCTTCTTTCCCAGAAGTCCTCAGAAACCATCTCAAGCTTCATTGGACCAAATCAGATACAGACCTACCCCAGGGCCAATAACTATGGGCAGGAGGTGGGACTATGCTGATTCCTATAGGACCCAGTCAGGTCTCCCACCTCTGAATCAGAGGGATATTGAGCCAAGGGTGTGTAGAGCTTCACCCAAAGTATGAAGGCCTTGTAGGGGTGGGTATGCAAGACCAAACAAGAACCGCGCATTTCCAATAGGAGGATGAATGATGGCAAGACAGCCACAATGTCCACAGCAACTAACACTATTTATTTAGCACTCGTTTTATTTTTTCAGTTTTAAAAACTTTTTCATTTAATCCTCACAAAACATCTGTAGAAAGAGGTTCCAATTGTTTGCACCTTTTCAGATGAGAAAATTTAAACTCAGAGAAGCTAATTAGCTTGGTACAGTCACACAGCCAGGAAGTGGCAGAGCTGATATTCAAATCTGCATGGTCTGACTTCAGAGCTCAAACTTATTCATTCTCCTCATAAGAAAGCACTTCTAACTTAGGCAGGGCACCCCGAGGGAGGCAGGAGCCATCCTGGGCCTGGGAGACCAGCAAAGCTGCAGAGCCAGAGCCAGTTAATTAGCACAACTTCCTCTCCACCTGTGGTTCTGGCAATAGTCACCTCTCCAGGCAACCATCTACACCCTCCGCCAGGCCCTCCCCCTTCACTTTACACCTCCCCAGAGAGCAGAGGAAGGCCTTCCAGGGGCGGTATGATTTCCTGTGAACAACATCCCCATAGGGTGGCAGCAGCCTGCAGGAGACCAGTGCAAATGCTTCAAGTGTCCCCCGGGAAGAGAAGGTTAGAATGGATGCCCTCCCCTAGCAGTAGGTTCCCCTTGGGTGTGATCAGACAAGCTCTTGTTGCTACACAGAAATAGCTCTTGTTACTACACAAATGATGTACTCTGATTTAAAACTGGGTAAAAGGATAATTTCTAGGAATTTTCCTATTAAAACAATGAATTAAAGCATATAAGATAGTCTTTTCTTATGATAGCTAATAGCGTTTGTAAGGTTGGCCCAAATGATAATAGAAGGCTCTTGTGGTGCTTGACTAGACGGGGCAAAATATCACACCCACAGCCATTCGTGATATCTTATTCTGTCAGTTTGCAGAGCTCAGTTCTCTGGATAACCAGTCTTGCTTGGGTTTCTCTTTCTTCCCTGAAGAAGTGGGTGTTGGGAATCAAGCCAGGAATCGGTAGCGGGACAATTGACATGTACCTGATGAATACAGCTCCTCCTGACAGTGAGATTCTCTCGATTCATCCAATCTAGTTCGTGACATTTTATTGGGCAGGTTTAAAGGAGTGAAATACAGAGAGCTGTCTGGATTAGCAGGAAAGTCTTGCCTCTTTATTGTTCCTGTTGAAGCATCTATCTTATATAAAAACTGCTGTTTGAAATTTTAACCCTGCTATTTCTGGCTTCTGTAAATGCTTGCTGGCTTAAATAATAAGGAAAATAAGACTACTCCCATTATTTCAGAGAGGCCATTAAACCTTCTCCAGATGAAGTTATCAGTGCTGGCATCAGGCCAAGCCTTTGGTTGAGGTCTCAAAGCCCCAGCACATAGGGCCCTTTAAGAACTTGCAAAGGGAACCGGAAAAACCCCATATTGGGGAGAAGACAAAGAGAAGATAGTATAAATACAGGAAACTTCCTGTGTGATTTCGCCCAGAATTTGAGAGACATTTTCCTCTGGGCCCGCGCGTAATAAATGTAACTCCATCTCTCTAAGCGTTGCTTGGTTCTTCTACGGTTTTTCTGTAACACTGTGTTCTCAGGTGGTGTCATGATTCATAGTTCATTTTGAACTGAACAGTTGTGGCCCTTATCAAACAAGCCATGTTAATTTCATACAGTTGGATCAAAAGGGTGAAAGGAAAAGACTGGTAGAAATTTATTTGGAGGTATAAGCCTATAAATGGTTAAAGAGTACTTCAGGAAATTATATATGCCAGTTAAAAGGCATCCACATTGTTCTAAACTAAACCATGTTCATCAGTATTACTGTCATATGTTTTAATTGAGCGACATTTTTCAGGTTTGAATTAAAATTTAAAAATTAAATAAGCAATAAGATAAGCTGTTACAGTATTATTGAGATCCTTTGAGGCAGTTTTAAGATGGTTATAAATAAGAGAGCTTTTGAAATTTCATTGTTTATTTTAAATGCTATCTACACTTATTTGTTAATTTTCTCCTATTTGTCAAGCACTATGTTAGTATTGGAAAAGCAGTGATGAATATGACATCACAGTCCTGCCTGGAGGAGGCCTTACCACTTAATAAGAAAGAGGAAAAAATCTGCATAATAAATAATTTCAAATTTGAGAAGTTCTATGAGGGTTGATAATAGAGTGCCAAGAGATAGACTAACAATGTGGAAAGGAGGGTCCAACTTATGCAGAGTAATTATGGAAGGCTTCTCTGAGGAGACACCAAAGTCTGAGAAGAAACTAGCCAGGCAGCTAGACAAGAAAACAGTGTTCTAGGAAGAGGAAACAGGATGTCGAAAGTCCACGCAGAGGGAAGGCACCTTAACTGAGATAGGGAGCCCGAGTAGGGGGGATACTGGAAACCAATATTTGAAGTATCTGTGAAACACTGAGATTTCAAGTAGGCAACTGGATAAGAAACCTAGAATAGTGATTTTCAACCTCTTTCATCTCGTAGCACACATAAACTACTAAAATTCTGTGGCACACCAAAAACATATTTTTTGCTGATCTGACCAAAAAATAGGTATAATTTTGATTCATTCACAGCAAATGACTATTGTTGTGTTGGTGTCATATTTTGTATTTGATAGTCTAAGGCAGTGGTTCTCAACCTTCCTAATGCCACGACCCTTTAATACAGTTCCTCATATTGTGGTGACCCCCAATTTCATTGTTACAAATTGAACATAATTAAAGCATAGTGATTAATCACAAAAACGATATGTAATTATATATGTGTTTTCCGATGGTCTTAGGCGACCCCTGTGAAAGGGTCGTTCGACCCCCAAAGGGGTCGCGACCCACAGGTTGAGAACCGCTGGTCTAAGGGAAAAGAGGTCAGTGCCCTTGGCTAAATAGTCCATTGTTGCATGTTTTAAAAATTCTTGTGGTGCACCAGTTGAAAATTGCTTGCCTAAATCCAGAAGTAAGGACAGGGTGACACCCCCCTTACTCAACCCTGCATTCTGATTCTCTGCGGAGAAAAATCCTATATATAAAACTGAAGGCCTGCACTCTCCAGCTTCTAGAAATTATCGGGTATAAATGGTCTACCTTCATAAAAAGCACCTTAAAGTAAAATCTGTGAGCTGAGAAGGTCTGTCCCTATATCCAGAGCTCCCAATTAACTCTTTTATTGTTTCATTCTTAAATGTGAATAGACAAAGTTCACTAGAATTTTTAAAAGAAAATCTCTAACATGAAAGAAAGAGATCAAGATAAATCAATAGGCAAAAATGACACTGGGGGAAGTGAAAATTTAATACATGGCATAAAAAAAATTCCAAAACTTGATTTCTCATCAGAGAGATTTGAGAAAATATTGCATCATAACACAAAGAAAAAGACAATCAAAATACAGTAAAGATGTCTTATAAGTAATAAGATATGACTGCCAAAAATAAATATTCAATATAAAGATTACAAGTGAAAATGAAAAAAATTACTTGGAAAGTAGAAAAGCCAAAGAGATAGAAAATATTATTTAAATATAAAATTATAAATGTGGAAAGAAAACTAAAGAATATATTCAGGTGTTCAAAAAATGGACTAATGGAAATTCAAAAAAGAGAAAACAAATGATAGAAAATGATTATCAAAGAAATAATGCAAGAATATTTCAAACGACTTAATTGCATGAATGTAGATTTAAAAGGTCTAATGAGGGTTTATAACAATGAATTAAAAAAATGGAAAGACCCACACATAGGCACATTGTGTTGAAACTTAGAAACACCAAGGATATAAACATAATCTGAAATGCTTTCACAATGTGGGGCGGGGGCGGGAAGGGGGGGGACGGTGTAAAGGAAACAACTTGGAAATAAACAAGAATCACCTTCTTATCGGACTTGGCAAAAGCAACACCAAGTGCTAGAAGGCAGTGGAGCAACTGGAAGTTTTGAGGGAAAATGATTTTCAAACTGGTATTCCATATCAGCTAAACCATCATGTGTGAGGACAGAATTAAGCTTCTTGATATATGTAAGGACTCAGAAAAATGTGCCTCCCATATAACTTTCCTTGTGCTGCAATTAAACCAGAGAGCAAACAACAGCAACAAAAGATGGCATGGGATCCAGGAAACAGTAGCTCTAATCTGCAGCTTGGAAAGGAAGTCTCAGGACTATAGCCCAGGGAAAAAGAAGTTAAAGGGTCCTCAGAGAAAGGTCTCCAGGACCAAACTAGATTAATGGTTCTCAAATCGAGCTCCACAGAACCCTGAAGAACATGGAGACCTTTGCAGGAAGACTGTGAGACCAAAACTCTTTTCATAATAATACTATGACATAACATGCCTTTTTCATGGCTTTGGCATTTGTATTGATTATGCATAATAGCAGTTAAAATTGTTGATGCTTTATCATAAATCAGTGTGGTGGTACCTAGCAGACATTGAATTCTTCTCTATCCAGCACTCTGGAAAAGAACAAAATGCCACTTTTCATTTAAGAATATAATAGATGAAGTCGTGAAAATTACTAATTTTATTAATCTGGGTCCTTGAATACATCTTTTCAGTATTCTGTATATCAAAACAAGTGTGCATAGTCTTCTATCTACCCCAGGATGAAGTTGTTCTTGGAGATAAGCACTTGTGCAACTGTTGAGCTGTGAGCTAAGATTAAATGCTTTTGCCATGGAATACTATCGTTACTTGACCGAACAAATGGTAGGAAAACTATGGTTATTCAAACTTGGAGTTCGAGCAGACATTTCCTAAATGGAACGAAATGAGCCTGTTGCTTCAAAGAAGAAAAAAACTGGCAGCATTTATTGTCACTGATAAAA
Organism: Myotis brandtii; assembly: GCF_000412655.1. NCBI lineage: Eukaryota > Metazoa > Chordata > Mammalia > Chiroptera > Vespertilionidae > Myotis > Myotis brandtii. The sequence continues at coordinate 7,798,187 of NW_005363247.1, forward strand.
TACAGATTTTCACAAGAATTTTGGAAAACTTGTATCCACTACTATGAACCTGACACACTCCCCATACTTAAAGTTTCCTGATAAGATCAGTGATAATATTAACAAATGCTATTTTTGATATTGTAAAATAAAATGTGTCACCATTCAATCAACATTTTCTAAATAACCAGTGCATGATGTTACAATATCACACATGAACAAAAGAGCTCTTCAAAGTAAGAGACAGACCAATAGGTTGTTTTTTAAGTCCTCACCCAAGGATATTTTTCCATTGATTTTAGAGAGAGTGGAAGAGAGAGGGAAAGACAGAGAGAAATGTTGATGTGAGAGAAACACATCGATTGGTTGCCTCCTGCAGGAGCTCCAACCAGGGCCCAGGCCAAGGAGGAGCCTGCAATCGAGGTTCATGCCCTTGACTGGAATCGAAACTGGGACCCTTTGTTCCACACGCCAATCAGAGCAATAGATTTTAATGTGACAGAGTGTGAAGATGTCAGATTTCACACTGCAATCAATGTATAATAAACTATTATTTGTCCTATTTTGGTGAAATATTTAAAAAATATTCACAATAGGAATTATTAGCTCTTCAGTGAACAATCTTTACAAAGTCACAATAATGTAAGCACTTGGTTGATTTTCAGTATTTAGAAGCAACTTATTGCTTAATTATTGTTAGAGAACAGATGGTAAATAGTATCAACCTTGTCAATTCCATAGAGCAAGTACAGAAGCCAGAAAGTGGGACGTACACCTGGGAAAAAGAGGTAAAGAATAGGGCAGGAGCACTAGTCCCCTACCTTATAAAAAGATCAAGGTGTTACCTATAGTTGATGGAATAAGAATTTGATAGTGTTGGCATTTTACTAACTGCTGTAAGGAAACAACAATTAACAAAGCCAGTGTAATTCTATTGAGAGAATAGGGAAAGGAGGAGAGAGAGGAATAGAAATTATGCAATGAAACTAGATCCTCATTTATTACCACAGAAGCAAAGAGATAATGTCAAAAAATCAAGAAATTTAAAAATATTACTTAGAAATATGGAACTAACTATCAGAAGAAGCTGCTTATAAAAATTAGAAAGTATTGCTCTGGCCAATGTGGCTCACTTAGTTAGCTGAGTGTCAGCCCATGCACAGGAGGGTCGCTGGTTCAATTCCCAGTCAGGGAACATACCCAGGTTGCAGGTTCAGTCTTCAATAGGGGTGTGTACAGGAGGCAACTGATCTATGTTTCTCTCTCACATCATTGTTTCTCCCTCTCTCTAAAATCAATAAAAACATATTTTTAACAATTAGAAAGTATTGCTTCTGGAGAGCAGGACAAGGCATGGGACATGGTGGAATGAGTTAGATAAAATATAACCAGTTAAATTTGAATTTCAGATTAAAAAAAGAATACTTTTTTGGTGTAAAGATACACATGTAATGTTTAAGACACACTAAAAAAGTAATTGTTGTTTATCTAAAATTCAAATTTAACTTGGTGTCCTATAATTTTGTTACATCTGATAACTGCATGGATGGTGCTTTTGTTTTGCCTTGTCTTGTTCTAATGGCCCTTTTATATGTTTACATTTTTAATAATATGTTAAATTTTTATATTTTTTTAAAGAAAGAAGAGGGTGAAGGTAGACCAACAGGGTCCAGTGCCAGTGAAAGGTTGGCTAGATGAGGTTATAGGCGTGTCTATTGCATTTGGCACATGAAGAGCAATGGTGTCTTTGACAAGAACTGCTTCAGTGCAGTGATGGGGCTGTACTGAGACTGTTTGGATTAAAAAGTGAATAAAAATTCAGGAAGGGGCAGTAATTATAAAATCAGAAAAGAGGAAAGTAAGGCACAGGTATGAGATTTGAAGAAAATCCTTGGATTACAAAGTAATGATACGTTTTTCTTTCTATGTATCCCTCACATATTTTAATCTTTTTTTGCGCTGTCACATCAAATCTGTGCAACATTATGAAGGATATGAAATTCTAAGAATAATTTGGGATTAGTAAGGGTCTGACCTTCTGGTGGAGGATATTTGGAACAATATGAACATTCTTTATAGAAAGGAGGGAGTAAGTAAAAATAGAGTGATTTGCCAAATAGTTCAGTCAGATATGGGGCTGGGTGGGAATTTACAATCCCATTCTCATTGATAAAAGTCACTAAAGCAACCTAACTTCTTTCATGAGAACTTGGAAGTCTAACTCCCACGAAATTTAAATCTACCCAGTGCTTGTACTGAGCACATGATATATGCAAGGTCTTAGGAAAATACAAATATGCCTAAGACATGGAGCCTGCCTCCAAGGAAGAGAAGCTTTCAACACAGTGGCTGGACTAGTCAAATTCCTCTCACTACCAATTGACTTGCTGGCTTGGTGCCAGATTGAAGACTACCCCTGCTGAGCTCTGTCCCACACACCCTTACCCCGACCCAGTCACTATGCTTCACTTCCCCCAAAGCTCCTCTCAGAACTGGATTTGAACTGGCTTCTTTACCAAAAAGATATCAAACCAACCTGACTCTTTTCAGCAGGTTTTATAAAAAAATGTCTGAACACATTTCTCTCTAGTTGAAACAATATGCAAGCCATCCTGACGTCTTTTAAGCTTTCCAAGTACTCTTTGTTCCCCATCCATTGTGTTATGATTTTAAAAAGCCAGTTAATTTGTATTGCTGGAGTCACATATGTGTATGATGAGCCATCAATAGCTTTGAAATGAGAACTTATTAAAACCCTTCAGTTATATTTCTCTGAGCAACACAGGAAGAATAAAAAAAGAAATCCCCATCTTTTCATCTTTCATGGCCAATGACTCATCATTTCCTCTCCTCCCTGGAGGTTACCCTCCTTGTAACCTCATCTCACTTCTCGATCCTCCAAATGACCTCGAGACTCTGCCACCTTGAAAGCAGCAGAAAAAAGAAACGATAGCAGCAAGAGGTGGAGGACTTTTCCTCTGTGTTGGAGGTGCTTCTTCCAGGAGTAATCAGGTTGTCACCGAGGCCCTTGGGCCATGCTTCTTTCTCTGTGAGGCCAGTTTAGCACCCTTCCCCCTATCAAACCTGCGAGATGTACAGGGTATATGTTTGCTAATATTTTTGAGAGGAGGAGGAAATTATGTTGCACATCATGTAGCGAAAGCCTCCTTTAGGTCCTCACTGATCATCTCAGCAATCCCCTAAAACAGTGATGGCGAACCTATGACACGCGTGTCAGAGGTGACACGCGAACTCATTTTTTTGGTTGATTTTTCTTTGTTAAATGGCATTTAAATATATCAAATAAATATCAAAAATATAAGTCTTTGTCTTACTATGGTTGCAAATATCAAAAAATTTCTATATGTGACACAGCACCAGAGTTAAGTTAGGGTTTTTCAAAATGCTGACACGCCGAGCTCAAAAGGTTTGCCATCACTGCCCTAAAATGTCTCCCTACAGCAGCATCCACTCTTCCAGCCTCATCTCCCACCTAACCGCTCTCTTCTCAGCCCCTCAAGCAACCAGCTCTCTCTGTTCTCTCCCTTAGGACCCGTGAATACCCCATTCAGATCATGTAAAACTACACACAAGGCAAACACTGATGAAACAACAGCCAAAAGAGAAGTATGCTTTATTAAGCAAACCAGGGTCGCCTTGTATCCTTCAAGTTTTCCAGCGAGTAGCTTCCTTTCAGCCACAGAGGTTATCAAGAGCAGTGTGGGTTCTAAGGATGGCTCTTTGATGGGATACAATTACCAGTTCATTTGAAGCATTTAGGAAAGTAGGTCATTAAATGGTAACATATATGGATGTGATCCTTATATCATAAAGGAGAATTCCTCCTCTCCTAAATTCATCTTTTAGAAAAAATAATGAATGTTTGAAAGTCTTTTGCAAGCCTACTTGCTTTGGAAAATATTATTAAACTTTGGAACATCTCTTGATTTATGGATTGATAATATAATTGAAATCAGTGGGAAAACTAGAAAATGTTCAAATAGCTATAAAATGGTCCTGGACCAACCTCAACCTTAAATTTTTGTCTTTTATAATAAAAAATGTAATATTGAAATACTGTATCATCAGTAATACATAAGGCTTCCATACCTCGCTCAGCTTTATGGTCTTCTGGTCAGAAATTGAATGACCTTTGGGATACCATCTCTGTTTCACACTGTTGGACAGAAATATCAGGTTACTGCACTCTGGCAGTTTGGGGCTTTCAAAAATATTTTTAAGGAATTAAAGATAAAAAGTCGATATTACGTGACTCATAGAGGCATTTTTTAATGGTTCTGCTGCTGTCATGTCATCCTAAGAGAAAGCTCTTCAGATTTGGTCAATATGGGGACACTACATCATTCTGAATTTTATATGAAAAGACCACAAGATTATTTTCATTATAATGATCCTGCTATGATGATTCCATCAACCACTAATGTTTGCAGTTAAACTATATGCAGAATTTGTTCTCTCTTATTTGTACATTCTCATAAAATATGTATGAAAACAATCAGAGAAAATGTAAAAATATCACCCTTTTGGAAACTTAGCAGGACTGATGCATGATGTTCAAACTTGAGTAACATATTGAATGGCTGGAAAAAAAACAGTCAAAGTCTTAGGATAACATGCTTAAGCCTGTTTGAATGGACAGTGAAATTCTTATATAATGCCAACTGGTTGAAAGTGAAAGGTGTGATGTGACAGCTTACATTCTGTCATTATGTTATTAAATGTCTAAAATTACATATATATATGTATATATATATATATATATACATATATATATATTTGATTAATTGACCCCCTTTATCATTATGAAGTGATGCTCTTTATTCTGAGTAATATTCTTTGCTCTGAAATCTCTCTTGATATTAATATAGCCATTCCACATTTCTTTTTATTAGTGTTATATCATTTTCTATCCTTTTACTTTTAACCTGATTATGTCTTTGTTTTAAAAGTTTGGTCTTCTTTTTTTTTTATACAATCTAATAATCTCTAACTTTAATTGGTATGTTTATGTCATTTATATTTAATGTTAATATTGATATCTTTGGGTTTGAATTTGCCACCTTGTTCCTTGTTTTCTATTTTGACCTATCTGTTCTGTACTCCTTTTCTCCTGTCATATCATGGATTAATTTAATATATATATATTCCTCACTTGAAGATATGTTTTTATTGATTTTAGAGAGAGGAAGGGAGAGAGAGAGAGAGAGAGAGAGAGAGAGAAAGAGAGAGAGAGAGCTATCCATGTGAAAGAGAAACATAGACCAGTTGCCTCCCATATATGCCCCAATTGGGGATGGAACACACAACCTAGGTATGTCCTCTGACCAGGAATCGAACCTCCAACCTTTTGGTATATGGGATGACATTCCAACCAACTGAGCCACCTGGCCAGGGCTAATTGAATATTTTTGTGGTTTAATTTTATCTTGTTTTTTACTTATTAGATATAACTCTTTGTTGTTATTTTAATGGTTATTTTAGGATCTATAGTATACATCTTTATTTTTACCACAGTGTAACTTTAAATAGTATAGAATAAAAATCTTACAATAGGTTTTTCCCATTTTTCCCCTCCTGGCTTTTATGCTATTATTGGCATACAACTTGTGCATATATTATAAACTCCACAATACATTTTTTGTTTCAAACAGCTGATTATTTTTTAAAGAAATTTAAATAATAAGAAAAATTTCAACCCAGATAGTTTCCATTTCCAGGGCTTTGCATTCCTTTGTATAGATCCAGATTTCCGTATGGTATCATTCTTCTGCCTTAGGGTCTTCTTGAACATTTCTTGTACTGCATATCTGTTGTTGATGGATTCTTTCAGGCTTTCTAAGACTAAAAAAGTATTTATTTCACCTTTTTTTTGTTCTCCCAATAATTCTTTACATTAATAGACCGACTGTGCTTAGAACTGTTTTAGAGTTACAGAAAATAAATAAGAAAGTAGTGCAGGAAGTTCTCATCTATCCCCCACAGAGTTTCCTCTATTATTGACATCTCACTATAATATGGCACATTTGAAACAATGTTGACACTCCATTATTAACTAAAATTCATAGTTTATTCAGATCTCCGTAGCTCTTATTGAATGTCCTCACTCTGTTTCAGGATCCCATCCCAGATACCACATAACTTCTAGACCTCAGGTTTCCTTAGGATCCTCTTAGCTATGACAGTTTCTCAGACTGCCCTTGTTTTTGATGACCTAGACAGTTTTGAGGGATAGTCATCAAGTATATTATAGGATGCTCCTCTATTGGATATTGTCTGAAACTTTTCTCATGATTAGACTGGGGTTATGAATTTTGGGGTAAAAGAGCACAGAGTTACTCTCTGCACCCTCTACTGGCAAGGGAGAAACACAGGAGCCAGCTCCAACATCCCTGGGGGACGATGAAGGGTAGGTTTAGAGCTGGATTTAACTGATACAGACACAAATGATAAAATTCTGTGCTACTAGCATATAAATGGAACACAAAAAACAACAAATTAGATTTAAATGCATTCTGGCACTTGGCATATGAAAAATTAGGCATTTCAAATAAGTGCAGGGAAATGGATTATTTAAAAATTGGTGTTGAAAATAGCAGAAGGGCTGTTTGCAAAAATAAATTGAGCTAGATCCTTATTTTACCTACTAATTTAAGAGAGAAACATTGATTTATTGTTGCACCTACTTATGCATTCATTGGTTGATTCTTGTATGTGCCCTGACCAGGAATCAAACTCGCACCCTTGGCATTTCAGGAAGATGCTCTAACCAACCTTATTTTACTTCTTATACTAAAATTCTAGGTAGATCACAACTTAAATATTCAAAAAATTAAAATATAAAAACTCATGGGAATGATACATATGTAAAATATCAGAGTAGAAAAGTCTTTAAGTATAATAGAAAACTTAGAAGTCATTAACAAAAATATTTCTACACTAAAAAAATATATAGGGTAAAATATTTTGAAAAGTCAAAAGAGAAATAACAGCCCTAGCCAGTTTGGCTCAGTGGATAGAGTGCCGGCCTGTGGACTGAAGGATCGAAGATTCAATTATGTTCAAGGGCACATACCTTGGTTTTAGGTTTTAAGCTTGATTCCCAGCCTAGTCAGGGGTGTGTGCAGGAGGCAACCAATCAATGTGTCTCACATCAATGTTTCTCTCTCTCTCTCTCTCTCTCTCTCTCTCTCTCTCCCCTCCTCCTTCCCTTCCACTCTCCCTAAAAGTCAATGGAAAAATATCCGGTGAGAATTAACAAAAAGAAACAAACAAAACAAAAAGAGAAATGACAACTGAGAAAAATGCTTGCAACTTATCACAGATCAGATGGGGACACGGATCTGTGTAGGCTCAAGAGGCCTCACCAATGAACAGGGAGGAGGCTCCTTGCCAAACTGTGTTCCTTTAAATCCAACTAATCATGGAATCTAATCATTGCAGCAGGACCATAACCAGTAAGCAGTAATCTTTAAACATTTTTTTAAATACTTATTTTTTTATATAGTTAATACATGTAGTATGGACAAAATTCAAAAAGTATCTAAATGTAGACACAGTTCAAGTATGCCTTACCCCCACTCCCAACAACTCAATGTTCACCTCCTTAGAGAAATCACAGACAAATCAGTAAGAGATAAACAAATTATTTGCAAAATTACATAAACAAATATTTCATAGAAAGAAATGATACAAATGGTCTGTAATATATAAAAATGTTCACTATAAAGGAAATATAAATTTCACTCATAATAAGAAAATATAACTTAAAATCACAATGAAATGCAAGTTCTTAACTCTTAAACTGAAGCACGGGGCAAAAGTTGTATAACACATTGTGATAGTAGGGGTGTGGGAAAAAAACTCATACATATTGGGTTGGAGTATGACACTTCTTTCATCACAGGCAGTTTTGTAAAATTATTAAAATGACATGGAAACATACTGTTCCACTCAGCACTTACACTTCTACAAGCTTTACTATAGATATACTAGCACTCCTTGCACTATTGTTAGTGATAGCAAAAGATTAAAAACTAACTCAGTGTCTGCTATGGTCTGTTTGTGTGTCGTCCCCTCCTCCCCCATTCATACTTTGAAATCCTAACCCTCAAAGAAGGTGGTATTAGTAGGTGGGTCTTTAGGAGGTGCTTAGAACATGAGGGTGGAACCTTCACTAAGGGCACTAATGGGGTTATTTTACTCTTATAAAAGAGACCTCACAGAAACCCCCTCACTCCGTGTACCACGTGAGGACACAGCAAGAAGGTGCCCACAATGAACGAGGAAGAGGGCCCTCACTCGACCATGCTGGCATGCTGGCATGCTGGCCTTGGACTTCTAGCCTCCAGAACTGTGAGAAATACATTTCTGTTGTTTCTAAACTGCCCAGTCTGTGCTATTGTATTATAGCAGTCAGTCTGAATGGACCGAGACAATGTCCATTAAGGGGATTGGCTAAGTGCTTATGATATCTCCACTCAGGGAATACAATGTGGCTCATTTTTTTAAAATGAGGTGGCTTACTCCCATTTGTAATGTGGAATAATGTCCAAGAAAAATTTTAAGTGAAGAAAATCAAAGTGCAGAAAATATGCATAGCATTATACTATTGCCATGAATATGTATATGTATCTATAAGCATGGGATCCCTGGAAGGAGACACAAGAAATTGGTAATGGTGGTTTTCTCTAAGGAGGTGAACACTGAGTTGTTGGGAGTGGGGGTAAGGCATACTTGAACTGTGTCTACATTCAGATACTTTTTGATTTTTGTACCATATTGCATGTATTACCTATATAAAAAATAAGTATTTTTTTAAAAATGTTGAAAGATTATAGTTTACTGGTTATGCTCCTGCTGCAATGACTAGATTCCATTGTTGGTTGGATTTAAAGGAACACAGTTTGGCAAGGAGCCTCCTCCCTGTACGGAGCCTGCCCTCCCTGTTCATTGGTGAGGCTTCTTGAGCCTACACAGGTCCGTGTCCTCGTCTGATCTGCCGGTTTCTTTGCATTTCACTGAGTGTTGGCAGCGCTCTGTGCTGTAAGCGTCTGTGGAGAGCATTCGTCTTAGGTGTTGCTTGAATTTCTGAGCAATGGAGTGACGCAGGCTCAGTAGTTATAATTTTAATTTAAGAGGCCCTGTTTTGTGATACATTTCATACATAATGCTTTCTTCTTCATAAGGCTGTCACTTCTGCTTCTGCACAGCGTTTGATATGCAAGAGAGAGATATGCTTTTATTCACCCCACAGAATCACCAAATACCTTAGTTTTATAGGCAATAGATGCAGTAAGGGATCCTCTTATGTCCTACCAATTAGAAGGAATATAGAACACTTTTGCTCAGTACCGTTTACTTTATTTGCTTTGGGAATATAAAGGATGCCTCTCACAATATATCAATTCCAGAGAAAAGGTGAATTGACCGTATGGTCTTCAAAATCAGCTTTTTCACTTAGATCTGCTCTGATTCCAAAGACTATTTTCTGAAGCTGACTTTGTTTTCCAGATTTTTTTCCCCTTTTGAAACAGAACCCCATCCTGGTGTCCCGAAAATATTTTGAGTTCAAGAGGATTAATACACATTGAAAGAAGAAGAAGCTTTTCCACCAGATACCACCTGGCCATAATGCAAGTCCTTTAGGCCCCAAGGCGTTCAACTAGAGAACGCATTCGTTAAGACGCCAAGCTAGGGAGACCAAGATGGCGGCATAGGAAAACACCAGAAATTGCTGCCTCCGACAACAACTTCAAAAATACAACTAAAAGACAGAACGGTCATCATCCAGAACCACAGGAAGGCTGGCTGAGTGGAAATTCTACAACTAGAAGGAAAGAGAAGAGCACACAGACTCAGAGGAGCTACGAAAGTAAAGTGCAGAGGTACGGAGGCTCCGGCGCGCGCGGAAAGGGGCGGGCACCTGAGGACGCGGCTGTCTTTTTGAATCGGGAGGGAGTCACAAGCTCCCGACTGCTCTGAACTCCGGTTCCGGAAATCTCTGGGGTCCCAGGGCTCATACAGGGAGAAACTGGACGGTCTGGCAGCAGGCAGAACTCGGAACTTGAGGGCGGCTTTCCCTCAGAGGTGCTGGCAGCAATTACCGGGACACTGAGACGCGCGGCCCCTTAGGGCAGGGCTGAGAATCAGCCATAGCTGCTTGCTCCGCCCTGTTGATTCCGAGACCCCGCCCCATCCAGGCTGCTGCAAAGCCTTTTGCATATGAATGCCCGGGTCCTTTACAACCTGACAACTACCTAACAAATTGCAGCTGGGCCAGACAGACCCAGAACTTCCAAGAGAAGGCCCAAGGCCCCACAGCAGCTTGCATTGCTTCACAGCTGGGCCTCATCTGGGCACCCCCAAACCCCAAAAAAGGAAGGGGAATCTGCATATCTCTTCATAGCTCCTGCTGGGTAACCTCAGGAAGAGGCTTAATTAGCACCTCCTTAGATCCAAGAGCCAGTGTACCCAGTGGTCAGAGTGGGACCACCCAGATTACAACTCCTCAGATTCATAAGGAACACACTCAGGGGGCAGACTCAGTGAGCACCAAAGCCCCACTGAAGCAAGTCTTGCCCCAGAAGGGTGTCTTCAGCACAGAAGTTCTCCCACTGCAGACACAGCTGATTCTCACTGCCAATTGGCCTGGAGGTCAATTCCTCCCAGTGACACCTAAAACAATCAAGGCATAACTACAACAAGACTGTGCACAAAGCCCACAAGGGGGTGCACCAAGAGTGTCCACCTCAGGTAACTGGGGAGGCTGAGCCACTGGGCCCTGTAGGACACCTAGCACACAAAACCACTCTACCAACACAGGGAAGCAGACAAAATGCGAAGACAAAGAAACAGGTCACAAATGACAGAAATGGAGGACAGCAAACGACTGGATATAGAGTTCAAAACCACGGTTCTAAGATTTTTCAAGAATTTTATGGAAACCGCCGATAAATGTATTGAGATCCTTAAGAAATCTAGTGAGACCCTCGATGTTGTGATAAAGGACCAACTAGAAATTAAGCATACACGGACTGAAATAAAGAATATTATACAGACTCCCAACAGCAGACCAGAGGATCGCAAGAATCAAGTCAAAGATTTGAAATACGAAGAAGCAAAAAACACCCAACCGGAAAAGCAAAATGAAAAAAGAATCCAAAAATACGAAGATAGTGTAAGGAGCCTCTGGGACAACTTCAAGCGTACCAACATCAGAATTATAGGGGTACCAGAAGAAGAGAGAGGGCAAGATATTGAAAACCTATTTGAAGAAATAATGACAGAAAACTTCCCCTACCTGGTGAAAGAAATAGACTTCCAAGTCCAGGAAGCGCAGAGAACCCCAAACAAAAGGAATCCAAAGAGGACCACACCAAGACACATCATAATTAAAATGCCAAGAGCAAAAGACAAAGAGAGAATCTTAAAAGCAGCAAGAGAAAAAAAGTCAGTTACCTATAAGGGAGTACCCATACGACTGTCAGCTGATTTCTCAACAGAAACCATGCAGGCCAGAAGAGAGTGGCAAGAAATATTCAAAGTGATGAATAGCAAGAACCTACAACCAAGATTACTTTATCCAGCAAAGCTATCATTCAGAATTGAAGGTCAGATAAAGAGCTTCACAGATAAGAAAAAGCTAAAGGAGTTCATCACCACCAAACCAGCATTATATGAAATGCTGAAAGGTATTCTTTAAGAAGAGGAAGAAGAAAAAGGAACTCTTACCATTTGCCACACCATGGATGGAACTAGAGAGCATTATGCTAAGTGAAATAAGCCAGTCAGAGAAGGATAAATACCACATGATCTCACTCATTTGTGGAATATAATGAACATCATAAACTGATGAACAAGGACTGATCCAGAGATGGAGAGGCATTGATTGGACTGTCAGGCCTTGGAGGGAAGGTAGGGGAGGGCAGGGTTAAGGGGGAAAGATCAACCAAAGGACGTACATGCAAGCATATAGGTCTAACCAATGGACACGGACAACGGGGGGGTGAGGGCATGAGCGGGGAGGGGGGTTAGGGGGTAATGTGGGTATAAGGACACATATGTTAATCAATAAAAAAAATAAAAAAATTAAAAAAAAAAGACGCCAAGCTAAACATCACCTCCTCTGTGAAGCCTCTACCCACTCACCGGAGCAGAGTTACTCTCTCCTTCCTTTGAATTTTTAAAATACACACATACCTCAATAAAAACATGAAAACATGCATCACATGTATTATAAGCATTTTTATACACATGTCTTCCCTCCCAGTTGGACCCTTTCCTCTAGCTAAACCAGCAGCTAAGTATGTTGTTTATCATGATGCTTGGCCCATTATAATCACTCTTTAATTAATAAATAAATGAGTGAGTGAATAAGTGAAATGGTACTGAGCCCTCTGAGAAGGAAGCATTTAAACAGGTGGACCCCTGGGTGAATCAGGGAGAGGCCACTGAAAATAGGCTGCCTCATTTCTCTGGAGCCAGCCAGCCAGCCTAGAGGATGTGCAGAACAAATACAGGAGAGATGGACAGGGGGGCAGAGGGAATACCTGCCCTCCCACAGGGTAATTGGTGCTCAAATCAAACCTAGAAATCCTATATTCACCCTCCCTCTTAGTGGGAAACACTGTCTGTCTAGCTAGAATTTCAACAGACATATTCCCAACTGCCTTTATTACCATGACCTAAATATAAATATCATGGCAGGAGCCCATGAGGTGGGAGCACGATTTATTCTAACTGGAAATAGAGGTGGAAAACATCAGCCTTAGTATCCTTGATACTAGAGTGGGGTTTCCATAGCAACCAGCTGAGTCACTAATGAAAAACGAACAGTTGTGCTATGACTAGGCTGACATTCTGTGACATTCTCTTATTTTACTGTAGCTCTAATGATGTCTTCAGTAGGAATGACAAAGAGGAAGTGTCTGACCTCTCTATTAAACCTGCAACTGCCTTGACACGCTCTGCCTTGAGCCTAATGCATGTGAATTTCTGTGTGCAAATTCTGCCTTGGAGAAAAGCACTTTAGGAATCTGTCTGATGCATATATTAAACTTGTTGATTCCATTGTTCCTTGAATGAGGCCCCTTCTCTTGCAAATTAAGATGGCAGTGCTGCAGATGAGCCTCAAAGCAAAACAGGAAGGGAACAGAATAGTGAAAAGATGCAACGGGGGCATGCTAATCCATCACTGATGACATGGAACTGAGGAAAACAACCCAAAGCAGCGTCTGCCCCTTCTTCAAACAGGATGAACCACAGGCAATTAAGCAAGAAAGCTAGGACACGCTGCAAAGACAGGGGGGCCCTGCTGGATATGGTCAGAGAGCTTCATGACCCATGAACTCACTGGTTGCCACAGTCAGAGCCCTGAGCTAGGCACTATGGGTGTTGCAAAGAAATGGTATCCTCAAGTCATTTGAAGTCTAAAGCTGAAGGAGGGGGTGAAAAGGATTAGTAACTTAAAGTGCAAACTACACGCGACCCCTACCACTGCCAGGAAACATGTGCAGGAACCCGCACATTTGTAATGCTAAGTTTTCAACATTGAAGTTGATAAAATAGAAAACTACCACAACGTTGAGTATACAAGTGAAGTTTTAAAAATAAAACTGATCAAGACACTGTCGCTGAGTTTGTGAAACAGCGAGAATGCTTTATTTATGTTTTTCCCCAAAAATGTACTTGTTTGCAAACATATGGACTTGTTTTAAGCCCAACATTGGGTTGCTTTCATCTGCACAAGAAGGGCCACAAGAACTGGTGTCAGCATTTGCTGCACACTATGTGGGAGTTTCTGAATGTGAGTGTAGGCATATACATCCCTTCATCAGCAGGAGAGAAGAGCGCTCCTTCATTATTAAACAGCCTTCCAGCTACTCACTCTCTCGTCAGCATAGCAATGCTTGACAAATTTCCTTCTTCTATGACTTGAATCATGTTATTCTTCTCCTCAAGATCTTATTTACCCTTTCACATGTCATTCTCCTGGTTCAGAAAAGATGGTGGTTCCCCTGCAAAACAGATCACACCCAATTCTGCTGCCTGATTTGAAATGCCTTCCACGGTTCTGCCCCAGCATATCTATCCACACATATATCTAGTCCTTCCCAGCACCAACCTTCCTTCCTGCCAGGCTGTCTCCTGCCTGACCACAAAATGGCATTACTAATTCTCCCCCCACAGCGTTCTCTCTGCCCATGCAATCCTAACTTGTCCAGTGGGAAACAGCAAGGGCCACTTTCGAGTTCTCAGAATGGCTGCTGCTTTTGCAAACAGGCCTCCGCTCCCCTGACTACTCAGCATTTTCCTAACATCTTCTCATTTTTTTCTGTTGACTAAATAGTTTGCTCCTTGAGAGAAGGCCCCCCATCCTATCTTTCTTTTCATGTACATATTCTCCTAGTTCATTTACAGTCAGTCACGCCAGAATGCATTCATTCAATAAATGTCTATGGACATTAGGCCAGGGTAGCTCAAAAGACCTGTGGGCATCTTCATGTGGGATATTTAGACTTCTCGGTGTCTGGAACGTAGAGAAGGCATGATGCCGGTGGGGCGGTTTGGAACCAGACAATGGAGAGGATTGGAGTCACCTAAAGATTTTGTTATTTAATCAGCCCTGCTTTGGTGGAGCGTCAGGGTCTCATTCG
>NW_005363247.1:7812974-7817693 GCF_000412655.1 Myotis brandtii
GGGGGGGGGGGGGGGGGGAACCAGCAGGAAAAGGGCAGGACAGGCTTTTTTCTTGATTTAACCAGAGCAGTTTTGCTTACATCTATTCTGTGGATTTAGATTTCTTCACTTTGAGCTAAAATTTCTATTGAAGTAAGGGCCCTTTTTGACTGAACATTTGGAAACCTCTTTTCTGCGTACTGGAGAGCCTTTAGCGTTTGTAAGTGGGGAGGGACGAGCAGGTTCCGGCTCTGAGTTGGGTGGAACCCGCAACAGAATTCCATGCGTCACTTAGCCCCCTGGGGGCTTTCACACCAGCAGCATCATGCATCTCTGACAGATGTTCTTTCACTGTTTGTTTGCTATTAAGACACAGAAGGAAAAGGTGGTTGAATTATCTCTTTAATTCTGAGAGGCTTTGGGGAGAAAGTATTCTGTCATTATATTTTGTCTTCATTTACCAAGAAATAAGGTGCTTCCTTCTCTATTCTTTCTGTGCCTATTTTTTTTGTTTTCATAGGGGATATTTACTTTTTTGGCTTGTCACACAAGGGAGTATTTTAAAGGACTAGTAAAAGACAAGTAAAACAGATCTCTATCCATATGTATAAGAACTAAATCTATATCTAGGTAGCATATAGTTAACAAAAGCCAAGCATAAGGGACAGTGGAAGTGGCGTGGAAAGGGAATAATATATGTATGAGAAATCAGCACAGAATCGGCCTTTGCTATTGATACTGAGTCAGAGCCCAAAATAGAAGAGTGGCTGGTGCAACGCAGCCGCCAGCCCTGCACAGCCCAGGCCTCTGATGCCGCACTCCAGAAACAAGCCCAAGGCTGCCACCTCCTCAGCTGCTGCTGTTGCACGTTTTAGGCTAATGAGTGGAAGCAACTCCCTGAGGGTTTCTAGGTGCCAAACCAATAAAACACCCTTCATTTTATAGAATGCCTCCCTGCTGAAATAGACATTCAAAAAAAAAATCCCTAACACTTCAGCTCCTGAAAGAACAGGCACAACGAGAGGGACCTCTCACTCATAGCTGTTTCTGTCCCAAGAATGTGACACGTGTGGCAATCAAGAAGAAGCATCGTGTCAGAGTCAGAAGCATTCGGGCTTGGAAGTCAGATGGTGCTATGTTCAAATTCTGGCTCGGCCACTTGAAGACAGAGGAACAAAAATTAGGAAAAATTATCTTGCTCCCTGTGACTTGCACACAGAAAGGAAAGTCCACTGGGAAACCCACTAAACACCGTATCTCTCAGACCTAGAGGCCACGCCCATCCTGCTGTCCTTGTAAGCCACATCTCTCTGCACCTGTCACCCTGCTCCAAACATACCAGACTGCACGTCCCCCTCCCTGAGCTCCCATAGCATGCCGCTGATTTCTACATCCATCTTCAATTTCCTTTATTGTGATTCTTAACTTCCTCTTGTCACTGCTAACTTAGGAATGATAGAATTTTAAGACTAAAAGTCTCAAAACAGCCATAAACAAGTCATGAATATTGACAATACAATCACAGCTCCAGTATAATATGCCATGGTGCCTATAAAAACACCCACGGTGATTGCATTCTTCATTTGGACACCCCTCAGCACTGTTTTACTGTTTGAACAGAACTGTTTGCTGCCTGCCTACCCTCTTCCATGTGCCCAGGGCAAATTTCTCCTATGAGTCAGTAAACTGGACAATCTGATTATGGCCCTGGTTTGACATTCTGCCTCACCTATTTCATTTGCTGAACACGCATGGCACCTGGTTCTCAATCACATTTCTCAGTCTAAGACCTTCTCAGTCTAATTCCATCTGAATGACATCACAGGGACAGGTTGCATCCTCAGATAAAACAAAAATAAGTGTATATATAGCTGGATCTAAAATCGGTGGCTCACTGGGAATGTTGAACAGCACTGTGGTTGAAAACCACAAGTTTACGAATTTGTCTGACTGCCTCACAAGACTGTCACATCCTTAAAGGGTCTTGGGAAAAGTGCTTATGTCTTGTTCACCACTGAATGTCATGTGCTGAGCACATGTCCTGGTCTTCTCTTCCCTTACCCCCTGCAACTGTAGCTGACCTGGGCATCAAAATAAGGCTTGCATGGGTCCCTCGGCTGAAAATACAGCCTGCTTGCTGCTAGTCTCTGCACTTTGGACAGGCTTACTGCTTCCTCCAGCATGTGCCAGCCAGGAGAACAGCTGTGAGCCTGTCGGAGCCGAGAGGAGCTCTGTATTTGTCCACCAAGTGTCTGTACTCCTGGGGGGTATGGCTCATTGCACCATGTGCAGCCTGGTGGGAGTTGGTGAGACAACAGAAAGAAAGGTTAAATGAATAGAAGAGTTGGTGAGACAACAGGAAGAAAGGTTAAATGAATAGCAAGTGTGCTCAGGACAGAATAGAAATAAACTGGGCAGGGAGTTGAGTGGTGACAGGAACAAGTTACCTGATGACTAATTGGGGGGAAAGACAAAAGCTGTGATACTGAAGGACAAGGAGGAGCAACACATGGTGTAGGTAACTGCTGTGGTTGCTGAATCTATCCCATCAGGCGATTTTATTTTATTTTATTTTTTACGTTTTATGGTGTATGCCCTTGGATTGTGCACTGAGTGTGATGACTCAGATGGTTAAGAGCCAGATGGTCTTCTACCATATCTCCATGGGAGTCCCCAGAAGGGCAGAAATTTGAATTTTAAGGCATTTTCTGTTACCATAAAACTTAACTTTTCTTGTTTTTTTTTTGTTTATTTATGCTTTTTACAAAATGACAAGCACAGATTGTAAATATAAATGTACAGTCTGATGAATGTTGACAACTGTGCCAACCCATGTATCCTGCACTGCAAACAAGATAGAAAATATTGACATCAATTTAGACAGTCCCCTTGTGCTCTTTTCCAGACAGTCCCACCCACCACTCCCTCGTCAACCACTCTTCTGATTTTCATCATGGTAGGTTAGTTTAGCCTATTCTAGTACGTCATAGAAATGCAATCATATAGCATATACTCTTTGTTTCTGGCCTCTTTTGATCAGCATGATGCTTTTGGGATTTTTTTCATGATTTATGCATTAGTTTTTCATAAAATACTAACGTATAACACATTTCTATTGCTGAATAGTATTCTATTGCAAATATACAAAATTTGTTATCCAAACCCTCATATATTTGTTCACTTTCTAATTGAATTGATTGGTTTGGTCCTATTAGATTTTGACAGTTCTTTATGTACTAATCCTATATTGACTATGTGGCCTGTAGATGTGTTCTCCCATCACATAGCTTAGCTTTTCAATGAGGGCTTTCACATAGCAATAGTTTTTATTTTGATGAGGTCCAGTATTTCAGTGTCTCCTGTTATGGATTGAATATTCTGTGTCAAGTCTAAAAACTCTTCACCTGCCCCTAGATTCCTAAAATTTTATCCTGTTGGGTTTTTTTTCTAAAAGTTTTATAATTTTACACTTTACATTTATGTCCATGGTCCATTTTTGGTTAATTTTTAATGAGGTATAAAGTTTAAGTCAAGATTTATCTTTTTTGCCTATGAATGTTCAAGGGCTCCAGCACCTTTTGTTGAAAAAGCTATAATTTATCTATTAAATTATTTTTGCACCTTTGTCAAAAACTAGGTCAGCATATTTGTGTGGGTCTATTGCTGGGTTCTCTATTATATTCTGTTGATAAATGTGTTTATTCCTCTCCCTATGCCTTTACAAATAAATGGTAGAATAAGCTTGTCTATTAAGTAAATACATGTATACATACAAAATAAATAACCAGCCTTACTGGGATTTTGACAGAAATTGCATTGAACCTTTAGATCACTTTTAGGAGAATTGGAATTTTTATTGAGTCTTCCAAACCAGAAACACAGTAAATCTCTCCATTTACTGAGGTCTTTTTAAATTTTTTTCATCAGCATTTTGTAATTTTTAGCATGTAGATCCAGTACCTATTTTGTTAGGTGTATACGCTAGTAGTTTATTCTCTGGCATAATTATAATGGTATTGTATTTTTAATATCAGTTTCACATGTTACTCATATAAAAATGAGATTCATTATTGTGTGTTGTTCTTATTGAACTCACTTAGTTCTAGGAGGGTTGTCTGTTTTTGTGTATTTCTTGGGATTTTTTACATAAACATTAAGACATCTACAATCAGAAAAAAGTTTCATATATCCCTTTCCAATTTGTATGTTGTTGTTTTTGTACTTATTGCAGTATTATCTATACCAGCCGTGGGCAAACTACGGCCCATTTGAAATGAATAAAACTAAAAAAAAAAAAAAGACCGTACCCTTTTATGTAATGATGTTTACTTTGAATTTATATTAGTTCACACAAATACTCCATCCATGCTTTTGTTCCGGCCCTCCAGTCCAGTTTAAGAACCCATTGTGGCCCTCGAGTCAAAAAGTTTGCCCACCCCTGATCTATACTAATAAAAGGGTAATATGCAAATTGGCCATGACACCCCTACAGCCACAACCGGATATGCTAATTAGTCCATCACTAATATGCAAATTGGCCATCACTCCAACACAAATAAGAGAGGGGTATGCTAATTAGCCCAGATATGCTAATTAGTCATGGCCAGTATTCAAATTGACCATCACTCCAACACACAAGATGGCTGCCCCCATGTGGTCAAAAATGGCCGCCACAAGATGGCCTGCAGGGGAGGGCAGTTGGGGGTGACTGGGCTGGCAGGGGAGGGCAGTTGGGGGCAA
>NW_005363247.1:7818099-7835081 GCF_000412655.1 Myotis brandtii
CCTCCCCAGTGCACAAATTTCGTGCACCAGGCCTCTAGTATTGAATAAGAGTAGTGAGTGAACATCCTAACCTTGTTCCTGATTTTTGCTGATGGTGTTTGGATAGTTTCAAAGGAATTCCCCTTCAATGTAGGGGAGGAATGGGCCTACCTGGGCTGCCTCCATTGCTAGCTTGGGAGCCAGGGAATACTAAGTCTGGGTTACCTTCTTCTGTTATGTACATAGGCCTGCAAGATACCCTGCCATTGTGCTGTTTCTCCTGTCTGGAGTCCCAAACCAGTGTGCCCTCTTCTTACCAGTTTTCGGAGTTTCCTTTGGCTATCTTTTGAGTTATTTCCGGGTCAATAGTTGTAGAAATGAGCAGGGAGAAACAGGTCTACATTATCTTCTTCAGGTTGGAAGTAAAATGTACCTTTAAAAGAGAAATTATTTTTGGTTTTCAACTGCCCTCTTTCTGTGTTTAGTAATTCTAGGGCCAAAGCCATTGTTACAATAATCATTTCCAGACATTGCTGATTTGAGGTACTAGCACAACCCCCAACTTTCTTCTGGGACTAGGTGCCTGGATCTAGCTCAGAAGCAGATGGTGAGGATAAGGGGTCAGCAGGTGATTGTTTTGAAAAAAGAAATGAAGTCACTCAACCACCACCACATGCATAAATACCTTCAGTTAAATGTTGTATATTATATTGCCTTCTTTATCTTTCCCCTGAAGGCTTAAGGCTTATTGTAAAATTCATCTTAATTGGATTTAATATGTCCATAAGACAAAAAAAAAAAAAAGGGTAGAGGGGATTATCAAGGGCCTGACCATACCTCTTTATTCAAAGCTTTAGATAAATTTTCCCAAAAACTGAGTAATGAGAGCCTCTACATTAAAATTCAGATTCAATATTTAAAAAGCATATCATAAATCAAAATCATGGGTTGAAATGAATACAATGAAATTTATTGGGAATAAGGATAAAATATTTTATTCAGGTACAAAGTGTTCATTAATAAATACATAAATAGGGAAATGGTTTAACAATAGTTTATTTGTAGGCAGAATAAAGAACTTAATTACTGTGACTTAAAAACTATGGTAATCTATATATATAAAAGCCTAAGCGATCATCATAACCGAACGGATGACTGAACAGGCTGCATGGGGCGACCAGGCTGGCAGGGGTGTTAGTGAGGGACAACCAAACAACTGAGCAGCAGGCTGCAAAGATGGCGGTGCCCACAGCCAATAAGGAGGGAATATGCTAATTGACTGTCACACCCTCAAAGATGGCAGCACCCACAGCCAATAAGGAGGGAATATGCTAATTGACTGCCACACCCTCATTCACAAGATGGCCAGCAGGGGAGGGCAGTTGTGGACAATCAGGCCAGCAGGGAGGGCAGTTAGGGATGAACAGGCCTGCAGGGGAGGGCAATTGGAGGTGACCAGGCTGGCAGGGGAGGGTAGTTAGGGGTGACCGGGCCGGCAGGGGAGGGCAGTTGGGGGCTATCAGGCAGACAGGGGGTCAGTTAGGTGTGGATCAGGCTGGCAGGGGAGTGGTTAGGGAGTGATCAGGCAGGCAGGCAAGCAGTTGGGAGCCAGCAGTCCTGGATTGTGAGAGGGATGTCCAACTGCCAGTTTAGGCCAGATCCCTGTGAGGTCCCAGATTGGAGAGGGTGCAGGCTGGGCTGAGGGACAACCCCCTCCCTCAGTGCACAAATTTTGTGCACTGAGCCTCTAGTCTTAATATAAATATCAGAGCCAGGGGCAAGAATTAAAGACCCTTCATGCTCTGTTATAGTCTTTCTCAAATTTTAGTGTGCATGCTGATTACCTGGGTACCTTGTAAAACTGAAGCTTCTGATTTAGAAGACCTGGAGTAGGACTTGAGAGTCTTCAGTCTAACAACTTTCAGGTAATGCTGGTCCTGTTAGTCAGTGGACCACACTGTGAGGCCCTACTGTGCAGGTCACTTTTAGGAGATATTCACTTATGAGCCAGCAGCACATCTTAAGAGACTCATTGAGAAGTGAACTTGTAAGGCAGGATAGAAGTTATAACATAGTTCCATAAGTAACAGTAGAAAAGTCAACCCTTAATCCACTAAGAGCTCTTTCAAATTGACAATATAAACCATCCAAAGACAACAGGTAAACGATTGAACAACAACAAATCACACAAAACTCAAATACAGATAACCAATTAATATTCAAAAAGATGTTTGACTTGAGTAGTGATCATGGCATGCCAATTAAAACAACAATGTGATATCATTTTGCTCCTGAATAGGCAAAGTTTAAAAGCTTGATAATATCCATCCTAGCTGGTGTGGCTCAGTGGATAGAGTATCGACCTGCAGACTGAAGGGTCTCTGGTTCGATTCCAGTCAAGGGCACATGACTGGGTTGTGGGCTCAATCCGGGTTGTGGGCTCAATCCCCAGGAGGGAGCGTGCAGGAGGCAGCCAATCAATGATTCTCTCTCATCATTGATCTTTCTGTCTCTATTCCTCCCTCTCCTTTCCTCTTTAAAATCAATAACAGTATATTATTTACAAAAATAAAAACTTGACAAAATCCAATGGGAAAATAGGTGTTGGCATGCCCTATTGTCATGTTGGTGGAGCATGAAGTACCACAGTCTTTTTTAAAAGTAATCCAGCATTAGCTATTATAATAAAAAAGGTGCACATATACTTTGACTCCATAGCTCCCTCTCCTTTCCTCTCTAAAATCAATAACAGTATATTATTTACAAAAATAAAAACTTGACAAAATCCAATGGGAAAATAGGTGTTGTCATGCCCTATTGTCATGTTGGTGGAGCATGAAGTACCACAGTCTTTTTTAAAAGTAATCCAGCATTAGCTATTATAATAAAAAAGGTGCACATATACTTTGACTCCATAATTTCACTTGGAGGAAGTCTTTGCTGATGAAATAAACCTAGAATTATGGATATACTCACAAAGATGCTTATTGCAACATCATTGAGAAAAACTCTGCATGTTCACCCACTGGTGATAGACTATGTGCCCTGTGCAATGTTAGAGAGAACTTGCTATAAATTCCTGCCTCCCAAGGGTGGAATGATAATAGAGGAGGCTTCTTACACCAGAATGCTCAGTCAGAGGCCATCAGAAGTGCTATTTAGGAAATCCTGTGGAGGCAAGACATTGGTCTGCATGATTTCCAAGTTTCCTTCCGACTATAAAATGCTCTGATTCTATCCACGGGGCACAGTGACCCTTAATGAAAGAAAGAAGAGGAAGGGAGGTGAGTTGTCTTCCTCATTTTTTGTCTGCTTTCCTCATTGTATAATTGGGACTTTGGGAGCAGGTTTAAGAGCTGGAATATTTTCATCGGCATGTACAGAGGCCACTGACTCAAGCTGTTTCATTTAGAGACATAATACATGAAGAAAACTGGTTATTGGTTTCTCTGTCCGTAATTGTTGAAACGAGATCCCTATTTCAGGAATGCCTCCTTTATATTCACAGTCACTAACGGAAAGTGACTAATTTGTGACTGTGCAGGGACACAGCGCCAAACACCCTGAGCATATGGATAAGTGACTCTCTGTGTGTCTGAGATCAATGGAGCCTGACGCCTGCTGCTTTGCCTGAGCGTGGGCCAGCATAAATGCTCTCCATCCGGAAAGGGAGCCGCCATCCCATTACACACTGGGGTGGGGTGACGCCTGCATTTCCCTTCTCACTGGTTTGCACACTGTGACGCTTCCTCAGAGGTGCCTCTGGGCCCAGCAAGCATTTGTTTAAAATAAGTTTTAATAATTACTTTTTAACAATTTAAAGAGTTATTTTTAAAACTGTAAATAGAAACGAACCAGCAAACACATTCAAGTGTGATGGATATATGCCAAATTTTAACATTTGATTATCTGTTTAGAAAGTAAATATCAATGTCAATGCTTAAGATGAGTTCATATAAAAAGTACTGTTTTGCTTGTTCTATGGTACATTATAATGTTTTATTTGAAAAATAGAATATTGCACTGCTATAATGTTTTATAATCGCTGCCCCAAATAACAAGTTAGGGAAGATGGAAAAGTAAAAGTGGAATGAGTGAAACCTGAGAAGTTACTATTAGAATAATTAATTCATATGTATCTCAAATCTTTAAATAGTCCTCACTTCCTTCAGAACATCCCACCTGAACACTAAAAGCTCTTTATTCCACTTTAGAACATTCAAACCTATTTTGTTTCTTTTCAGAAACTGAGATAATGTTCTTCTTCCCTCATTCTTATGTTTTACTGTCATTTTGAGGGAGAGGGAATTGGACTGAGAGTTGGAGCTGAGTTGAATGTTGGTGACAAGGGTTAATGTGATGCCTTGCATGACTGTTTCTGTTCAAAGGGAGGGGGTTCTTCTCAAAACACTCAATTCTTTTTCTATTACAAACATATTTTGAGAAATTAAATGAACCAGGAAACTTTCCAGCGCAGGATCTGGAGTTTGAGCACCTAGGTTCAAATTCTAGGTTCCCCATTTGTACCATCCTTAAATGTGAAATTGAGAAGGCTAACCCCTATTTTGTAAAACTACTGTTTGGAATTCTCTGCTATTCTTTAGATGGCCTCTTATTCTAAAAAAAAAAATAACTTTGCTTTCTAGCCTGCTTTAGCCTGCTTGAATAATGAGGAAGATAAACTTAGCTGTCTGACCTTGTAGGCCAGAGACTAGATACGCCCATACTCTCAATGCCACCCCAGGAGCATTTTTTAATTGGATAGAACTGTGTAGTTTTCAGGGCTACCAGCCAGATAACCACTAAACACACATAGGGCTGGCTCTTTCATAAAAAGGGAAGTTCTGCTTGTAGCTCTGCTTAGAATTTGAATTCATTTTCTCTAAGCCCACCCCGGTGAGTAAAGTGTAACTCCAAACTCTCTGAGCATTTCTTGATTTATTCCAGTTCTCTGTAACAAAATAAAGAACTATCTGGGAGGTTTTATTAACCAAATTTTTAGAAACTATTGTAATAATTTGACAGTAATTAAATGTCTCTTCAAAAATAAGAACAGTAGCTAACATGGAAAACTTCTGTGTCAAGCACTACTTTAGGCACTTTACATACACTATCTCATTTATGTCTCACTAGCTCCCTATAAAGTATATGCTTTTGTTATTCCATTTTACAGATGAGGAAATTGAGGCTCTACGACAGTGGTTCTCAACCTTCTGGCCCTTTAAATACAGTTCCTCATGTTGTGACCCAACCATAAAATTATTTTCGTTGCTACTTCATAACTGTAATGTTGCTACTGTTATGAATTGTAATGTAAATATCTGATATGCAGGATGGTCTTAGGCGACCCCTGTGAAAGGGTCGTTCGACCGCCAAAGGGGTCGCGACCCACAGGTTGAGAACCGCTGCTCTACAAAGTTAATTATCTTCCCCAAGGTCAAACAGTCACCAGGTACCAACTAGCTCTTTGAGAACTAATAAGAAGACAGGTCAATAACTTCTCGTGAATTATCTTTCATTTCTCCCCGTGTCTAGAAATAACTTTTTTATATCTGGTTTTGATAATTTGAGATTATCAAGAAGGATTATAATATCAAGAAATACTATAATGTAAATGAGTCAAAATTTGCTCTGCTGAAACAGAAATGTTATATCTGCAGGTAGACGAGGAAGCCACATCTCCTAGCCTGAAAGTTGAATGTCATACTAAGCAAATCAGAGACAAGATCTTGCCACAGCAACAGTGTGGTGAGGAAGGCCGCTCTTCTGGGTAAGTTATTAATCTAGTAACCAACATGACAGAAGGCTACAATTCATGAAAGCAACCATTTCCTGAAGGCTCCCACTTCCATGATAGCCCTGACCCTGCAATCAGGACCACAGTGAGGAAAGAAAAGCTTCTGATCCACACAGTACAGGCACATCTCGTTTTGCGTTTCACAGGTGTTGTGAGTTTTTTTTACAAATAGAAGGCAAGACCCTCCACCAGCAAAAAGATTACTGCTTGCTTTATTGCGATACTGGCTTTATTATGGTGGTCTGGAACTGGAATCACAATATCTCCACAAAGTATGCTTGTAAGTAGTTCCAGTATAAATTACGTACCTACTGCAAGTTAATCAGGGGTTAATGCAGAAAAGATAGAGAAGAGAAATAAAAATCGCTACTATTCATCAGGTATCTACTCTGTGTTAGCCAGGCACCATGTTGAGCCCTCTCTATAAGTTATCCCATGAAAACCCCAAGTGAACACTCTCGGGTATTTTTATTTCCATATAACAGATAAGGAAATAGAAGGTAAATTAGACTGCATAGCATGTTCAAGATCACTGAGGTAGGAAAACTGCCTTCAAACCCAGGTTTATTAGGTTTAAAGACTATATTCTTTCTACTGCTTCAAGCTGCCTCAGCTATTACTAAATGTTATTTGTTTCTATAATTGCTATGGTTATTTAAGCAATAGAGTTTTGTTTGCAGAAAATAAGACCCTCATTCTCAATTCACCACTTCAGCTAGGAAGGTTTGTAAAGTAGTTCTTAGCTCTGAAAAACAAAATTGACCCATTAGCAGCAACCTCTTTCAGCTGCAGGAGCCATTGCCTCTGTAGCTCAGAAGGTCTATAGCAGGTGTCTGAGGTCTGCAATCCTACACAGCAAGGAAATAATGTATTCGGTCATTCCAAGGGTAAAGAGCCAGGATTGAGAGTGGTTCACTGGGAGAATTGATGGAAACTTTCCGACTGGGAAAAGGATAGTTATGTTGGTAAGAATAGGAAGGAACAATAAGAAATACTATTTCTTGAATAGTTGCTACTCATTAAGTTGGTAAATATTTTGAGTGTCATCTCTGTGAGAAGTGAATTGTTGGGGCACAGAAGGAAAATGATTGTTTCTTTGTTTTTAAAAAGGCATGTGACTTAAGCAGAAAGAGGGATAGAAAGTGGGTAACTAATAAGAACATTAGACAAATTAATCATGATAAATAATACATTTACTGACTTCAGTGCCTCGAAGATGTCCCAAGGGCTTTTAATTTCAAGTGATAGTTGTATTCAAGTCCAGAAGAAACGGCTGGTTGAGAAAAGTTGAAGATCGTTAAAGTCCCAAGACTACCAAGGTAAGAGCATTCTTTATTTTTTTTCTAACTGTGCATGGTATTTAAATAAGGAACATTATGGAAGTTCTGCTTTGCTGTTTCAGAAGAGTCTTTATTTTTATGAAAAGTGGTCTTTCTTACGGATAATAATTCTTATGAGAGCACATATGCAAAGGGCCTAGCACAGTGCTTACCGCGGTGTAGCTCCGCTCTCTCTTCCAGGTTGGAACTCGAGCTGTTCAGACTCATTGCGTGACCCTGCACCACCTGGGTGTAATTACCTGGGCTGGAATCACTTCAGAGGAAATAATAGCTTCTAGAGCAGTGGTTCTCAACCTGTGGGTCGCCACCCCTTTGGGGGGTCGAACGACCCTTTCACAGGGGTCGCCTAAGACCATCGGAAAACACATATATAATTACATATTGCTTTTGTGATTAATCACTATGCTTTAATTATGTTCAATTTGTAACAATGAAATTGGGGGTCACCACAACATGAGGAACTGTATTAAAGGGTCGTGGCATTAGGAAGGTTGAGAACCACTGTAGAGTGATATTTCTTTCATTAACCAAAAGCTTTACAATTAAAGTAGCTATTATAGCCCATTCTAAATTCATATTTTCTTCATAAAAATAAGGTATCAGTTCACCAGGTTTTGTCATTTGATAACTATAGTGGTCTCAGTCAAATTCTTTCGATGTAGATAGGAAAAAATAAAGGTGTTTTTTACCCACTGGATGAAATTACAGTGAGGTGGCTTGAAAAATGATTTATGTTCAGATCCCAAGAGAGTAATCAATTTACACTCTGAAGCATGAAATTTGATTGCCCTTTTCTCTAATGTAAAACACCATGTACTACAATTTATTGACCATAAAACTACTCATCCATAGTCAAAGCATTTCTTCCATAATTTCTCTATGCAATCTCCAGAGAAAGGATTGATGTAAGATTGATCAACTATTTTACTTCATCTAGAGAAAGCCCCACCCACCCTTTTTTAGCTCTGCACAAAAGGGAGGCCTCCATAAATTGGTAATGGAATTCTGCAGTTCAGTTTCATAACTTATTTCATTCAAATGCACAGTAATTTTTTAGGCCTCCAGAATAATTAGTCTTCCCACATAAATATTTTTTATTCCCTGAGTTAAAGTTTGACAACATTTTTCTTTTTCAGCTTTTTAAGGTTATTGCTACAACTACCCTGCCTTCCAAAGACATTTTCCTTCAGAAAACAACTATTTCACTTACATTACTTTAGAGATAGTACACTTCTAAATAAGGTCAAATTCTCTTTCTATTAATAAATGTATATTCAAATGTCTCAAATGATTCTTATATTACAAGGATTGATAGACTAAATTGCCAAATATTTAATAAACTTTTCAAAGAGGTTGAAGAAAGGTGTTTGGATTTTATATAAGTAAATATTTTCATAAAATTTTTCAAATTTTTTATAACTTGAATTTGAATAGGAATATAATTTATTTTAAATCTCATTGCAAACCAATGCTTTCTCTTCAAAAACTGGCATGTATAAAATTAGAACATTTACATTTGTTATTTTCAAAATGCCGGAATTTTGGGAATTCCTTTCCTCTTTCAAAGAAATTATAATGCCACTGAGCTTATCTTAAATGCCACTTTCTGCTTTATCTAAAAGTCATTTTTACATTTTCCTTTAAGTTTATTTCCATTTGGAAATGAAACATACCATTTATAGTCTCCAAGTCTGCATTCATTGACAGCTGAACAGAAACAGTAACAGTTTCTAGAGCAAAAAATCTTAGTCATAATCTGAGGAGAAAAGGATATTTTGTTTAAGGTCAAGTGATTCTTTTAATAGTTTCTCTACATCAAAGGTCCAGGAGAATATAATAATTTTAACATAATTATGCATTTCTTTGAGTATGTTCAATCTAGCAAAAAAGTTTTGATAAATAATCAGCTCTCACCTTTCCTTTGCAAGGGTCTTTCTTTGATTACAAACAAAAACAAAAACAAACTTAGTAGTTTTCTGCATTCCAGGCAAGTGTTCCTTATAAGAAGAACTGTTCATAATAATGACTTTAAAATAGATTTTAGAGTGTTACCAAGAACAACAATTTGATTCTTCTAATATATTGGATGTGTAACACTGAACCAAGGCAGTTTTAGTCAAATACAAAAGTTGGACTTTACCTGCAATTCGAAAGAGGCTGTTTTATACTGTTTCTTGTTTGATATTCCGGTAACTAATATTAGAAGTCAGGACATTTTATGAGTTTTATACGTTTTCTAAGTTATATTAATTTTTTTTAATTTTGCAATTTTCCAGAAAAAGTTGTATTAATGAATCATCCAGTTCCTTGTTACACAAAGTATGGTCCATGAACCACACTGGTGCCGCCTGGGAACTTGTTATAAATGCAGAATCTCAGACCTACTGGATCGGAATATGCGTTTTTAATGAGATCCCAATGCACTGCATAAGCATATTAACATTTGAGAAGCACTGAGCTAGTTAACATTGAGAGTTGGAAGAACTAGAGACTGTCACAGAGCTTCCTGCCTTACGTGCTGAGGCAGGATGCTGGGCTGCAAATGGGTTGCAGGTGCACTCAAGTAAGGGCTCCCTCAGCCCTCAGCAGATGGGTAGGGACTGACACAATCAGAACCCCCGACAGTTGCAAGTGTCCTTGTCCATTAGCCCCTGCGTGCCATACAGATATTATCATTTTCTACGTGTGCTGCTACATGAAAAAAGGCAGCAGACCACTGCTCTGATGAATTAGATTTAAAGGTTAAATGTTTTGATGGGGAATATTTTGATGTTTGGGGCACAGACAGATCTAAAGTGAGGAAGCCAGGATGAGACTGGAAATTTGCTTCAATTCTCTGGCTCCTTGCATAATAAGTAAAACTTATGCAATAGCTAAACGATGTTGGAAGAATAGTTCCTGGCTCATAGATTTTATTTTTTCCCCTAGCTCTTGCTTTAAGATAAACCAGCATAGACAAAAGCATGCTTAAAATTCTTCAGCAGTAAATCCTTGGTAATGGCAACAGAAGGATCACAGAATAATAGTAGGATATAGACCAAATTTTAAAAACAATATTTCAATTAGCCATATTTGTTAAAGCATCTGTCCAGGGCTGTGAGGAGAGTGACTTACAAATTATATAAGAATCTAACGCTATAGCAATTGTGGTTGCTGTAAATGACATTGTGCTTTAGTTAATATTTTCACTTTCATTCCTCAATATGAGTCTGCCTTTCTCAATGATTTTTTTAAAGGGACAAAATTAAAGAATCCCACTGTCTGAGCTTCTCTCTTGTAGCACAGCAATGGCTTCAAATCAGTTTCTCTTGCTATAGTTTCCCTCCTTCAAGTCCATCATCCACATGAAAAAGGCCCTTTGCGAATACAAGTCATTTGATGTCACTTTTCTGCTTATACTATTCAGTCACGTTGCATAGCTTTCTGGATCATTTAAATCCCCCCATTTGGCACTCACATACCTTTAAGACTCCTTAAAAGGATGGCACCATCTTTTACTTTTAGGGTCCAGGGCTCATATTTATCATGGTTATGAGGACCACATTGGGAAACATGATGAAAAATACTTCCAGAATACCTTTTAATTTTCAGGCTTAATTTGAATTCTTAAGGCTTTCTAGATATCACAGTCTGACCAGGAATTTACCCATTTGCCCTAAGAAAGAGAAGATAAGGTTGGATAGTGTCACCATTTCCTCAAGCACCTATATGAAATGCTAATTACAGAAAGTACAAGAGAGAAAATACTGTCTTTTTGTAGAAACCATGCAGCTGGGGCCTGCCATCAGGATATAATTATACAAACTGGAATTGCTCTCAAGCAGGCCGTGTAGGTTACCATCCCAGCTCCGTCAAGTGCCTAGGGAGCTCCTCTAATGACCACGGACTAGAGATTTAGTCTTGTATCTCTTTCAAATCATGTCAGCAGCAGCCACGACAGCCCGCACCTTCCCACACCACACTCCTTCATTAGTGTGCTCTGACTCACCCTCCTCATCTCCGACCCAATAAACCTTTCACTGGGTGATTTATTTTTCCATCTACCGAGTAGCACTGAAGCCGCTGCCTTCTTTCTTCCTTCTCTATTTTCTACCAAATAACTATCAAGTGTTTCCTCTGTGCAAGGACATTTATGTAGGCTATTTTATTTATCATATTTTTAAACTTTAAATTGCAGGTGACATACATTATTATATTAGTTTCAGGTGCATATAGGCTATTTTATTTAGGCCGCACGGTAACCCTGTTGAGTAGACATCACCCTCTATAAATGGGAAAAGTGAGTGTCAAAGCAGTTGTGCGGTTAGGCAACAGTACTGAGTCATCCTGATGGGCATCCAGAGGG
Organism: Myotis brandtii; assembly: GCF_000412655.1. Classification (NCBI taxonomy): domain Eukaryota; kingdom Metazoa; phylum Chordata; class Mammalia; order Chiroptera; family Vespertilionidae; genus Myotis; species Myotis brandtii. Next base: position 7,829,561 of record NW_005363247.1, read on the forward strand.
ATGGGCGGTAGGGGGAGAGCAGGAAGGAAGAGGGAGAGACGGATGGAGGAAGGAAGGGAGGGGCCAGCAATCTGCAGTACAGTTAGCTGAGCCCCATCTCTGCCTTCCCTCCGGATCAATACAGCTCCTCACATTCCCAGTGTTCTATGCCCAAATTTTATGGGAATTCATTATAATAGAAACTTGAATAACCTACTTGATGAGAATTGGTGGCTCCTCACATTCCCAGGGTTCTATGCCCAGAGACTAATTTTATGGGAATTTGTTGTAATAGAAACTTGAATAACCTACTTGATGAGAATTGGTTGGACTTTCTGTCCAGTCAGAGCAAAACTGTTGTGCAATTGTATAAATAAGCTGTGACTCCCGCGCCTAATGAGAGCGTAAGTCAGCCTGAGGGAAAATATACTCTATCTTTGCTGTCGATTTCTTTTTGTCCCAAATGCAAGAGAAGTGACTTTCTTTTCCTGCCTTTTCCCCATGTACTTCTCTCTATCCACATTGGGTAGGGCCCCAAATCTGCCCACATAGGAGGTACAGAAAGGTTTGCAAAGAGGTGGGTTCAAGGACACCCACCGCCCACAGACCTCTCTCCCTTTCTTGCCACAGGGAAATATTATTGCTTTCTCTTCTCTTTATCTTCTCCCTCAAAGAGCTTATTTAATTCCTGCATTTCTCATTCCCCTCTACCCGAAACAATTCTGCATTATTGTTTCATTGGGCTTGGTTTTTAAAAAAACAAACCTCAAAAGTTATTAACTTTAGACTGCAAGTTTGAAGTGTTTCGTATCAGTTCTTCTGGATGTAGTGACTAACCTTGACTTTGGGTTGGTGAGTGTACATGTAGTGGTTTAACCAGGCTGCATGGGCACGGTGGAAGCCGTGTGCCCAAGAGGAAAAAAGTCTGATATGCCTGGTGTTTGAAAAGGAAGCTGTCCTAGATTAAAGCATCTCAAAACTCACTAACCCACTCTCCCTGCTCCTCCTTTTTCTCTCTGTGTTCTTTCTGCTTGTCTTCTCTCTGTGTACCTACTTCCCATCTCCCCCACTACCATTTATCTGTGATAGGACTCCCTTATTTTCCCTCAGCCTCTTCCCTTTCCTTTCTCTCTCTGGTCTCTTCCTTCTGTGTAAATGTCTCTCTCCCATTCTTCTTCGGATTCTCTCATTCTCTTACTCTTCCTTTCATTCTCTTTCCCACCTCTGGTTGCCTCTCCTCCCACCCTCCTCCTGTTGCTTTCCTTACTATCCCTCTTTAAAGATTACAAAATGGAAAGGAAACATATTTATTAGTGCTTGTCATCGTTTGTGTTCTAGTTTTTATTTAATAGCAGGTGAACATCTATTTTTTTTAATGAGAGGAAATACCTAAACAAGCTGCTTTTGCATGTGTCCCTCAGCTGATTGTTGTCTCAGTATTCTGTGGCTTTGAGAGAAAACAAAGGTTCTCCAAGTCTAGGGCTCTGCTTAGAAGGTTACCAGGGAAACAATAGATTCTCTGATCAGTTTATATTGGAAAGAATTTTTTAAAATCTCCCTGCTGTTTAAATAAAAGAGAAAAGAAAGAGAAAAACACAATCCATTATTTACTAAATTAGATTGTTAATCCAAAAGGGACAGAGCTGTTATTGCAGTGAAAATAGTGATTTTAGTTTCATTATACAGAACTTATCTCTCTTGGTGGTACCCTGGAGCTGACATCAATCTTTCCACTAGGTTAGTTTCGTAATGTTCCCCTGTTGCACATTTACTTTGTGAATCTGAAAGTAAAGTTTCAGAACACATCTTACTCTTCATAGACCAAGTCCAAAGCCCTTCTCATAATTCGTATTATCCTGTCAAATGATTACAATCCCTTTTGGCATTTAATGTCAACAGAGAAAGTTACGCAGCATTTGGTAAGCATTCTAATGCTAATTACTCCCTTTTGTATCCAAGAACATAGTCTCCTGCCACCTAGTGTCTTAATAAAAGATTGCAGGAAATGATCCATTCAGTCAAGGTCTCCCGGCTCCCTCTGAACTCATTGGACTCCTAGGGTTTACGTTCAGAGTCTTCTCTCTGGGAGAGGCTACGAGACCTGAGCAGCAGAATCCCATCTGTCACAGCCGGGTGAAGTCCCTCTGGTCTATATGTGAGAATATCCAAAGGAGTGCTCTTTCTCCGAACTTTATGGGGGAGCAAAGGATGGTTGAAAATAGCTGAAACATACCCAAACCATGACATGAAAAGTACATACAGTACATACACTTAATGTTATATTGGAAGGAGGGGAGGGGCCAGCAATCTGCAGTACAGTTAGCTGAGCCCCATCTCTGCCTTCCCTCCGGATCAATACAGCTCCTCACATTCCCAGTGTTCTATGCCCAAATTTTATGGGAATTCATTATAATAGAAACTTGAATAACCTACTTGATGAGAATTGGTTGGACTTTCTGTCCAGTCAGAGCAAAACTGTTGTGCAATTGTATAAATAAGCTGTGACTCCCGCGCCTAATGAGAGCGTAAGTCAGCCTGAGGGAAAATATACTCTATCTTTGCTGTCGATTTCTTTTTGTCCCAAATGCAAGAGAAGTGACTTTCTTTTCCTGCCTTTTCCCCATATACTTCTCTCTATCCACGTTGGGGTAGGGCCCCAAATCTGCCCACAGCCCAGCCAGTTTCCCTGTCCCCAACCTACGCCCCGGGGCGGGACCAAGAAGGACTGTCATGTCCCACCCACCCAAGCACCAGGTGAAACAAACTCATCCCCACCTGCCCTTTCTCTAGGGCAGCCTTGATTTCTTCAGGAGAATAAGCAGTGGCCTGGCTGTGACCTCTTTCTTCCTCTCAGTGGCTTCTAAGCTGGGCCACAGGGGCTGCTGCCACAAGACAAACCAATGAACACAGCTCTGCTTCTGTTTTTCTATGAAAAAGGTGATGATCACTGTTGTGGACTTGAATGCTTGTGTCCTCCCCAAACTCATAGGTTGGAACCCTACGGTGTGATGGTATTAGGAGGTGATCGCATTAGGAGGTGGGACTTTTGAGAGGTAATTAGGATTAGATGGGGTCATGAGGATGGAGTCCCCATTATGGGATCAGTGCACTTATTAGAGTCATGAGAGAGCTTGCTCCCCCTCTCTGCCGTCTGCCATGTGAGGAGATAGGAAGTCCACTGTCATAACCCGGAAGAGGGCCCTCGCCAGGACCTCATGCTGGCACCTAATCTTGAACTTCTGGCTCCTAGTACTGTGGTAAACAAATTTCTGTTATTACCTACCCGTCTATGGCATTTGTGTTACAACAGCCTGAGATGCTTAAGACCATCACTGAGCTACAACTTGGTGAGACTTTTAGCATTATGGTTATGTGTATGGAAAATTTCAAGTTGTCAGACAAATGCACAATGTAAAAACCATTGCCTGATAACTTAGGGAACTGAAGAGAAGGAGGACCTGGTGGCTGCTTGAATTCACTGTTGTCCCCAGTGCTCAAATCAGTGGGTGGCATGATCCCCGGGCTCTAATTATTTGGGGGATTCAAGAAATATCCATTTCTATAAGTCAGGTGAGGTAAAGTTCAGCCATACATTTAACCAAGTTATAAGGAAATTCATCGGAGGTAATATTGAGACTGGCCACCTATTCAGTCTGATAAGAGTCTGATAAGAACCTGAAAAATCTTACAGGGTATCCAGAAAACACTTCAGACCATCTGCCTTTCTGGGGTCTTCATTCCTTAATCCACCATAGACACCCCTGACTAAGCTCACAGAGGTCCCTCCAAGTCTGATAACCTAGGTCACATAGGAGGTACAGAAAGGTTTGCAAAGAGGTGGGTTCAAGGACACCCACCGCCCACAGACCTCTCTCCCTTTCTTGCCACAGGGAAATATTATTGCTTTCTCTTCTCTTTATCTTCTCCCTCAAAGAGCTTATTTAATTCCTGCATTTCTCATTCCCCTCTACCCGAAACAATTCTGCATTATTGTTTCATTGGGCTTGGTTTTTAAAAAAACAAACCTCAAAAGTTATTAACTTTAGACTGCAAGTTTGAAGTGTTTCGTATCAGTTCTTCTGGATGTAGTGACTAACCTTGACTTTGGGTTGGTGAGTGTACATGTAGTGGTTTAACCAGGCTGCATGGGCACGGTGGAAGCCGTGTGCCCAAGAGGAAAAAAGTCTGATATGCCTGGTGTTTGAAAAGGAAGCTGTCCTAGATTAAAGCATCTCAAAACTCACTAACCCACTCTCCCTGCTCCTCCTTTTTCTCTCTGTGTTCTTTCTGCTTGTCTTCTCTCTGTGTACCTACTTCCCATCTCCCCCACTACCATTTTTCTGTGATAGGACTCCCTTATTTTCCCTCTGCCTCTTCCCTTTCCTTTCTCTCTCTGGTCTCTTCTTTCTGTGTGAACGTCTCTCCCATTCTTCTTCGGATTCTCTCATTCTCTTACTCTTCCTTTCATTCTCTTTTCCATCTCTTGTTGCCTCTCCTTCCACCCTCCTCCTGTTGCTTTCCTTACTATCCCTCTTTAAAGATTACAAAATGGTAAGGAAACATATTTATTAGTGCTTGTCATCGTTTGTGTTCTAGTTTTTATTTAATAGCAGGTGAACATCTATTTTTTTTAATGAGAGGAAATACCTAAACAAGCTGCTTTTGCATGTGTCCCTCAGCTGATTGTTGTCTCAGTATTCTGTGGCTTTGAGAGAAAACAAAGGTTCTCCAAGTCTAGGGCTCTGCTTAGAAGGTTACCAGGGAAACAATAGATTCTCTGATCAGTTTATATTGGAAAGAATTTTTTAAAATCTCCCTGCTGTTTAAATAAAAGAGAAAAGAAAGAGAAAAACACAATCCATTATTTACTAAATTAGATTGTTAATCCAAAAGGGACAGAGCTGTTATTGCAGTGAAAATAGTGATTTTAGTTTCATTATACAGAACTTATCTCTCTTGGTGGTACCCTGGAGCTGACATCAATCTTTCCACTAGGTTAGTTTCGTAATGTTCCCCTGTTGCACATTTACTTTGTGAATCTGAAAGTAAAGTTTCAGAACACATCTTACTCTTCATAGACCAAGTCCAAAGCCCTTCTCATAATTCGTATTATCCTGTCAAATGATTACAATCCCTTTTGGCATTTAATGTCAACAGAGAAAGTTACGCAGCATTTGGTAAGCATTCTAATGCTAATTACTCCCTTTTGTATCCAAGAACATAGTCTCCTGCCACCTAGTGTCTTAATAAAAGATTGCAGGAAATGATCCATTCAGTCAAGGTCTCCCGGCTCCCTCTGAACTCATTGGACTCCTAGGGTTTACGTTCAGAGTCTTCTCTCTGGGAGAGGCTACGAGACCTGAGCAGCAGAATCCCATCTGTCACAGCCGGGTGAAGTCCCTCTGGTCTATATGTGAGAATATCCAAAGGAGTGCTCTTTCTCCGAACTTTATGGGGGAGCAAAGGATGGTTGAAAATAGCTGAAACATACCCAAACCATGACATGAAAAGTACATACAGTACATACACTTAATGTTATATT
>NW_005363247.1:7835377-7871504 GCF_000412655.1 Myotis brandtii
TCAGCTGTGTGTGTGTGTGTGTGTGTGTGTGTGTGTGTGTGTGTGCGCGCGCGTGTGTGTCTGTGTGTTTCCCTCTGGCTCTTAGCTGCCTTGTTAACAGTATGATCAGCATTCTACCCTTTGGAGAAGGTCTTATATGCCATTACTTTTGACATAAAAAGTAACATTTAACCCTGCTGAAAACAGATCTAGTGTTGGACAAAATTATGAATGATAGTAAAGATCAAAACAAAAAAATGTGTCCTTCTGAAGGACTCTCCGTCAGCCATTAAAATATAGGTAGAGGAAAGCCACTGAGATGAACGTTGGTGAGTCTCACCTAAATGCTGTCTGGGGGAGAGGAGGTCTTGGCCAGCAGCCCTAGGGGAAGGTGTATTGTTGAGCTACCCAATCTCTCTGAGCTAGCCCCTCTGTGGGCCATTTCATTTTAACTCTACATGATCAGTGGAAAAATGTGTCCTTCTGAAGGACTCTCCATCAGCCATTAAAATACAGATAGAGGAAAGCCACTGAGATGAACCTTGGTGAGTCTCACCTAAATGCTGTCTGGGGAGAGGAGGTCTTGGCCAGCGGCCCTAGGGGAAGGTGTATTGTTGAGCTGACCAATCTCTCTGAGCTAGCCCTTCTGTGGGCCATTTCATTTTAACTCTACATGATCAGTGCGTTTTTGATTTTATTTTGAAGTACATCCTCACTGAAGAATTTAAGAATCTTTGCCATAGTCAGGATAGTCTTAGTTCTTTTCCCAACCAGGTCTTTTTCTTCTTGCATGATTCAGACTCTGTTGATGTGCTTCTATGTCCCCATACCAGTTCAGGTAAGATTTTGCTTTCTTATAATATTGTTAACAGAAAAAACTAAGTCTCTGCATCAACTATTGCTGTTAGCTCACAAAATTTGGCATCGTTTTTGCTAAGGACACTTTACTTCTCTCTAAAGGGCTATACAAAATGCCCTCCTGCTAGTTACTTGCTATAAGAAAATAGCTTCTCACTCAATTTCTATGGTACTGCTGCTCGGGTGTGTGTGTGTGTGTGTGTGTGTGTGTGTGTGTTTCCCTCTGGTTCTTAGCTGCCTTGTTAACAGTATGATCAGCATTCCACCTTTTGGAGAAGGTCTTATATGGCATTACTTTTGACATAAAAAGTAGCATTTAACCCTGCTGAAAACAGATCTAGGGTTGGACAAAATTATGAATGATAGTAAAGATCAAAACAAACAAACTCCTAATTGAATCACACAGATACCCATAAAGCAGTGACTCTCAATCCTGACAGCACATTTGAATCACTTGAAGAACTTTTCAAAATACTACAGCCCAGGGCCCCACCCTGAGATTCCAGTTTAATAGATCTGGGTGGGGCCCAGGCACCACTATGATGCTAATAGATAGCCAACAGGGACAACCACGGACTCAAAGTGAGCAGATCAGAGAAATGAGAAAAAGCTTTGGAGGCAGATAACCTGAATCTGAGCTCTACTTCCCTACCTACTTACTGGCTTTGTCACTTTTGGTAAATTCGCTTCTCTGGGTCTCTGTTTTTCATCTGTATAATCAGAATAATACCTACTTCGTGGAGTCATCCTGAGGATTAGGCATGGGTTGTGACAATGTAATAAATGTGGATGGAGTGGCTGAGAGCCATGAGGGCAAGGACAGAGGAAGGGACCAGAGGAGGATGAGAAGCCAGAGCAGAGAGGCAGACAAGGGGACCAACCAAGCTAACAAACCTGCCTCACCCTTATAACGATTCAGTTCCTGACTCATATTTTCTTGAAATCTAGGGAAAAGCAAGAGGTTAGGTCAGAAAGAACGAGGACTTTTACTCTGAGGAAGCCCTGCAGAGTGGAAAACCTCGATGCTCCCAGTCACCCTTCTCATGCTCTCTGACATGGGAAGGTGTGCCCCACCCGTGCACAACATGGCACCCAGCTCCTGGGGTTTGATGCTTGCTCTAGAACATCACACTCCTCTAGTGGTCCTCAGGACTCTATCCACGAGCCAAACCAGTTTAGGGCAAAGAGAGCACTTTTCATTTCATTCACTATCTATATATATATAAAAGCCAAGCGACTGGACCGCCTGAATGACTGGAACAACTGGTTGCTTTGACGTGCACTGTGGCCCCCAACCGCAATTGGGGGTGGGGCTGGCTGGCCAACCTCTCGTGTCCCCTCCCCCTGGCCGGCCTGCCCCATCAGCCCCAATCAGGGCAGGCTGGCCAGACTCCACCTGTGCACAAATTCATGCACCGAACCTCTAGTTGCTAAATAAACTCCTAATTTTTGCCTCCTTGGCTCAATACATTTAATAAATGAGATATCCAAATCATTAAATTCTCCCTCAGAAAGAAATAGGCAATCATCCTTTAGACTTCACTTGCTAAAACTGTCAGACAATACTTTTTTTACATATTAACACGGGTATATCTACCTGTGTATGAATGCATGTTCTTCCCTATGTTTAATGTGTATTTATTCATTTGTTCACCTTTGCAAGGATTTCCCTTCACTATCATGTTTCTAGACGGCTCAGGTTACTCTGCTGCTCTTCCCAATTAAGTATGTCCAGGAAGGCAGGCTGGTCTGCCACTGGTGAGACTGTTATATGTCCACGATGCTCTTCACAGCGCAGGGAGAGACTGCCACTGCAGGATGTAAAAGCTTAGATTCTGCAGACAGCGGGAATAGGTTTAATCCTATCACCATGTATAATATGTACAATGCTAGCTTGTATTTTGGGATAAATTATGTAATCTCTCAGAGTCTTGTTTTCTTATCTATTGAAATGGAGTTAATAATATTACCCATGCCTACCTCATAGGGTTTTTGAGGAACATGTTAAATACTCAATAAAAAATACTTTTTTGTACTATGACTTTCAGAAGTCTCTTTTCTTGTGTTGATGATATGAAATACTTACAGATTTTTGAAATAAGAAGACAGGATTGGAATCCTGTGGTTTTTGTAGAATTTGAGATAAAGTGTTCAAAGCAATGCTTTTCAAACCTTAGCATGTGTGCGAACCACTGGAGGGTCCTGTGACAATGCAGCTGTCGGTCCAGATGTGTGAGGTGGGGTCTGACATTCTGCACTTCCAACAAGGGGCACCGGTGCCGCTTGTCCAGACTGAAAGCACTACGCGTGTGTCCTCAAGCGTGGCAAACACTCAGTAAGCATCAGCCCTTGGTATTGTGACTTCCAGAAGCCTCTTTGCTTAGAATAACAATTTGAAATACGTGCAGAGTTTTGAAGTACATGGGCATTAACTGGAATCTATATCTTCCCAAGCCAGGAGATGCTTATAAGATCTAGCTATTCATAACTGCTTTGTTTAGGGAAAAGTGGGGAAGGGACTACTTTTTCCTCTTTTTAATAATGAGCTGCTCCTGCACACACACCCGCAGAGGGCTTTTCTACATATGCTTCCATTTCCCTCTACCTGAAATGCCCCCCCCCCCCCCACCCCCGTTTCTTCCTGACCCTCTCAGATATTAGCCTGACCTCAAGGTCCGGCTCTTTCAGGAGAAATCTAGCTCTCAGCAGGTTCTACTGTACAACGTTGCATCATGTGACTCTACAGGGATAACAGCACATTTTAAGTAAAAAAAACCGCCCACACCAACATACTTGACGATGGATGTTGTTCTCAGGACCATTTTAAGAGATTGAGTTCATGATGCTGCTGCCATTGCTTACAACAGTTTTGGGACTTGTTTGGGGGCAATTGCCTCTGTATTAGAATGTGCTAGGCTATGTTGCATGACAAAAATTCCCAAAATGTCATTAGCTTAATGCTGTAAAAGCTTATTTCTCTCTCTCATCATACTCCATTGCAGCTCAAGGGGCCTTGGTGGAGGCCCTGTTCCAAACAGCGACTGGGGAATTAAGGCTCCTCCCATTGTGTGACTCTGCGTCTGTCTTGGAAAGCCTGGCTCTGGGCTGAGGAGGAAGAACGTGGACAGTTGCTCAGGAGGTCGGTGGTCAGGACTGAAAGGCGTTCCCACATTCCAAACCCTGGTCAGGTGATTCCAAAGTCGCGGCAGCAGGATCCAGCAAATGAGTGTGCCTCCACAGGGTAAGGGTCCTGGAGAGCCTGGCCAGGTCCCGCCACACACTGAGTCGTTTGCAGGATGTGCAGGAAGATGAGCTGCTCTGTTACAGAGCTTTTCAACCAGGGCCTGAGGCGCCGTGGTGCGCAGTGACGCAGTGATGAGTCACAGGTACGCAGAGGTACTGCATCCTCCCGCTCTCAGGGACCGGGCAGAGGGTTATGGCAGCCGGAGGGCCCCCCAGGGCAGCCACCGCGGTCATCAACAGCCTCATACAGGTTTCATCTTGTCGTGGAAAACAAAAGGAATCACTATTCTGTGGTCATACGGAGTCATTGACCAAAAGTCATATTAACTAACTTGGCTCTTCTCCAAACTCAAACTTAGCTCCCAGATGTCTTTCTTATTATAGAAACTCAAGCTAGAGTGCTGTATACGCTAAACGTTATTCCAAAAGGGGTTCCAAAATTATTTTAGTTACTAGTGCTATCTCCGGGGTAAATGTTACAAATCGTGCAGGGCTGCCTTGAAAGGGATCGCCTTCATTTTTATGTGTGAAATGGTGTGCTTGTTAAAATAGCAGTATCATTGCATCGCAGGAGTAGACTCCCTCCTGCCTGGAATAATCATCTCTCTTCTCCTCCTCCTGCTCTTTCTCCTCCTTTCTTATTTCAAATATGCTAGCGGCCAGGTATTCTGCCCCTTGTATTCCCCTGACAGTAAGTAGCTTGCTGCCAGGCACCCTGATAGGTGCCCAGAACATAAATGCTTGGTGCATTAATTTGCTCTGTAGACATGTTGATAAAAGAAAATAGATTTAAGCCAAAGTATGTTTTAAATTTTCCTCCCAGAAATAAATATTTAATATCAGGATTATTTATTTGGCCGGATTTCAATCCTCTTTAATAATCACAAATGCATTTTAATATGTGCCACTCATTTTATGTTCATTATCTTTCTCTCTAAACTGTTTCAAGCATATAAAAGTTCCAGAGAACATTATAAAAAATGTATCTAAGCACTAATCTTAAATTATTAAACATTGCAGATCTTACTGAAACTCTGTATCCTTACTGGAATGCTATCATCTCTTCCTTTACAGAAGTAGCTACTAACCTAAATTTAGTATTTATTATTCATATGCCTAAATGGTCTTATATTGTTCATATATCTTTGACAATTGCTTTTTTTTTTCCCCTAACATAAGCTTCTGAGGTACGTGTTATGTGCAGCTCTAATTCACTTGTTTTATCGGCTATATAGAATTCAGTTCCAAGAGAAAATATATTCACCCATTCTGCTGTGTTAATGTACTTCTAGGTTATTTCCAATTTGGGGCTTTTGCAAGAGCTTCAATAAAGTCCTTGTGAAGGCTTTCTTGGCGCCTGTGGTAAAGCAGTTCCAGGATAAATGCATAGAAGTGGGGTTGGTGGCTTTATAAGGTGTGCTTTTAACTTTACAGGTCATGCCAAAGTGTCCTCCAGGGATGCTCGGTTGGCGTTCACCCCCCACCAACCTTCATGGAGAGTCCCTACTGCTTCTTCACTTGGTATCATCAGGCTCAAGCTGGTGGTTGTAAATTGCTATCTCATTTTTCTTTTCTTTTTAAAATAATTTTATTGAGGTATAATTGACATAATATTAGTTTTAGTCATACAACATAATGTGTATATATATATATATATAGAGAGAGAGAGAGAGAGAGAGAGAGAGAGAGAGAGAGAGAGAGAGAGAGAGAGAGAGAGAGAGAGAGAGAGAGCTGATCACCACAATAAGTCTAGTTAACATCCGTCACAATATGTGGTTACAAACACTTTTTTTCTTCTGTGTCGAGGAATTTCAAGATCTACCTTCTTGGTAATTTTCAAATATGCAATACAGTATTATTAACTACTAGAGACCCACTGCACAAAAATTTGTGCACTCGGGGGGGTCCCTCAGCCCGGCCTGTGCCCTCTTGCAGTCTGAGACCCCTCAGGGGATGACCACCTGCTGGTTTAGGCCCATTCCATGGGGGATTGGGCCTAAGCTGGCAGTCAGACATCCCTCTGGCAGCCTGGGAGTCCTCGGGGGATGTCCACTTGCCAGCGGGGAGCAGGCCTAAAATGCAGTCGGACATCCTTAGTGCTGCTGAGGAGGCGGGAGAGGCTCCCACCACCACCACTGTACTGGCAGCAGTCAGCCTGGCTTGTGTCTGAGCAGAGCTCCCCCTGTGGGAGCTCACTGACCACCAGAGGTCAGCTCCTGCATTGAGCATCTGCCCCCTGGTGGTCAGTGTGTGTCATAGTGACCAGTCATTCCCAGTCGTTCTGTTGTTAGGGTCAATTTGCATATTTCCCTTTTATTATATAGGATAGTTACCATGCTGTTTATTATATTCCCATGACTTATCCTATATAATAAAACCCTAATATGCAAATCGACCAAACAGCAGAATGACCGGTTGCTATGACACACACTGACCACCAGGGGGCAGACGCTCAATGCAGGAGCTGCCCCCTGGTGGTCAGTGCACTCCCACACGGGGAGTGCTGCTCAGCCAGAAGCTGGGCTCACAGCTGATGAGCGCAGCCGCAGTGGCAGCAGCGCTAAGGACCCCTCGGGGGATGTCTGCCTGCCAGCTTAGGCCTGCTCCCCTCGGGCCTAAGCCAGCATGCAGACATCCCCCAAGGGGTCCCAGACTGTGAGAGGGCACAGGCCGGGCTGAAGGACCCCCTCCCTCCCCACCAGTGCACAAATGTCATGCACCAGTCCTCTGGTTTATTTTATAACTAGAAGTTTGTACCTTTAGACCCCCTTCACACATTTCTCTCGTCCCCCACCCCTGCCTCTGACAACCACCAATCTGTTTTCTGTATCTGAATTTGGTTTGATTTGGTTTTTGGTTTTAAGGTGTGTGTTTTAGATTCCACATGTAAGTAAGATTAGATTGTATTTGTCTTTCTCTGTCTGACTTCAAATGGCAAGATTTCATTCTTTTTATGGCTAAATAATATTGCACTACATATCTTGGCTATTATAAATAGTGCTGCAATGAACACGGGTGCATATAGCTTTTCAAGTTAGTGTTTTCATTTTCTTCAGATAAATATGCAGAAGTAGAATTGCTGAGTCATATGGTAGTTCTACTTTTTGATATTTTATGCTATATCATTTTTCAACTTGCCTTTCTCTGTTAAGTGCTGAGACTGAGCACTTTGTCTAACAGACGTTGATATATCTTTTTTTCTTCACTTTTCCACTGGGTTATCTTTCTTTGTTTTTATTTATGTACTCTGATACAAATCCTTTGTCAAGGAAGTATTGAAATATCTTCTCCCATTCAGTTTCTGGTCTTTTCATTTAATTTATGGTGTCTTTCCATGCACAAATTCTGCTTTTCAAAGTGCTCCTTTATTTAGGCATTCACAAATAGCTTTCAAAGAAATATTTACTTTTTGCATAATTGCACACCTTTTGTTAGATTTTATATTAGGCATCATATTTTTTATTATTACTGCTCATGTTACCTACATTTTCTGTTTAAATCTTCACAAACCCTTGATTTAGATATTTTAGAAAGATTAAGTAATTCACCAAATGTCACAGGTAGGAAATGACCAGGTAATACTAATACCACTGGTCCAAAGGACTCACTTGAGAACCACTGCTCTGTAAGTCTCTGCAATGACCTTTAATTAACAATGACTAAAGGAAAGCGCTCCACCAGAGGGCAGCAGAAGCTCATCATGTCATCTCGAGTGCGTTTCCACTTCCCTCTGGATGCAGACCCCCGGTTGTTAGGTTGTTTCTGGAAAATGAATCAGGTTCCCTTCACTCCTGCGGCTCCGTGACCTCCTACCTGCTACAGCGCGTCCGTGTTGTAGGGGATTTTCATCAAGAGCACCCAGCTGGGCAGGGTATCGTGCCCACAGCTTCTTCCATGAAGCTTATTTCTCGAGGCTTGTAAAGGAGGATGAAAAATTGTTTTCCATCTCTTGCTTTTTCATAACAATGAGTTCAATTTAGGCACTTAACCAAGAATGGCAGGCATAATTTGAAATATTTGGCAGGATATGAGAGGAGGAAATGATTCATTCCCTATGGGGGGGAGGGAAAACTGTTCAGGCAAATAAACCCGAAACAGAGTCCAAAGATCCAGGGGACACCCAAGCAACACGCCCGAGGACCATTAGCTTCACGCCAGAGCCCAGGTTCAGCTTGTACCGAGAGGCCTCTCCCCTTACTCAGTCCTTTTATTTTCTCTCTGAACCTGAAAAGGAATTATTTTTAAACATGAAAAGGAGTCCATTACCTCCTAATGGTCCCACCCTGAGCTTGGTAAGGTAGGAACCCTCCAGCCTCGTTAAGGAGTAAACGGACTATTGATTTTTACTTACTCAAAAGCATGAGCTTGTGCCCCGGGTGGCCCCGCCTCCACCTTCAGCGCACTCAGCAGGCTGAGGTGCTTGGTGCCACTCAGTAGTCCTGGGGCGGTCCCACCTCCTCAGCTCTCCTCACCCTGTGGTGACCATTGATGTGGTCAGCACTCATCTTGCAGAGACTCCCACCGGTTTCAGATGGTTTCATCGGGGGGCCAGTGGGCACCATGGAGAATTAAACAAATGAAAGGGGGGAGTCTGAGGCTGTGCTGGCTGGCACTAGCACTGATGGGACCCCTAACATGCTCCAGCTCTAGGGGCACCAGGGAGGCAGGGAGCCTGAGAGGGGCTGCTGGGGTAGAGGACCAGATTGTCAGGGGCCCGATTGTTTAAGGGTTCCTGCTTCAACAATGTCCTAAGGGGCAGGAAGGAGGACAGAGAGCAGGGCTCATGCCACTGAGGCCCAGAAATGAAAGCTCAGCGAGGTCAGGCCACTTCTCTAGTCAGATGGGCTACACAGTGTGGAGCTGAGCTGAGGTCCAGGCTCTGATGTGTAGGCTCCAATACTCAATAGAGGTCTAGTGAACTTATTTGTGCGAGAAGTTGCACTTTGTAACAAATAAACAAAAAATACAAAAGAAAACACTGGACATAAAAAGCCAATCACCTGGAGATGGGTCAGTGACAGAGAATAGGAAGGTCCTTGGCAATTGGCTGTGGACCGTGGACCCCACGGCTCTTTCCTCTGGGTCTCAGGATTCGTCTCACACAGGGCGTGGTGCCGGAGACGGGCTTTCAGCCACACTTCCCCGGCGCTTCCCTGACCACACCTTCCTTAAGGCTCTCGGATTTCTGCCTTTGATGCATTGAGGCTAGAGCCTGAATCATAGGCTAATACACTGGGATAAGTTGCTGCTGTGAATCATTTCATAAAACGAAGACACCTTTTGTAAAAAATAAAATTTCTTCCAAGGTAATTCTTGTTAACTCACCAGTGGTTGTTAACTATCTTTTGATCACAGACTCCTCTACCCTATAAAAGAGTACACACACACACACACACACACACACACACAACTTCAGGGAGGGTCGTGTACCCCAGAAAATCCTATCCAGAAACCCTAAGCTGGGAACCCCTGCCTTAGTGGCCATTATTTGGAATTTTATTTAAGTTGAGACACAAAATCCTATTGGTGTCATTTAGTAAGGATTAAGCTAAAATAGGAAGGGATGAAATTGGAAGTTATCTTAAATTTGTACCTTTTTAGGCAGGCATAAGTAATAGTGCTCTTAAAACCCCATAAAAAGTATTTTAATGGGAAAACTTTAAAGGCATTATAATAGTTTTAAGTGCTACATTGGGTGGAAAGCAGGGAGAAGGATGTAGAGAACATTCCAGCACCGTGAGACAAGGACCCGGGCTCCGCTGCACGCAGGCAAGGCCCTGCTCCCGGACAGCACGGGGCTCTCCTGGGTGTGAGCCGCTGGGTGTGTGGAGCTGGAGTCCTAGCTTAGATGGTAAGACAGCGCAGAGGACACTTTACTTCCATCACAGTCCTGCTAGCTCTACTCCAGGGCCCTCCTCTAGAGATGGGAGCAGATTCCAAGCCTGAAGGTGAAAGTTGAATAATCTTAGGATGTTCTGAGGACATCTGGCTGAGCTCTGTGCTTCTTGGAGCTTAAAGCTAAGATACACTTAGCATGATACTCTCTAGGTCCCTCCATGCTGTCTCAAAGGGTAAGAGGTCCCTCTTTTTCATAGCTGCATAGTATTCCACTGTGTAAATATACCACAGCTTTTCTATCCACTCATCTGCTGAAAAATAAAGATAATATAATACAGATTTGTGGTCAGACAGCTGGAGTGACCAGCTACCCTGGTTTGCCTGGTACTCTTCTGGCAGTTCTGCATCACAGGAAACCCCTCAGTCCTGGGCAAAAAGGGACAGTTGGTCACCCTACTTGAACCCTAGATAGTGACCTTGGGCCAGATGCTTAATCTCTCTGAGCCTCCGTTTGCACTTCTGTAAAATAAGGCTGACGCCCTGTGTTCCAGGGGCTTTGGGAAGACTAGATTAGGGACAATGCATGGCAATGCCCAGTGTTTGGTGGGCAGTCAGTAAGCAGAATGGCAGTCTTTTACTGTTGCTCTTTTTGTTACTGTTGTCCTCCTGGTCTTTGCCTGGAAAGCCAGGCTTTTGGGATGCCTCAGGGCTACAAAAATACTTTCAGTGCCTTCATCCCGGTCCCCTAGGGCCTCTGAGGCAGGTCATGAGGCCCCAAATCCATGAGGGTTAGTAGAACAGGCCCAAGATGGAAATGTGATAGAGGCAAAGCATCTTTAACTCTCACTTTCCAAATCCTTCTCTCTTCTGCCCACCCTCTTCCTCCTCAAACTCCCCACCGGCACCTTGAACTCTCTGTCTTCCACCTCCCAGTCTGCCTCAGGAAAGGAGTTGCTAGAAGTCATCTGCACTTTAGGTGGTTTAAGAGAACCTCCCGAAAGTGATGGCATGTTAAATCTCTTGTCTTGAGAATAAAAGGCTATGTCTCCTTTTAAAGGAGATTCACAGGAGAATTTGACCCTTTGACAGCTGTATCAGTTAGGCTAGGTTCAGCTGCCAATACCGAACACAAAATTATAGTAACTTAAGCAACACGGAAGTTGATATCTCTCTCTCTCTCTCTCTCTCTCTCTCTCTCCCTCTCTCTCTCTTTCTCTCATAAAAGGTCCAGAATAGCACTTTTGCAGGCATCATGGACAAGACATCTTCCATCTTTATCCCCCTCCACCTCAGTGCTAGTTTCTAACTTAAAGGTCACTTCCTGTTCCCTGAAAGCTGCTGGAGCTCCAATCATTACAGGTCATTTAAGGGCAAAAGAAAGAAAAAAGCTAAAAGGGCAGAAAGGATACCTGCTAGTCAGTTCCCTTTAAGCAGCCTTACCGAAACTCCCACCTCGTTGGCCAGGGCTTAATCACATGGGCACCACTAGTTGCAAAAGATATTGGGAAATATGCAAAGGAAGAAAAGGAGAATGCACCTAAAAATGTGCACCCCTCCCCACCATGGGGAGCTGCACTGGTGAAAGGTTTCGCCATTTCCCTGATAGTTGGTTTATCAGAATCACTGTACGGGGGGTAGTGGTGACCAGTGGGAATTAGGCACTGCTCAGTGACCAATAAAAGAAAGAACAAAGGGAATTATACTAATATTGGAGGGATTTGAGTTCAATTGCTAGTCACTGGGTCAGATTTTCAGGGAATGTTCTGTCTCAAGACTTTAAAAACCTGTTTTAAAAACCTTTATCACATATCTGGAGGTTTAAGGATTGTTATATTCTTTTATGATTTTATTCATAGCTTTATAGTTGTTTCTCAACTATGTAATAAAATTAACTTATAAAAGCAGTCAGGCCCTGGCCAGGTGGCTCAGTTTGTTGGAGCATCATCCCACACACCAACAGGCTGCCAGTTAGATTCCCAGTCAGGGCACATGCCTAGGTTGTGGGTTCGATCCCTGTGACATGTGCGGGAGGCAACCGATCGATGTTTCTCTTTCACTTCAATGTTTCTCTCTCTCTCTCTCTCTCTCTCTCTCTCTTCCTACCCCTCTCTCTAAAATCAATAAAAACACATCCTCGAGTGAGGATTAAAAAAATAAAAAATAAATAAAAGCACTCAGAAACTCTTAAAAACAGAGACTATTTCTTTCCCAACATTTATTGACCATGGCTCACATAGGAAATATGGAATGACCAGTGAACCTTCAGCTTGTGACTTAGAATTGCTAATATAGCATTGGTAATACAGTGGGGCTGATTTCTGCGGGAATTTTAACCCTGTGGGACAATTTCTAGCCTGTCCAAGAAGGAGTAAATCATGTCAGCTTAGTTGCTATGTGCAAGCAGGAGCTGGGATTTCTCAGCTAACATTACAAATGACATCAGACGGATGCAATGCACGTAGTGCTGAGCCTGATGCCAAAAACATTCTCCTGACTCTTTTTCTCTGGATACATGATTCTTTTAACATTCATGTTTAAATCTCAGAAGTATAGGCAATAAACTAAATCACCCTTTCAGCTAAAAAGCTATAGTAATAAGTGCTAGCCTAGAGTTGCCTACACAAATAAGACAGCTATGATCCATGAGGAAAACACCCCTAGATATGTAAGTCTGATTGACCATAAAGAGAGTAGGAAACATTAAATGCCCTAAAGAGCATTTACTATTTAGAGAAAACATTGAACACAAAGTCAACTAGGAGGTATATTTATTTTAAACTGAAAAACAAGAATGAACAGTCCTTTTCTCAAGGGAGAAACACAAGATTTGAAATGGACAGTCAGTTGCATTTGCCGACCCATTCTTTGTGGGACCTCTTGGAGATGTTACACCACCAGCCACAGCAGCGGCGGCCTGAGCACATTAGTCCTGATGGAGGAAGAGTGCTTGGCCCTGTTTTCCGTATTCAAAGCATTCATGTCCAATTTTGTATCTTAGTGAAATGCCTCATTGCATGAGGAATATAAATCATTTTTCCTTTACAAATAGATTGTGCCTCTGGCATTTCATAAGTTGCATCATATCCAGTGTGCTTCAATAATTGTTGTACCCAGTGCTCTTAACTGTCCTCTTCTGTGATTGTCTTAGTGACAGGTCACGGAATCTAACATGCATTAATAGCATCTGTTTTCATCAGCTCCAAAACAGCAAGTGGAGTGACTATTACAGTGAACTGACACTGCAGATTCATAGTATAGCACCTGGGCTTGAGATGGAACCCTTGGGTTAATTCTTCCAAAAATCAGTAAAATTAATAATAGCAGCTGTCAAGGGGAGTACCCGCTTTGAGCCAGGCACTCTAAACATAGCTTTACATTCATAGTCTCATTTAATTCTCCTGACAGCCTTCTAAGGAAGGATTTACATCTCTGTTTTTTAACAGAGGAAAGTAAGACTCAAGGTTTTATTGATATCAAATGGCAGAGTCATCATTTAAATCTGGGTTCGCCTGAACCCAAAGCCATGCTATTTTTCACATTTAGCTGCCTCATGCAGGTTCAGATTTCATTCTCCTCTGATTATTTTAGCATACCTTCTTGAAATAAAGGAGAGGAAAGTCAGGGCTTTTTAAAATTATTATTACAATAATTTTGTTAATTTTGTTAATGACACTCATGCCATATTATTTTAACTAGATCTAAGTCACACCCACAGCTTTCTGTACATTTTCCTAGATTAAAACTGGGCCTGTCTTTTAACCATGTGCTCTACTGGGGATTTCCACAAATGTTTGTGGGTATAGTGAGGAAATAAGCACAACTAATTCATGGGAACAGTGTTCTGATACCCACCTCATTGTGTGTGTGTGTGTGTGTGTGTGTGTGTGTGTTCTTGGAAGAAATTCTAGGCACAACCTTTCTTTGAGAAACAGACAGCTATTCTTAGCCAGACAATGAAGCATTTTGACCCACTGACTAAGCATATGACACCGAACAAGTTTAAAAGAGTCTGGGAAAATAGGATAGATAGTGTGATTCCAATCTTGTAAACACACACTAGCACATGCCTAGTTCATTGTTTAATATATGGATGTAATTATCTGAAAAGAATTATACCAGCATCATAACAACAGCTACTACTGAATGGTAGCATTGGTGCTTTTTCTTTTAGCTGTTTTATAAATGTCCTAAAACAAATGGGTGTTACTAATATAATGCCTTCCTGAAGTGATATTTTTTTAAAATATATTTTATTGATTTTTTACAGAGGGAGAGGGATAGAGAGTTAGAAACATCCATGTGAGAGAAACATCAATCAGCTGCCCCCTGACACTCCCCACCGGGGATGTGCCCGCAACCAAGGTACATGCCCTTGACCGGAATCGAACCTGGGACCCTTGAGTCCGCAGGCTGACGCTCTATCCACTGAGTCAAACCGGCTAGGGCTGAAGTGATATTTTTAATGGGCATAAAAATTCCCAAAGCATTGAGTGAGTTGCGGGAGGCAGAGCCATGTTTCATGAGACTTCTTAGTATGGCACCTATCTCTTATTTATGAATATAATCATTAATAATAAGATCTTTGCTATTTCTTTGCCACTTTTTCATTAACTGAAAAGTTAAACTGGTCTCAAAAAATGGCAAACTCAAAGTGTTTACCATGGGTTTAATCTCTATGAACCAGTATGATTTAATAAGCAAATATTCTCATCCATTTATATGGCTTTGTACTTGTGTTCCTTTTGTGTGAGAATTGTTTCTAGAGATAAGAAATCACTGCATCATTTTTGTTATCTATTTCCATGGCAACACATGGATTCAGGGAAGAGTTCTTGCTGTCTTGGCTATTTGTTATGTGCAATTTTTATAGACACATGGTCCTTCTAAGTTAATAAGGTTAATGCTCTGCAAGACTGCCTCAGTTGTCATTTTTCATGACAATTTCTCTTAAAAGGTCACAGTGAGTATATAGCAGTGATGGCGAACCTATGACACGAGTGTCAGAGGTGACACGAGAACTCATTTTTTTTGGTTGATTTTTCTTTGTTAAATGGCATTTAAATATATAAAATAAATATCAAAAATATACATCTTTGTTTTACTATGGTTGCAAATATCAAAAAATTTCTACATGTGACACGGCACCAGAGTTAAGTTAAGGTTTTTCAAAATGCTGACACGCCGAGCTCAAAAGGTTCGCCATCACTGGTATAGAGTATAATGATGATGGTGTTCCTAGCAAAGGTTCTACTTTCTCCTGAATGCACACACACACACTCTTAGAAATCAGAATATGAATTTTTCTTAATCTTTAATAATAAAGAATAGACAAAAATTTAGGCCAATATTCTCTCGTTGAAATGTTTTTCTGGTGAATGCATGAAGCTAGAAATAAAATTGCGAAAGCTAGGAGGCAGAATTCTGATCTCTTACCACAGTCTCTGTAATTTTGGGCAATTTTTCTAACCTCTTTGTGCTTTCAATTTCTCATCAGTAAAGTAATATAAGCTAATAAAAGACAGGAAAACCAGTTTGAAAAACAAGTTTAAAAAAAGACAATAAAAAAGTGGGATTTCCGCTCCACACGATTTCTGTTCTTGTTTTCTCCATGAGTGCAAGGTTCATAGAAGGAAAGAAAGAATACAAGAGGCCTCCTTGCTGTTGTCCAAGCACACATATAAACCCCCAGAAAAGTTCAGTTTGTCATTTACTAGTACTCCAGGCTCAAGCAATGTACTCCTAGGCCCCAAAATTCATGCGGCTGGGGGTTTATCTAATAGTACATTACCTAATGGTCCATTAAATTTGTACCTACCAAGTTTAACTAGGCATTCAGGGATTTACTTTCAGATTTTCAGAGCAGCCCTTCTTTTAATCTCCCTAGTACTTTTTTTTTAAGGAATTATTAAAGGATACTAGAGTGCGCATAGAATTTCCAACAGGGCCAGTCTTGGAGAACATATTTAAACCCAACATAAGTAAGTGTTTCTCTGGGGACTGCAAAGCCAGAGAGAAATAATAGTCACAAGTCAGATTCTGCTGGCTGAGCAGACTGGTGGGTGGCTGTAATCTGGGAAATCCAGGAAGACACAGTGGCCTTGGCCTTGGGACGATCACTCTAATCCAGCGGTTCTCAACCTGTGGGTCGCGACCCCTTTGGGGGTCAAACGATCCTTTCACAGGGGTCGCCTAAGACCATCGGAAAACACATATATAATTACATATTTTTTTGTGATTAATCACTATGCTTTAATTATGTTCAATTTGTAACAATGAAAATACATCCTGCATATCAGATATTTACATTATGATTCATAACAGTAGCAAAATTACAGTTATGAAGTAGCAACGAAAATAATTTTATGGTTGTGGGTCACCACAACATGAGGAACTGTATTAAAGGGTCGCAGCATTAGGAAGGTTGAGAACCACTGCTCTAATCTAACCCACAGGTGAGCCGAGAAAAGGGAATTGAACCAAAGGAACTTTATCCAGCCCCTGAGCCCTGTATTAAAACTCCAGGCCCTCGGGGCAAGCTGATTGCAATCTTTTTTCTAGGGCTTTCAGGTATTACTAAAGTGTCCCAAGTTTTCCCAGCTGGTAAGTAGCTAAGCCAGGATTCCAGCCCAGAGTCTAGGGTCCTTGATACTCCACATGTGGTTTGTGGGTGGGCGGTGTCAGCATCACCAGAGCTCATTACTCCACATCTCGTAGCCCACATTTCCTGACAGGTAACATGAGAGTAATTCCTGTTCACCTACTGTAGAGGTTGGAGGGGTTTTGACAGAGTTTTTACTGCTCTGCAAAAGAATGAGAAAATTCAGGATAATATAGTGAATTTTCCAAAAAGTCCATTGAAGGCAATTTTAAGGGCTTTTTATATTAACTGACCGACCGCCTTGCTCCTTTGCTATGACGATGGCCTTTCTTTCATGAGTGATAGTAATTGTATATGACAACCTTTTTCTCTCTCAAATATTGTTATTTAACAAAATACAAAGTTGGACACTCTATGTTGCTATTCCTTTTTTTATTTTATTTTACTAGTCTGTGAAACCCAAAAATCTGTGATCCACCATATGAAAATGCTTGGAAAGCTGCAAAAATGTTTAAAAAATAACATGAGATGTTGCTGTTTTCTTAATTAAGCACAGATTACTTCCTGAGAAAGAAGTTTATGCTCACAAATGTCAATGTTTTACTGTCTCCTGGATTGTGTGGCTGGTTCATGGAAAGAAAGAGAAGGGTCTTCTGGGGTGACTTGCAACTTGTGCCCTTAGGGTACCCCTAGAAGCTGCTCGGGACCCTCTTCAAGTCCAGGCCTCAGGCACCCTGAGTTTCCTGGTCCTAAAGGAAAACCTGGAGGTGAAATTCACCTACTTGCCATACTTTCATTTTCATTTCACTGGTCATGTGCTTTACCCCACAAAGTGAAGAGGAAAAACGGGTTGTTTGCTTGGTTGCTATCAGTGACTTTATTGCAGGAGCAGAACACTCCTATATTAAAAGTGCACATAAATATTACCCTTTACTGTACAAATATTTAGAAAGGAAATAAATTCTTTTAATTATTGTTGATTTTTTTAAAGCATTCTTTTAAAGCAGTGGTTCTCAACCTTCCTAATGCCACGACCCTTTAATACAGTTCCTCATGTTGCGTGACCCCCAATTTCATTGTTACAAATTGAACATAATTAAAGCATAGTGATTAATCACAAAAACAATATGTAATTTTATATGTTTTCTGATGGTCTTAGGCGACCCCTGTGAAAGGGTCGTTCAATCCCCAAAGGGGTCGCGACCCACAGGTTGAGAACCGCTGTTTTAAAGGGACCACTTCAGTGAACAAAAACTTTTCTCCACTTAATTTTGTCTTCATCTCACAAAGGCCCCATATGGGCTGGTATGCCCAAACAGCTTTGGCAGTTTACCTGAACTTGTTCAAATTACTCTATAGAGTTAATAAATAAATTACTCTAGAAGATCAGACACTCCCCCATGGCTAACAAGTTTGGAATTCAAAAAGGTGTCACCCAACCTCTTGTGCTCAGAAGAGACTTCCCCAAAGATGACAAGAATCAGTGTTGACCCTTCCATAAACACAACATTAAAACTGTGGATACAAACTGAGTAAAGTTTCTATTTCTATGTGATAGGTACGCCCTAATCATACATGAAGCGTTAAAAATATAAGGAAATTTAGAAATCGTCCAACCAACCTCCTTTAAGAATCCAGAAGGTCGAGTGATATAGCTGAGATCATGCAGGCTCAGAGCCAGGCAGACAGATCTGCCCTGAGCCTGGCTCTGCCGTTTGCCAGCTGCAAGGATTTCGGATGTCATTCGTCGCTCCTTATCTGTGAAGTGAGGATAATAATATTCCGAGATCATCTAAGTCACAGAGACCTGGGCAGTGAACTGGCTTTCTCAAAGTGACCCAATTAGTTTAACCTTCAGAACCCAAATTAGAAAGTTGTTTGGGTGCTGTTTTCCCTGCATAATCAAAACATAGCCAGTGAACGAAGAGCTTACTCCTGAAGGGAGCTGTCATGTGATTACACAGCTGCTTTTTATCTCTGTGGTCCTGCTCAGGGCTGTCATAGTGCTGGGAAGGAGGTTCCGAGTGAACTTGAAGTCTGCACTGCATAGCTCGTCCTGAAGTACCCAGAGGAGTTTAGCGTCTATAACAGATACTACCTCTCCATGGAAGGCATAAGAGACAGGCAATGCCTTTGACTCCTCAGGGTCACTCACCTGTCTTTGAAAGGTAATGCCTCCTCGTTAAGTGACAGTATGAAAAGTTCACCTCAAAGAACCTGGCACTGGAGGTGCGCAATGAAGCTCATTTCCTCCATCCCCTTATTCTCTTTCTTTAAACATAACATCACAGGTAGAATTGAACGGCTTCTAGCCAAAAAAGGAAACATGGCCTTTTCTTTATCAGTCGATGGTCTTAAAAGTCTAAATGGTTTTAAAGTCTTATTTTCAAAAACCAAACCAAGGTGAAGGATAGCAAAATGTCATCTTTGGCCTAACAATGTCTCCAAAAGAGTTAAGGAAGATGAAGTGGTCCTCCTGCTTGCTACCTATTGTTTAAAAAGGAAGGCATTTGATACTATTTCTTATGGGCTAAGAGAGGAAGAAAAACTATCCCATGGACAGTATTTACAGTGAAAAAAAGTAAAGAAAAAAGCCTTGTTACAAATGTCAGCTGATGGTAGGGTGGGCTTGTGTGGTAGAGGGGGGACCAGGGAGCAGATCCCCTTCAGGCAGACTTGTCCAGCTGCAGAGAGCGTGGTCAGCGGGCAGCCTCCACTGCCAGCTCCTTCCAGTGGACCTCCACTGCAGAGAACTGCTTGTCCTGAGGCCGTGCCCTCATTGGGCAGCCTGTATGGCCACTGAATGGGCGTGCAGGGGTGGGAATAAAGGGCCGTACATTTGGCAGGATGTGACCACCCTGTTGAACAGTTCTCTTTCCAGAGCCCCCTCTGGGTTGGCTAAGGAATTGTCAACCCTCCACCATCGTTAACATCTCATGCCACAGACTCTTAAGCATCATCTTCAGAGAACCACACCTGCACCAAAAGTGTTACACCTTCCTAAGAAGTATGGGTTGGCACTTGCCTCAGTCTCTCTCCAGCAAGGAGCACATTGCTAAACCTGAGAGCTGTTATAGATCAACCAGGCTGATTTCAAACTCAACCTTTCTCCCAACCTCGTCCTCCACATGCCTCCCATGAGCCTTTCATTCAGCAGCATGTGTCTGCTTGCTTCCCATCTTCAGAACCCACTGGTCTGCTGCCTGAGAGCAATGCCCTCGCCATCCCTTCCTGCCCCACCTTAACTAGCCTTTGCTGCCCCACCTTAACTAGTCCAGGCCAAGCCCTGCGTCACCACCCTTATTTGGGGTTGACTTTGGCAGCAATGATTTTTTTCCTCTGTCAGGTGCTATAAAATTTGCAAACACAGAGTTTAACCACAGCCAAGCCCTAGACCAGCTAAGCCTGGGATATTGTGGACCAGGCTGGACAGAATCAGCTTCAGAACAAGGCAATGCCAGGCGCTCTGGGCCGGTAATCTGAGGAGGCTTGGTCTACTATCCCAGCTCTCTGCCTTCAGTTAGTCATTCATTCAACTGATTTTTAAGGGTCACTGTCCTAGGCAGTGGGTATGTCCTTGAAGAAAACAATCGTGTTCCCTGTCCTCAGAACTTACCATCCAGAGTTAGACATAAAAATCCAACAAACAAGCAAATAACCATAATTGCCTGAGTAGGGACACTACCAGAATGCAGTGACGGAAGATAAAGGTGAGCAGTGGGAAGCCACCAGGTGGCAGGGGCAGGGAAGGCCTCTCTAGAGAAAGACTTAAGTTGGGCCTGAAAGAGAACATGAGCCCTGGAGAGCCAGCGGGAGTGCATTTCAGGCAGAGGGATGATCCCCAAGCATTCTTTGTTTATTGATCAACTAAATTACTTCATGAGGACCAAAATGCAAATAAATAACTTTAGGATGATGCATTCATGGTAATGAAAGCCATTTTCTAATCACACAAAAAGCTAGTGCTGTATTGACTTATTTTAAAAGATTTGTTTTTTGTGTTTTAGCCTATAACTGATTTAACTGATTCTTTTTTAAAAATATATTTTTATTAATTTTTACATTTTTATTTATTTATTTATTTAGAGAGGAAGGGAGAGGGAGAGAGAAATAGAAACATCAATGAGGAGAGAGAATCATTGATCGGCTACCTCCTGCATGCTCCCAACTGGGGATTGAGCCTGCAGCCATGTGCCCTGGACTGGAATCGAACCCGGGACTCTTCAGTCTGCAGGCTGATGCTCTACCCACTGAGCCAAACCAGCCAGGGAGGGGATTCTGCTTTTTTAAAAAAATATATTTTATTAATTTTTTACAAAGAGGAAGGGAGAGAGATAGAGAGTTAGAAACATCAATGAGAGAGAAACATCTATCAGCTGCCTCCTGCACACGTCCTACTGGGGATGTGCCCGCAACCAAGGTACATGCCCCTGACCAGAATCGAACCTGGGACCTTTCAGTCCACAGGCCGACACTCTATCCATTGAGCCAAACCGGTTACGGCAGATTCTGCTTTTATTAAGTCAAGTGTGGTGGCCTAGTGTTTCCTGGGCTCACTATTGGTGAATCTAAAACATAAGAGTGGGTAATTAACATGCTGTTGTCTGTGTCTATGAGTTTTTTTTTGTTTGTTTGTTTTTTTGCTTAATCCCTTAACCTTTTTCATCCAGCCCTGCAACCCTCCTCCCCACTGAGAGCTGTCACTCTGTTCTCTCTATCTATGAGTCTATTTCTATGTTGTTTATTAGTTCATTTCGTTCATGAGATTCCACATATGAGTGAAATCATATGGTATTTGTCTTCCTCTGACTGGCTTATTTCACTTAGCATATTGCTCCCCAGGTCCAGCCATGGTGTCCTAAAGGGTAAGGTTTCCTTTTTTATGACCGAATAGTATTCCATAAATGAAAAAAACACACACATAAGAATGGGAATATAAAGCAAGGAGAAGAGAAAACAAATAAATGTACAGATAGTTACTGAAATAAACTAAGATCTCTAAAACAAACAGCTTCATAGTGGGAGGTGGCTGGGATCGTTATCTACTCTTGTGGCTGGAAATGTGTTTATTACAGAGATTGTGTTTGTTTGTTTGTTTAAGTGGATGCCCCTCTGGATATCTCAGCAATTAAAGCTTAAGTCAGTCACTTGCATTACAAAAAAGAAAAAAAAATTTCAGGACTTACGCTACATGTATATATTTTTAAAGTTTTTTAAATAGTTGCTTGCAGAGTCCTGAACTGAATAACATATTGCTTCATGGCTCTGTGCTTTTGAACATTTGATATTTCCTGCCTAGAATTTATTTCTCCACTGTCCACTCAAAGGACCTTTCCTTGCTTATTCTTCACAACTCATTTTAAGCATCTTCTCTTTTTTAAATAGCATTTCAAAAATTGAGATAAACTTCATATGACATAAAATTAACCACTTTGAAATGTGTACTTCAGTGGTTTTTAGTGTATTCACTATGTGCTGCAATTCCAGAACATTTTCATCACCCCAAAAAGAACTCTAGTACCAATTAGCAGTTAGTCCCAACTCCACCCCATCCTTTCAAAACCACTTATCTGCCTTCTGTCTGGACATCCTATATAATTGTAATCAGACAATCAGACAATGTGTGGCTAATTGTGTCTGGCTTTTATCTTTCATTTAGCATATTTTCAAGGTCCATTCTTGTTGTAGCATAGATCAGTATCTTATTCATCTTTATGGCTAAGTAATATTCCAATGTGTAGATATACCATTTTCTAATAAAAAGAATCAGGATGCCTTGAAGAAATGGTTAATTCTAGTGCTGCAACAGGGAATGCATAAATGGGCCTGAAGCATCTTGTAGGGCCAGAAAGAATGTTCAGAGATAAAATGATGGGGTATGTCAAAGGGAAACAGCTGACCCAAAAGAGCTCCCAATGGCTAGCGCTGGAACATTTCAGCAACACAACAAATAATGTAGTATAAACTATAACCCAAAGTATAAAATGTATATCCATGAGTCCACACTGATATAAATAAATCAGTAGGGGAGAAGAGACAAAAACCCCATACAGAGGAACTGCAACTAATACTTCCTCCTCAAGAAAGTAGAGCTTAACTTCTACCCCTTGAATGTGGGCTATCTAGTGGCTTGCTTCCAAAGAGTATAGACAAGTGTAAAAAAGTAAATTTACAGTCATAGAACCTGGCAAACACTACAACAGCCAAGTGACCCAGATTAATATGGTCAGTGGTAAATCATGTTGAAAGTATGTACCATTGATACATTCTTATAACAAAGGGTTTTAAGAATGACCCTTTGTTTCTATGGTCCTGAAAGTCTGAGAAGCCTTCACGGCACAGGGGAGCCTAAAGAGACATGAGGACTGACTGTAACGTGGCGTCCTGGATGGGGTTCTGGGACAGAAAAAGGACATCAGGGAAAAACTCAGGAAATTAGAATAAAGTTTGGTTTAGTTAATGGTAACGTGCCCATGTTGGTTCATTGGGTGTGACAGATGTACCATGGTAATGAGCAATGTTAACAACAGGGGAGACTCTCTCTACTATCTTTGCAACTTTTTTTTGTAAATCTGAGACTATTCTAAAATTTAAAAATTATTTTTTAAAAGAACTAGTAATAGATTTTCATACAAATATATACTTGAATCAGAAAATCTATAGAGTAATAAATACCAGAGACAAACACCAAGGTGCGCATCAAAAGTTCCATTTGCTGGAGGCCGTCACATTTTTGAGATGGTGGGTAGGCAGACAGCATAGTGGGTAAGCAGACAGCATAGTGGGTAAAGCAGACGACCTTTAGATCCACCCAGCTGTGTTCAAACCCCAGCTCTGCCACTGACTGTCTAACCTTGAGCAAGTTACTTAATCTCTTTGAACATCTGTTCCTTTATATGTTACCTGTAGATAATTAAATTGGAATACTTACTTTCTAGGGTTATTCTGAAGACTGGATGAGGCAGTGTGTTAAAGCACTTAGTACAGTGCCTCATGTATGACCATTGTGTACTAATGCTGGTTGCGATTATTGCATTACATTTATTATTGTTCATTGAAAAAAATTTAAATCCCAGAGCATCCTCTGGACAGGGGCAAACCAATTTTGGCAGAAGTCAGAAGCAACTTCCTCCAGCTGATGAATGTTTTTGATCTGTCCCCATTCAGCCAGCATTCCAAACATTCTCCAAACCGTAGGTTGATCTACAGCTGAGCAGTACTCCAGGAAAGCCTTGCTCTAGACCCACATATCTGACTGAGCTGGCAGCCAGAACTCATCCTGGTGTGTTCATCCCTGAGAATGGGTCCTTTTTTCCATTTCCTCATGAACTTAATTGAGGTATTAGTTTTGTTCGTGTTTGTGCTGATAGGATGTCTGGTTATTGAAACAACTGCAGCATTTGCTAGGCAACCAAGAAAACAACTTTAGGATGATGTGTTCATGGTAATGAATACACCAAACCCCAGCCCTGTAGTATCCCCATCCTGAGGTAATGGCATGCTCATTAGGGGCCCACAGACCTGAGGCAACACTGAAAACAGAGTCACACAATGAAGTACTCTGGCTGGCAAGTGTATCTCTCGAGTTATATTCTTGAAATCTGGCTGTTTTCTTTTAACTTCCATTCCTCTCACAAACACCATTTTATTAAGTTAATCCTATATAATAAAGAGGTAATATGCAAATTGACCATCACTCCAACACACAAGATGGCCACCCCCATGTGGTCAAAGATGGCCACCACAAGATGGCCAGCAGGGGAGGGCAGTTGGGGGCGATCAGGCCATCAGGGGAGGGCAGTTGGGGGGCAACCGGGCCAGCAGGGGAGGGCAGTTAGGGGTGACCAGGCCAGCAAAGAAGCAGTTAGGCATCGATCAGGCTGGTAGGGGAGTGGGTAGGGGGTGATCAGGCTGGCAGTCTGAAGCCATTAGGGCAGTCAGGCAGGCAGGCAGGTGAGCGGTTGGGAGCCAGCAGTCCCGGATTGTGAGAGGGATGTCTGACTGCCGGTTTAGGCTCCCAACTGCCCTCCCCTGCAGGCCTGGTTGCCCCCAACTGCCTCCCCTGTGGGATCAGACCTAAACCAGCAGTTGGACATCCCTCGAGGGGTCCCAGATTGGAGAGAGTGCAGGCTGGGCTGAGGGACACCACCACCACCACCACCACCACCACCCCCCCCCACCCAGTGCACGAATTTTGTGCACCGGGCCTCTAGTTTCCTATATAAAAATGTAAGCAGCCCAATTCTCTCAAAGGTAAAGAGCTTACTTCAGTGCTTAGCAAAACCAGATTTTCCTTTAATGTGTTGTTTCTGTCTGGAATTTACCAAGACAAAATGGTCTATTTTTTATTTATCAATTTTTATTTATAAGAGTTATACCTATGTGACACAGTTTTCATATGAATTATATTATCCTTTCTATATATTCTAATCTACCCCTTCCACTCAAAGTATAGTCACCTCGCTTTTCCTTCATCCTTGCCCTCATTTCTTCTTTCAGCATGTCTTTTACCCATTAATAAATATTTCCTGCAGTGTATCTAGAAGGCATTTAACCTGGGCTGATATGCTGAGCAAACCATATTTCCTCACTATAGAGGAAAAGAAACCACAATTGGTCATCAACGTGACTCACCCCGGCTTCTACCACCACACCCAAACCACATGTTACTGCAAATGCTTTGGTTAGATTTAACCAAGGAAGAAGTCATTAGCAGAGTAAGATTTTGTGTATCAACATATGCCTAATGTCCTATCTCTTTGGCATTGATAATAGTCTTAATATTTCTTATTTCCGATCACTTCATATTACATGAATAATGGTGTTGCATTTATTTTTATCCCCCCCCCCATATTTCTATTGTTTCAAGCTCAGAGGACAATGTGCCCTTTCCAAGAGGCTCCTCAGTGGACTACACACCCATCCTATGTCCAGATGTTTTTTTGTTGAGAAAAAGTATCTCTTCGATTATAATACTCAAGGTCATTTTGGGCCCTTGCATAATCTTGATTTTTATTTTATTTTATTGCAGTACATCAGAGTGTCCCTAATTTTTGGAGAGAAGGGGTTGAAAGCACGCACAGGACCATTTGGAGTATCCTCCCAACATGTTCTAGTTCCTTCTTCTTTGGACTAGTTTCCTAGAGCTCATTATGGCCTCATCACTCCACCCCCTTCGTCCCCACCCATACTTGATGGGACTGAGGGTAGACCTGACTTGAACTGACCCAAACAGGGTTGCTTTCCTCATTGGGAGGTGGGGCCTGGATAGAAAGGTTAAGAAGACAGAGAAAAACTTTCTAAATGACAACAACTATAAGAAGCGTGTAGAACTGGGATTCGCTATGGGAAGTGACAACCCAGCAAGCCAGCCTGCAGAGAAAGAACAGGGTAGGTCCCTGAGGGAAGCAGAGAGACAGATGGAGATAGAGGAGGGTGAGCTTCCTTGTCGCCTTCCAGCCACGAGTTCCAGTCTGAAGTGAGGCCGGTTGCATTTCAACTCTTTCGTTTTGGCAGGTCCCTTAGTTCCTGTAACTAATCCGCCCTCTTTTTTGTTTGAACTTATACCGTTGGTTTTTTCTGTTACTTAATAACAAAAGAGTTTCAATAAATACAGAGCATAACTAGAAAATCGCTCCTCTCACTACTGCACATCACATTCATGATTCTCTTTATGGGGAAAGACTGTGGGCTACACTCAAACCCATTCCTCCCTATTTGGTTCTCGGAGAGGATAAAGAAAAGTTGCCCTAAACCCTCCCTTCTCCCAGCCCTACTCACCTTTCCACAGGAAGCCAGCTGTCTCCCCCTTCCCTGCAGTTTTCCACATTGCACTGCCTGAGCGTCTCATCCCCTGATTATTTAAATCCTGCCTATGCTTCAGGGTCCAGCCTAAGCCCGCCCACCATGAGGCCTGGCCGATCAGTTACCCCACAGTTTTCTCTACCCTTTCTGATCTCTTCAAACACTTCTAATACATATTTATTGAGACCAAAAACTACTCAAGGTCCTATTTTAGGTAAATAATGCAGTTACAAATATCTTTATCTACATCTCTGTCTATTACAGAGATGTAGATAAAGATAAAATTATATATCAATAACTGTGTATTGGGATTTTGGGGTAATTTTATTTCAGTTTTATTTTTTTCTGTTTAGGTTTTATTAATAATAATTTCTACAATAAACATAATAAAAGGAAAAGTCAAAGCTCCTTGACCTGGCTTTTAAGGACTTCCATAATTTGCATTCTTCCAAAATTTAGCACAAACCTATATTGTTTTAAGTTGTTCTCATTTATTCAGGTTAGCTCCCACTTCCAAATGTATTATAATATACTTAATATTTTTATTGATTTCAGAGAGGAAGGGAGAGGAAGAGAGAGATAGAAACATCAATGATGAGAGAGAATCATTGATTGGCTACCTCCTACATGCCCCTTACTGGGGATCGAGCCCACAATCTGGGCATGTGCCCTGATAGGGAATCAAACCGACCATCTTCTGGTTCATAGGTCGATGCTCAACCTACTCTGGCCAGGGCTACTGTTCATCTTTCTGTTTCCATAATTCTGATGTAACAGTGAGTTATGAATTGATTTATATGTTCTTAAAAACATGAGTAGTCACGCAGAAGCTCATACTATGTGTAAACGTGTGAACTCCTTCTGAAAGTTGCAGTAGTCAGCCTTTCATTGTTGGAGTCCCTGTGACCACCATTTCTGTCACCAGCCTTTTTGTTGCTGGGAGACTTCAAGTATCACATCTTACATTTTGCATTTGCATCATTTCAATATAGGCAAGATAATCACATGTCCAAATAATGCATGTCAAGTGTGAGTCTTACTAAGTAAATGGCACACACTCATTCCTTGAGTGGGCTTGGCCAAATGCTGCACGTCAGGAGGTTCTTTGACACAGGGTGTTTAGTGGAAGCTTCACAGAGGAATCACCTAAACATGTATTTTCCACCTTGCAGGTGTGTCATGAGCTGATTGTATCTGCAGTTAAACTTATAATTAGGTGCTGTGGATTACTCACCTCACTTTTCTGCTTCATATCCCTCCCCCTGGGTTTTAAGCACCATTTAATGCTTTAGCTAAAGTGATATTAAATCAATTATCTTTGCTTAAAAATATCCTTGTGACAACATTTGCTTTGATTATCAAACATAACAAAGGCAAACAGAGTTGGAAGAAAGCCTTAGGGTTGTCTAGAACTTGCATGACCTGTATCACGTGCCCTCCTAGGACTACCCCTAACAGCGGCCACCTCACCTCTGCCTAGGTGACTACTGCAGGTAGGATGTGTACTAGTGAAGGGCGTGGGCTCTGGGCTCAGTTAAATATAGGTCTGAATCACAGCTCTGGTACTTAGCTGGGAGCTTTTGGGCAATTTACTAAATTTCTCTGAGACTCAGTATCTGCATCTGTAAAATGGGCGTACTAATCCATACTTTGCCAACAACATTGTGGCATCAATTTATATTTCAACCAGCAATGTGGAGTACTAGCTCCTTCTTTACATTATTGCCAGTGTTATGTGCTGTTAATCCTTCTCGTGTTTTCCAATCTAATAGGATAAAAATAGTATCTGATTATGGTTTTATGTGTTTTTGCCTTATTTTGAATCAGGTTGGAGAGAATTTTCACTTGCTAATAATCCATGTAATATCCTTTTTCTGTGAATTTTCTACTTGAGTCCTTTATAATGTGATGTTTCTATTGAATTGTTGGTTCTATTATTGGTAAATAGTCATTTTTGTGTTATCTTTTTTATATACTTATTTTCTGTGAGAAAAATTTAATATTAATCTTTTCCTTTTGGGCTTCTAAGTTTTATGTCATATTATAGAGAGAGGTTTCCAATCTAAGATTATGAAAAATATTCTCTCATTTTGTCCTCTGAACTAGTAAAGTTTGAGATGCTTTTACTGTGTTTCCTCACTCATTCACATCTTAAAATAAAAAAATCATAATTTTAAAATTTTATATATACTCACATTTCACCTCTGGGAAAGTAAGAGTCACTCTGTCTTATAATTTAGAACATATTTCTTTCCAAAGCACTAGAATCTAAAAAAATTAAAGTTTAGTATTAGACGTTAAAGAAAAAGAGAATCCCAGTCAATTGTAATAAATTCTGAAATAATTTTTGAAGTAACTGGTGGAATTCAAATAAGTCTGAAGTTTAATTAATTGTACTATCCCAATGTTGGTTTCCTGGTTTTGACAAATGCATCTGAAAAATATGAAAGATAGTCATATTCAGGGAATCTGAAACTGGGAACCCTCTGTAAAAATGCAACTTTTCTGTAAACCTAAAATTATTTTAAAATAAAATTTTATTAGAAAAAGTTTTATGTTTAACAAGAATTTTCTAAAAATAAACACCCCTAAAATATTTGAACTAAATTTTTATTTGTAATACCCATTTTTAAAGATTTAAAGATAATTTTCCAGCAATACATTTATTGCTTGAAGTAGCTGACCAACATGCAATGTGAATCCTCCCAGCAAGAAAACTAGTCCTGCTGTGAGTGTCTCTCTATAATCCTTGGAGGATGCACATGTAAATGGGTAAATAGAAGATTAGGGGATAGCCTTGTCCTATAGAGCCGTGGTCGGAAAACTGCGGCTCGCGAGCCACATGCGGCTTTTTGGCCCCTTGAGTGTGGCTCTTCCTAAGCCTTAGGAGTACCCTAATTAAGTTAATAACCATGTACCTACCTATATAGTTTAAGTTTAAAAAATTTGGCTTTCAAAAGAAATTTCAGTCGTTGTACTGTTGATATTTGGCTCTGTTGACTAATGAGTTTGCTGACCACTGCTACAGATGGATCTTAAAGTGCTCTTGTGAAATTCATAGTTATCATGTGGAAGACCGATTTGTAAGGAAGTGTTTTTTAATAACAACTTTATTTTACATACTATACATTTCACCCATTTAAAGTGTACAATTCGATGTTTTTAGTATATTTTTCAATTTTATTCAGACACATAAATTGCCAGTTTTAGAACGTTTTCATCACCTGAAAAATAAACAGCCTGGCCAGTGTGGTTCAATGGTTGAGCTTTGACCTCTGAACCAGGAGGTCATGGTTTGATTCCTGATTGGGCCACATGCCCAAGTTGCAGTCTCAATCCCCAGTAGGGGGCGTGCAGGAGGCAGCCAATCAATGATTCTCTGTTATCAATGATGTGTCTATGTCTCTCCCTCTCTTTTCCTCTCTGAAATCAGTAAAAAAATGTATTTAAACTAGCAAACAAAACCAAGTTCCCAGACCCTTTCCTTATCACATCTCCTGGTTGGTTTTGGAGCGTATACAAGTTTCAGAGCATGGGGGAGTTAATGGGAATAAGGTAAAGAAAGGATTAAGATGTTCAGCTGAATGTTCAGACTGTGTGCCCACTCAGGCATTTTCAATTGTGGTAAAAATTAAAATGCTTTCAATTACCTTTGCAATGCTGGACCACTGTTGCTTTAAATACAATCTGCATTTAGGATTGAGCCATGCAGATTCTGGACCTTATTTGGGGTATAGACAGTTAAAATATAATGAAATGCCAGGGAAAGTTGGAGAGAGCTTTGGGAATGGGAAGGGAGGGATATTTTAGGGGACAGGAAATGAGCAAAAGCCAAAGCATGTCCAGGATCTGAAAGAGGAGAGCAAGGGGGATAAAGGCATGTGGAGCCACCAGGTCAGATCTTGCAGCACCTGGGAGACCATATTAAGGGGTCTAAACCTCATCCAGAGGCATCTAGGAGCCATCAAGGACTGTAAACATTGAAGAAGGCGATTCCGCAGTGCTAGTTATTTGCTGGCCCGCAGATTGTACTAACCCTGAGAACTGAGCTCTTTTCGTAAACCAAGGATGGAAAGCTGCAAACCTGAGGGGAATTAGCAATGGACGCAGAAGACAGATGGAGGCTCTTAGAACTTCGTGGCAAGCTGGGAGTGTCTTATACCTACCTCCTTGCCTGCTGCCAAACCTATAGAGCAATCTTTTTTGTTTTAATGTTACTAGATAAAACAAAAACATAAAAATTTTATTTTCCCTTTATTTCTAACCATTCTTAGCAATCACCATTGTAAAAACATTGTTTCTCTATATCTAGATAGTCATATTAACAGCTTGGCTGCTCTGTGAAACAAATTGCTCTTCAGTGACCCCCTTGGAGGCAAAAGTCATTATAAGAGGGGGAGAAATTTAATTGAATGGGTAATATTTTTAAACCTAATGTTCTGTTAAATAGCAATTTGACAACATGGTTTTGCAATATTTATTCCCTCCTCCATTCTATCTGCAAAATTGTATGATGTTATATAACATTGAAGAGTGTAATGGGTGTGATAAGCTACCTGAATCCCCTTCAGGAATAAAAGAGCCCTTATCTCAGCCTCTGGGAGTGCCACCAACAGCGAGCCCTCATCTTCCAGTCCCCTTTGGGGGTTGCCACAGCTCAAGGGAGGTACCTTCCTCCCCTAAAGCTATGTTCCTGCCCATCAATCATATCCAGGGACTGGTTGATTCCAGCTTCAAAGGCCCTTTCTTGTCAGCACCAGCCATCTCTAAGGCGATCTCTAAAGGGCATCCCATTTCATCCTTCCCTGCAGGTTATCTGCGGCTTCTCCTAGATAGGCATCCCAGCTCAACTGCTGCCTTTGCCCATCCTCGCCTCCCTTCCACAGACATTTAATCCCGAGACTCTCTAATAAATCCCTGGGGGAAAAAAGAAAAGATGTAATCTCAGTCCTCTTTGGTCCACATAGACAAGAAGCAGGAAATTTTGTCATGCTGAAGAATAGGCCTGAAGGTACTTTTAGGTGTTTTACTATCTGGAGGGAACATAAAGGATGAGACAGAAAACCTGAGGTCCTAACTA
Organism: Myotis brandtii; assembly: GCF_000412655.1. NCBI lineage: Eukaryota > Metazoa > Chordata > Mammalia > Chiroptera > Vespertilionidae > Myotis > Myotis brandtii. Next base: position 7,866,778 of record NW_005363247.1, read on the forward strand.
TAGGCATGTGTGTTGTTATGCCCAGATTTCAGGATCCCCAAAAGACCACCAGGGAGCCAGCCGTGTTCAATGCAAAAGCATAAGAGTCTTTATTCGAGCTAGCTCATCTCCCCGTCCACCACACTCACCGACGCAGCGGCAGGGGGCAGAGAGAGCGAGCTTTGTGGGTAGAGGGGTTTTATAGGGGGGTTGGAGTAAGGGGAGGAGAGAGGACTGTGGGCCCTGCCAATTGGCCAGGCGCAAGTCGGTGTCTTGTTACACAGGATGTGGTTGTGTCTATGGCGCGCACTTCCCTTGATTATCATTGGTTAGTTTAAAGAAATCCTAGGTGTGGCTAGCAGAGGCTGGGGCTTCCAGGAAGAAGCTCCTCGCTGAGCACATGGCTGCTGCCCAAAAATGGAGGATTCAGGGCAAGATGGAGGGCGTAGCCCTCGCCCTTTCATGTGTGACTCGAGTTCTTGTCTGTTAGTTCTTGTCTGGTAGTGAAAATTTAAAACTACTTCCTCTGCTGTTTATTTTTTTCTCTTCTGCCTCTGTCTCTCCATCCTTCTGCCTCCTTCCCTCCCCGCTACCCCTTCTGCCATCCATGCACAAGCCCATGTGATCTGAGAAGCACAGTGTCTTGGTCCATTTGGGATGCTATAGAAAAACAAACCAACTATGGACTAGGGAGCTTAGAGACAACAGGAATGCATTTCTCACAGCGCTGGAGGCTGGACGTCCAACATCAGGGTGCAGCATGTTTGAGTGAGGGCTCGCTTCTGAGTTGAGACGTCTCCTTGTTTCTTCACGTGACAGAGAGGCAAGGGAGCTCTCTTGGGCATTTGTTTTCAAGGGCATAAAGCTCTGCCCTCATGACCTAATCACCTCCCAGAAGCACCCCCACCTACTAATGCCATGGAGATGGGCATTAACATTTCAACTTAGGAATTTGAAGGGGACACAAACATTCAGACCATAGTACATAGCAAGGCTCCAGTGGTCTACACATATTCTCCAACTGACCAGCACCTTCCTCTCCTTTGTTTCCATAAACCCAAACCCCCAAGGATGGAAAGAACTTCACTACGGAGGCTTCATTCTACAGTCAGATGCATGAAGCTCCTACTCAGATCCATGATGGCATAAGGGAAAGGAGGCTGAGAGCTTTGCATATTTGCTAATTAGTTGTTGCCTGTCTACAAGGATTCTTTTTTTTTTTTCTGATTTACTCAGGAAAACATCACTATGGAGTGGAGCAAAGTTGACCGAGAGTCTGGAGATGGCAGATAGGACAAGTATGTTTCAGTGGCGTTGGAGGACACCGGGATGTCAGCCAGAAGCTCCAGGGTAACGTCCCTTCCTGGGGTACGTGGTGGTAGAAAAAAACACCACCCAAAGTGAAGGGGACTGTCCAAACTGCGGGCCCCGCAGAGAAACACTGCCTCCTTCCCAGTTTTACCCACTGACTGTTATCAAAAACCTCTCAGCTGTCAGATCAAAAGGACACTCTTCATACATTGTCCCACCCAACCTTTGAGTGACATTTTTTATTGTGGACCAGCCCTTCCTTTTAGAAGGCCCCTCCCTTGGCCTTTAGCACCACTTCTCTATTAGCTTCCTTCTGCCCCACTGACGCTCTTTCTTGGGCTCCACTGCCTTCTTCTCTGGATTCCATCCTGCCTTTTTCTCATTTTATATGCTTCCTGGTGAGAAGTGAGAAGTTCCTGAACAATTACAGGGATGAAGAGGAAGAGATAAAATGTGGAGATTACTTGGAGGGGATTTCAACTCACGCAAGTCAAACCCAGGGGGAAGAAGCTGCCCCCCGAGCCCACCGGCCCCTAGGTCAGCATGGACAGCCCCTCCTCAGGACCCTGCAGCACTCTTGAACTACCGTCCCTGGCCATAGTCCTAACCTGTGGTCACTTGCTTGTGGATTTATTTGTTTGTCTTTCCTTCTGGACTGTGGGTCCTTGAGTGTAGGAGGTCCCTGGTCCCTCCACAGAGCCTGACGCACAGCAGGTATCCTGTTACAGAGCAAATAAAAGGATAAAATTCTTATAATATATAAGTGCAAATAAAAATGTAGCAAAAGTTGCCATATATATTTAAAAGGAGCTTCCCCAAGATACTTAACTGCTGGTTCTGGTATTAAAGTTTCAAATTCCTCACTGACTATTAGAGCAATTGAGACCATCACCCTCTTCTTCAACTTTTTTGAAATTTTTCTTTACTCACAGTCATCAAATCAATGCATTGTATTTAGCCTGCAAATGTTCTGCTTATATGAGTTCCAGCTATCTCTTCTAGATTTTGGTATCAACTATCTCATGAGCACAGTATAGCTGCTTGATAAATGGATGGATGGATTACTCCTGAACTTGGACTAGCAACTTCAGCCAGGTGGATGGGCACTTTTTATTTCCTGAACCCTTTCTTTTTCAGGCCACATCCCACCAGGCAGCCAGCCCACTCAAGCCTCCTTTCTCTTCCTATAATCACTAAAATCCACAGAACCCCCAACTCCCAAAACACATTTGTACTATTCACACATTGTATGTCTCTCAATGACACCCAAGTGATCACATGTTATAAATGCCACATGGCTTCAGCTAAAGTGTAAATCTCTAGAGAGCAGAAAATGTGTATTTAAATCTTCATTATCTTTTTGTTGTTGTTGTTATTGTTGTTGTTAATCCTCACCCAAGGATATTTTTTCCAGGGTACCTGCCCTTGACTGGAATGGAACCCACAACCCTTCAGTCCGTGGGCAGACGCTCTAACCACTGAGCAATCCAGCCAGGGCTAAATCGTTATATCACTCCCTCTACAATTTCTTTCACAAGGATATACATGGAAGCCTTTCAGGAAATATAAACCTAATTAGTTTAAATTCCAGTTGAAATATTCCTTAGGAAAACATCTCAAGCTTTAATGAGAACCGTTCTTCCGGATGAATGTTCTCAGTGATCAAACCCCTGGATCTAGGGCCTCTAGGCTCCTGAGTTAGAAAATGGTTCCAGTTCCTGGGCCTGAGGTGGGGCTGCCTATCACTCATCCCTATAGTTTTACTGCTCACTTAAATTACTGTCGTTGTTTGGTCACAATCAGAAAAGTATTTTTTCAGGCTTATGACACTTTTCCCAACTATGCATGTAATTGATGCCATCAATCAATTTTTCTTAAAATGACAATCATAGTTGGTGGGGGGGGGTCCCTCAGCCCGGCCTGTACCCTCTCATAATCCGGGACCCCTCAGGGGATGTCCAACTGCCAGTTTAGGCCCAATCCCCTCCCTGCAGGATCAGCAGTTGGATATCTCTCTCGAAATTCGGGACCACTGGCTCCTAACTGCTCGCCTGCCTGCCTGCCTGCCTGACTGCCCCTAACCACTCTGCATGCCTGCCTGATCTTCCTTAACCCCTCTGCCTGCTTGCCTGATCGCCCCTAACTACTTGCCTGCCTGTCTGATCACCCCTAACCACTCTGCCTGCCTGCCTGATTGCCCCTAACCACTCTGCCTGCCTGCCTCATTGCCCCTAACCACTCACCTGCCTGCCTGATCGCCCCTAACCACCTCTGCCTTGGACCCCACTGCCGTGGCTTTGTCCAGAAGGATGTCCGGAATGGCAGCCAAAAGGTCGTTTGGCTGTCCGATCTAATTAGCATATTACACTTTTATTATTATAGATTCCAACAGACTGCAGCTTGCTTGTTGGAAATACTACATACCTAGGCAGTAAGTAGAACACCTTAAGAGGAAATGCATTTAAATCATCCCTCCTTCCTCCCCCCATTAAGAATGAGGCTAGCCAGTCTCTTGAATAAAGGGAAATCAGAATCCCCAAAAATGAGAAAAGGCAAGAATTCCATGCTGCCAAAATCCCTGTAGCATGACAAATTTTTCCCTATAATCTCGCCTCTCTCTCTTCAACTGCCTAAAACACAACACTGTAGAGAGTGGGGACCCGAGGCACAAAGTGTCAATGCCATTGCAGGGCAACAGGTTTTACGGTCAGGTCTCATCACAAACAGGCAACAACCACGGCTGACAGTCTCTGCAGAGGAGCGTTTTCTAGTCGGGCTTGTAACATTTCACTTCCACCCCCAAACCAGGAAGTGCTGTGCAAGACGAGCCAAAGACAAAAGCAATCAGCCTCAGAAAGAAAACCCGCCAGGCTCCGGAAAGGCTATAAAGGGCTTCAACTTGGGACTGTTGTTCAATTTGGATTGGGACTTGGCAGTTTCCTCCCAAAAAACATTATTAAAATTTCCAAATTGCAACACCACTCCCCCCCCCCCCCCCCCCCGCCCCCCAAAAGTAAAATGACAAAACAGACGCAGGCGCTCCTGCGCGCACATTCACGAACACACAGACCAATTTATTTTTGTGATCCGCTTTCCCACCCGCACGGTCCCGGACCAGATTTGAGTTGGCAAATTCTTCTAGCTAAGCCCGGGCAGACTGCAGAAAAGGGGGCTATTGCTCGAGATCCTAAGGGCGAAGAGTCCAGAAGTAGACGGCCACACCCGGGTCCCCGCTCTCCGGTTGCACAACTGCACCAGTCTGGCCAAGTGCCCCTCGGGCCTCCCGCCCTCCTCTCTGTGACCCGCAGGGATCCGAGCGGTCCGGAGTGCGGGGCCGAGGGTCACAGGGCGAAGACGGGACCGAGAGTGTTAAGTTTCAGGCCCGGACCGCACAGCCCGGGGCGGGCAGGGAGGGGAGGGCCCAGCGGGGCTGGGGG
>NW_005363247.1:7872141-7877741 GCF_000412655.1 Myotis brandtii
AGGCCCAGCCCAGGTGCCCGCCCACCTGACAGCTGCGGGACTCGCTGAGCTCTGTGCCAGCCAGGCCCAGGGCAGGTGGAGTGGAGCCCAGCGCCTTCAGCACCGCACCCCGAGTTCTCGCTGGGTCCAGCGTCGAGTTGCTCAGAGCAAACCGGTTATCACCATGGCATTCGCAAGCTGGTGGTACAAGACGGTAAATAGAAGCGAACGTCCTGGGCAGGACCGGGAAGGGAAGGGAAGGTGTTCGCTTTGCCTTTCTGGGCGTGCGGACGAGGTATTGTCCGGGGTTTGGCGGGGAAGGGGTGGAGGCTGGGTGCGACCTCCGCTCGTGTCTTCAGGCTAGGCTCCGGGAGAGGCCGGGCTCACCCTGCCGTGGTATGTGGGAGCGCGCCCGGACGTGCAAGTCTGTGTGAGCAGATGCACCGGGCTCAGCTCGTGCTCAGAAGTTGAATGAAACCGGAATTTTTGCTGGAGGAATTCCGCCCCAGGACGGGGATTCCTGGATGAACTCGGACTCAGCTCTGGAGAGCTAATATCTAGTGTTTGTTTTTAACCCATGAGTAAAGCTTAAGACAGGAATGTTGTTGGCCTTGCATTCTCCAGCGCAAAGGAGAGGCAGCTGGGATGGAGGCGTGGAGAAAACCCCAAACTCCAAGGAGCAAAAGCAACTGAGTGTGGTTAAGACCCTTGGGCGGAAGGTGGGGGGTAGCGCTGCTCTGTACTTTATTACTTTGGATGAGGGACAAAGATGTTCCATTTGTTTAGTGTTTTAAATGCCAGGCCAACCGATTAGGTGTGATATCCAGTCAAGCTGGCATTTGTAATGTGTAGGAACTAGGAGGCATGATTAACATTAGATTACATTACTCATGTATACCAGTCTCTACCAGCATGTGGTATTGTAAAAAAAAAAAAAAAAAAAAGCAAGGATGTTGTAATCAGACCCTCTTTAGAAAGCAGTCTTGTGTTGGAATCAGTAAATCGTCTCTTACTAGCCAGTGACCATATACTGAACCTCTAATGTGCCAGGCAAAGTGCTAGCCTCCAGGTACACAGTGGAAAACAGGACAGGGCTCTTGTTCTCAATGGGCAATGAGTCAACTTTTTTGAACCTGTTTCCATATCTATAAAATGGGGGTGATAATAGGCACCACGTAAGGGACTCATTAGATTCACGAATCAAAGTACCGTGGGCATATACTTTTAAAATATTGGGAATGACACTTTCCCCTGAAATATTTCTTCATGAATGTTTCCCATTATGTATTCTGGGCTTTTAAAAGTTTGCTTTGAGTCATTATTGTCCTGAGGTTATCAAAATGCACCACATGAAGTCTGCAAATATGGATGTCAGTGGTTCAGAGCTGATATCAGAATCCTTCCAAACTGGTGATTCTCTCAAGGAAATTGTGGGGGAACATTTGGATGGAAGTAGTTTAAATCTATGCTTTTAACTCTTACTTTTAAGAGCAGGGTGACATTTTGTTAAAACCTCTCTTAGAATCCAATTTTGGAACTATAGTATTAGAGAAATTGTTTGCTAGTAGGAAGGTCCTAAAGTCAGCAATATGCCTGTGGCCAAACTTTGACTTTTCCTAAACCAGTGCTGTCCAGTAGAAATATAGTGAGCCACCTATGTCATTTTAAATTTTCCAGTAGCCACATAAACAAAAGAAACAGAGAACGTTAGTAGCATATTTTATTTAGCCCACTATATCTCAAACCTTATTTTAACATGTAATCACTGTATAAATCATTTATTTTAAATCTTCTTTTTCATATTAATTCTTCAAAATCCAGTTCACACTTGCCACATTTCAAGTGCTCAGTAGGCATGAGTGACTAATGGCTAAAAATGTGGACAGTACAGCTTAGGTTCCTAACCAGTTTTGTATGGTGATTGTGAGGGGGTGATCAAAGGCCATTTGAAAATTAAATGCAAGTTAAGAGCCATTTTTCCATAAAAGAATATACACTTACACACCCAACAGCCCACCGATAAATCCCCTAAAGGTCCATGGGGCCCATTTATAACATATATACATACATAATATATATGCATGTATGTATATATAATAATATATACTTTTATATAATATATTGATATATAATAGCATGGCTTTTGGTAAATCTCATAACGAATATCTTTAGTGGGATCCTTTAAATACTGAAAAAAAAAATGTGACTGACCTAACTTTAAAAATTTAGGCAGAATATAATTAATTAAAAGAAATATCTGTGATGTGTTTGTTTAAAGGAATGCCACATTTCCCTTAAACATTGCAATGTGTATTTCCACATTGAATGACATCAATATCATTGATCGTCTGAAGAATTATGTATTAAGTTAGAGCTGAAGAACATCTGATGAGCATCGTAATGATGAAGAGTAAATTTGGTTTACACCAGTAATTACATTCCTGAGTCCTAAGTTGACTTGATTAGTCCATATTAATTAAAGGTGTTCCTTCGCCTAATTAGACCCGTGGGCCCCGTGGCGGCATGATCAAGGAGCCGAGTCATTTGGGATGCCCATCCTTGCAGCCAGCCTGGGAAGAGTGTCTGTCACAAGCCTTCCATGGCTGGACAGACCACTTGGCTGCAGTGATGCTTAGGAGTAGGAATGCAAATTATAGTGTCTGCAAAAAGGACACAGGCTTCAGGTGAAGAGAGAATGGAGGTCAGACACTTTAGTCTTTAGGTTGGCAATTTATGAGTTACGTTGCTTCCCATTGCAGATAAGACTTTTAAACTAAGAGTGATATCTCATGATGGTGTTCTTTAATCAGTTTTGACACTTCCCAAAAAGTTAATTATATTCTGCAAGTGCTTTTTAAAGAATGATATAGCTTGTGGGTGGTCATTTGAGATTCTTAGGTGTATGAATAATTAGTCCTGAGTAAGTTGTTTCAGTGGAATACAAGACTTCTCTAAGCAGCCCATTTCTATTCTCTCTTTTCCTTGAGGTTTTTTGTTTTTGTTTTAATTGTGATAAAATACACATAACATACAATTTACAACTTTAGCCATTTTTAAGTGTAAAGTTCAGTGAAATGAAGTATATTCATATTCTTATGATGCCATCACCATCTCCAGAACTCTTCTTATCTTAAAAAAATTGAGACTCTATACCCATTAAACAATACATCCCAATTTGCTTTACAAACATGAATTCAAATATATAGCATTGTATTTAAGTATCTATGTTCTTTATCATTTTCCCTTTTTTATTCTATTGTAAGGAAATTTAAGATGATATTGACATATATGACATTTTGTTTATTCATTCATCTGAGAATGAACACTTAGGTTGCTTCCATTTTAGCCATTTTTAAAGGAACCACCTTACTGTTTTCCAAAGTGGTTGTACCATTTTACATTCCTACCATCAGTACACAGAGGGCCCAACTTCTTCACATGCTCACCAATACTTGGCCCACTGCCTTCTGACTTTTAAGGTTTGTAATCTTATTGAATATGCCTTGTATGTGACAGTCAATTTTTCTTGCTGCTTTCAATATTCTGTCTTTGTCTTTCAACAGTTTGATTGTAATGTGGATTTATTTGAGTTCATCCTACTTGAAGTTTGTTGAGTTTCTTTTTTTAAAATATATATTTTATTGATTTTTTACAGAGAGGAAGCGAGAGGGATAGAGAGTTAGAAACATCGATGAGAGAGAAACATTGATCAGCTGCCTCCTGCACACCCCCCACTGGTGATGTGCCCACAACACAGAGGTACACCCTTGACCAGAATCGAACCTGGGACCCTTCAGTCCACAGGCCAATGCTCTATCCACTGAGCCAAACCGGTTAGGGCGAGTTTCTTGTTTATATTCATATCTTTCATCAAATATGGGAAGTTTTAGGCCATTATTCTTTAAATAACCACTGCCTCTTTTTCTCTCCTTCTCCTTGTGGGACTTCCACCAAAGATCTGTTAAGTTCTGTTCACTTTTCTGTAATCATTTTTCTTTCTGTACCTCAGATTCAATAATTTCAATTGTCCTATATATAGGTTATTATTATATTTCTTCTGCCTCCTCAAATCTTCCTTTGAAAATCCCTCTAGTGAATTTTTCATTTTAGTTATTGTATTTCTCTGCTCTAGAATTCCTTTTTACTTTCTTTTTAATCTGTCTTTTTACTGATGTTGCTTTTTTTTACATACCTTTTTTTTTTTTTTACTTTCTCTACTCATTGATTTTTAAAAATAAATATACCTCTCACATTAGCATTCTCAATGAGTTTGGGGTTTTTTAATTAAAGTAAAATGGGTGAGTAGGGAAATACATAGTCTTGATAAGAGGACTCCAAAATTTTCAAAAATTTTTATCACAGAAGAAGAGAGAATAACATAATGAATTCCTCATGTACCAATCCCCTGACTTCAATAATTATCAACATTGTAACATTATGCCAGTCTTGCTTTATCTATCCAACTTCCAGCCCCACCAACACACACACACACACACACACACACCCTTCCAAAGTATTTTAAAGTGTGGGAATTGCACATTTAAGTGTCATCCCTGTGACCAACTCAGTATAGGTTGTTTGGAAAATGAATTCTCTTTACCCTGTGTACTTCATTTTCTTAGGTATAATATGGAAATGTGAGACTAATATAATACACAGTCATGAGACAAAGTCGTAAATATAAACTTATCAGATGAACCTAGTTCCTTTGTTCTTATAAAAAATAAAAAATAAAATTTCTGTTCTAATACTTACAGCCTTAAACTTTTGCTTGCATCTCATATTCATTTTACTGTCTCATAACTCGCCACAATCAGATTAGTGCCAAAGAAAAAGAAGGGAGTGGAATAGCTTTTATTGTATTCTTAAAATGAGCCAGGCAGTGGGCCAGGTTCCTCATTAACTCAGCCAATTTCATAAATATCCCATAAATATCCCTGGGGGTAGGTTAGCTCCATTTTACAAAGGAACACACACACACACACACACACACACGTTAAATTATTTGCCCAAGGTCACATATCCTTTCAGATCTATGCTCTTTCTGTCCTATTAGAGTTTATCAGGGAAAGGAATTCAGGGAATTGGTTACCCAGGTTATAGAAGAGGCTGGGAAGCCAACTGGAGTGGGTGAGGCAACCCAGAGATTAGAAATTGCAGGAAGCTGCTACAATTCCTAGGCTGGAAAGACAAAGGGAAGAGCTGGATCACCCTGCAGAAGCTGGAACCACCATTGGCTTGTCCTTCAGGAGACCCTACTGCAGGGGCTCCCAGAGGCAGAGAGGAGGGGAAATACTGCCCACCCACCACCTCCAGTCTCTTGCTGGTGCCTCCCACTGGCCAAACCTAGGCTGAAGCCATCCATCTTGGGAGCCAGCAAACATCCCCGCTGCACCAACAGGGCAGGCTCAGGGCGGCCCAGAACTCCATTAGGAAGACTGTGTTAAAGCAAAACCAGCGTTACATCTTGGTCCTCCTTGTTTGCTGAACAATCCTGTTTTAGCAAGCAAAATACATAGAATAGATTTGAAGGGTTTTGGTAGGAAATGTCAAATTTGCACATTGTCTCTAATTTTTCTATATATATACTAGAGGCCTGTGCACAAAATTCATACACAGGG
>NW_005363247.1:7877756-7881105 GCF_000412655.1 Myotis brandtii
GGGGTGACGGTCAGCCCAGCCTGCACCCTCTCCAATCCGGGACCCCTTAGGGGATGTCAGACTGCCGGTTTAGACCCAATTCCTAAACCGGCAGTCGAACATCCCTGTCGCAATATGGGACCGCTGGCTCCTAACTGTCACCTGCCTGCCTGCCTGATCGCTCCTAACTTCTCTCCCCTGCCGGCCTGATTGCCCCTAACCACCTCCGCCATCGTGGCTTTGTCCAGAAGGATGTCCAGAAGATGTCTGATCTAATTAGCGTATTAGGTTTAGACCCAATTCCTAAACCGGCAGTCGAACATCCCTGTCGCAATATGGGACCGCTGGCTCCTAACTGTCACCTGCCTGCCTGCCTGATCGCTCCTAACTTCTCTCCCCTGCCGGCCTGATTGCCCCTAACCACCTCCGCCATCGTGGCTTTGTCCAGAAGGATGTCCAGAAGATGTCTGATCTAATTAGCGTATTACCCTTTTATTAGTGTGTATATATAGATATATACTAGTAGCCCTGTGCACGAATCTGTGCACCAGTAGCTCGCCAGTAGCTCCCTGCTGACCTCCAGTAGCTCTCCGCCTGCTGCCCCACCCTCCTGTAGCTCCCCCGGCCCCCACCCATAGCTTGCTGCCCTGCCCCCTCCTGTAGCTCTCCACTGCCCGTTTGTAGCTCGCTGCCCCACCCTCCTGCTGATCCATGATCTAGTTGTTACGCAGTCATTATGCTTCACAGCGTAACAGCCATTTGCATATTACATCTTTATTATATAGGATATTAGCTTTTTGTTCTTTTATCTAGTTTATGGACCTGAAAAGAACAAAAGTGCTTCACAGGGAACATTTATTGAAAAGTATTCATTCAATTAAGATTTAGTTGTCATACCCCCACCATGGGAAAAAAAAAGAATATAATTACCATGTGGTTAGGAAGGCAAAATATACATTTATGAAGTAATCAGTAAGCAAGAAAGTCTACAATAAAGTGCTAATTAGTTTGCTTTACTAAGAAAATAGAGACTTATGTGCAGACATGAAGATATGATGTGCCATGCATGGGGCAAGGCTCAGAGTTAGTCAGGAGACACTGGTGTGAACACAAGGCCCTGAGCCATCAGAGCTCACCCAGGAGGCCCCGTGCCCCAGCCTGCCTGACCAGGACAAGCTCCCCATGGAGGCTGACCCAGTGGGTGATTGGAGGAGCAGAAACCTCCACTTCCAGTCATGGTGCCACAAATCTCCCTGCAAAACCAGTGGTTTCCAATCCTAGCTGCATATTAGGAATTTTAGAAACTATACTCATGTCCAGGCCCTACCTTGAGCAAACTAGCTCCAAGTCCCTGGGCTACAGTGTGAGTCTTTCCAAACGTGCCCAGGCCCATGTGGCCCTCTCTGAGGGGTGGAACCCCTGCTGACCGAGGCTTTCTGATCCTTAGGAGGCCCCGAAACAAGCCTTCCTCAGTAGGTGCAGTGGCGGTGCCACGAGAGCTGAGCTTTGTGCACAGGGAAAGTCCAGAGGGCACCAAGATAACATTTTATTGCTTCACGGTTTTGGTACAGTGGGCGCTGGACATGCAAATACTGATCTCTGTGGCCTTGTCTCCAAGTTGAAGAAGGAAAATTTTTTTAAAACTTTAAAAAAATATATAATTCACAAACCAAAAATTCACCCATTGAAACATACAATTTAATATTTTTAATGTACTCATAGGGTGGTACAACCATCGCCTCAATTTAATTTTAGGATGTTTTTGTCACCTCCTAAAAGAAACTGTCTTTATTATTTTTTTAAATAAAGCAAAGACATTTCAGTGTTGGGTGCTCTTTCACAGCTGGCCTTGGACTTGGAAAAGCTCATTTGTTTCTGCCTTCTCTCCTCGTTCACATATGTAGAAGTTTGTTGATTGTGTCTTATTCAGTGCAAGGTATGCCCTTGTGTGTGTCCGTGCATGGTGCAATAGGGAGGGTGCCCAAATGCTGGAAGGTCCTCAGCTGGGTGGGAACACGGGCTCCAAGTCTTACTGCTCCTGGCTCTTGTTATTTCCTGACAGGTTCAGGGTTTGGTTTGCTAGGGTAGAAGATTATAGCATATAAATGCTATCTCCTAGAATGAGGACAAAGACAGCTGTACTTCCCAAATATGTGGTGATGCCAGGGGCTGGAAATCGTTTGGGAAATTATTCCTTCTTGAGGGAGGAAAGGAAAGCCCTTTATTTGATTTGTTTCCCTGCTTCTGAACGCCTGTCTTCGGTGGCCTGGTCGTCCCGTGAAACTTTCCGCGCTTTAGGGCTGGCCTCCTGCTCTACCTGTCTTTGGCCTCATCTCCAGCTGCTACTACAGGATGAAATGTTCAAGTAATGTGTGTCTGATTAATTTTATAAAACAAACCAGTCTTGGAAAAGAAGGGTTTTGTTTTGCTTTTGTTGTTGCTTTTGGTGCTGATTTTCATTTCAGAGCATTGGATTGAGACTTTTTTTGTTGTTAATCCTCACCTGAGGGTATTTTTTCCATTGAATTTTAGAGAGAGTGGGAGGTGAAAGGTTCGGGGTTGGATCAGGGTCACACAGAATGGACTCAAGCATCAGTGTAATCAAAATGATATTTATTCGCGGCACCTGGATGCAGGTGGACTGATTTCGAGAAAGAAACCAGCGGCAAATGGGGAGGGAGCAGGCTTTTTATGTGCTCAGGGAGAGCTGCAGATGGGGCTTGGGCTTGACACACATATCAGGACGGTGCCCCTGGTCTAGTTTTACAGTCTTGCCCTTTTGTCCTTCTGCTGGTGCCAGATGTCCTTCCTCTGGGGGCTGTGCAAGAATTGTGGTCTTCAGGAATTTCTGTAAAATAACCACTCCAGGGGAGCATGTTTGTGCAAGGCTTAGGCTTGCAGAATGAGCTTTCTTTTGTTAGCCCCTTCTAAGTTAGCCCTGTTTCTTGATTAACCCTTTCAGAAGGGACGGGAAGCAACAGAGGGAAACATTGAGGTGAGAGAGACACATTGATTGGTTTCCTCCCGCCTGCACCCCAACCGGCAACTGAGGTACATGCTCTTGACCTGAATTGAACCTGTGATTCTACAGTTTGGGGACCGACGATCTATCCACTGAGCAACGCAGCTAGGGCTGGATTGAGACTTTCTGGATGTGAATCTCAAGATCTCAGCTAGCTTTTAACTAGATGCAGCATAGCCCAGCGTCTGGCCATAGACTGTAATCCTGACATGTGGTGTGACCAGGGAAGACCTCACCTTTCAGATCCTCTATTTTTTCCCCATTTTATTTATTTATTTACTTATTTATTTATTTTAATTCTTTATTTTTGGAATTTTTACATATGTCTCCTTTCCCCCCTCCCCCCCG
>NW_005363247.1:7881233-7884878 GCF_000412655.1 Myotis brandtii
TCCCTGCTTGCTTCCCTCCCCCATGCCCAGCACATGCCCCCACCCTCCTATTATCTGTGCCCATTGGTCATGATCATATGCGTGGATACAAGTCCTTTGGTTGATCTCTTATCGGCCCTCCCCCACTCTCTCCTGCCTTCCCTCTGGGGTTTGATGGTCTATTTGATGCTCTATGTCTCTGGATCTATTTTTGTTCATCAGTTTATGTTGTTCATTATATTCCACAAATGAGTGAGATCATGTGATATTTATCTTTCTCTGGCTATTTTGCTTAGCATAATGCTCTCCACTTCCATCCATGCTGTTGCAAATGGTAAGACTTCTTTCTTTTTACAGCAGCGTAGTATTCCATTGTGTAGATGTACCACAGTTTTTTAATCCACTCATCTGCTGTGACCCAAAACCCCCAGTTGCACCTACCTGCTACTGTGACCCACTGCACCTGACCCAGCCCCCCTGGTCAAATGTCCTTGGCACCTGACACTGCTCTATAGATGTGACATAATGCACCATGGACTTGCCATAGCGAACTGGTGCACCTAACCCAAAGAGAGGACCCAAATGAAATCAGAATGAAAGCGGTGAAATAACAACTGACACCACAGAAATACAAATAATAGCAAGCAAATACTATGAACAACTATGTGCCAACAAGCTGGACAATGTGGACAAATTCCTCGAAAAATACAACCTTCTAAAACTGAATCAGGAAGAAGCAGAAAACCTGAATAGGGCAATAACAACTGATGAAATTGAAGCAATAATCAGAAAACTCGCAGCAAACAGAAGCCCTGGCCCCTACGGCTTCATGGGAGAGTTTTATCACACATTCAAAGAACATCTATCCTCCTCAAACTATTCCAAAAAATCCAAGAGGAAGAAACACTTCCAAGCTCTTTTCATGAGGCCAGCATTAGCTAACACTACAAAGAAAGAAAATTACAAGCCAATATCCCTGATGTATGTAGACGCTAAACTCCTCAACAAAATATTAGCAAATTGGATCCAATAATATATTAAGTTCATACACCATGACCAAGTGAGATTTATTCCAGGACTGCAATGCTTGTACAATATTTGCAAATCAATAAAGGTGCTACATCGCATAAAGAAATTGAAAGATGAAAATCACATGATCACACCAATAGACACAGAAAAAGCATTGGACAAAATTCCACACCCATTTTTGATAAAAAAAAACTCTCAGCAAAGTGGGAATAAAGGAACCATACCTTAACATAATAAAAGCCTTTATTTTTGTGTATGGTGTAAGTTGGTGGTCTAGTTTCATTTTTTTTTTTTTGCATTTGTCTAATTTTCCCAACACCATTTATTGAAGAGACTGTCTTGACTCCATTGAATGCTCTTGCCTCCTTTGTCAAATATTAATTGACCATAATGGCTTGGGTTGATTTCTGGGTTCTCTATTCCCTTCTATTGATCTATATGTCTGTTCTTGTGCTAGTACCAGGCAGTTTTGAGAACAGTGGCTTTGTAATATAGCTTGATATCTGGTATTGTAATCCCTTCAACTTTGTTCTTCTTTCTCAGAATTGCTATGGCTATTCAGGGTCTTTTTTTATTCCATATAAATTTTTGAAGAGTTTGTTCTAGCTCTGTGAAATATGTCCTTGGTATTTTAATGGGATTTCATTGAATCTAAAGATTGCTTTGGGTAGTATGGACATTTTAATGATGTTGATAATACCAGTTCATGAACACGGTATATTCTTCCACTTGTTTATGTCTTTCTCTATCTCTTTTTTCAATGTTCTGTAGTTTTCTGCATACAGGTCTTTTACCTCCTTAACATTAAAAAGATCACACACCATGACCAAGTGGGATTTATTCCGGGGATGCAAGGATGGTACAATATCTGCAAATCAGTAAATGTGATACTTCACATAAACAAATGGAAAGACAAAAACCACATGATCATATCAATTGATGCAGAAAAAGCATTTGACAAAATTCAACACTGTTTTTTGATAAAAACTCTCAGCAAAGTGGGAATAAAGGAACCATACCTTAACATAATAAAAGCCTTTATTTTTGTGTATGGTGTAAGTTGGTGGTCTAGTTTCATTTTTTAAAGCCATTTCCCCTAAGAACAGGAACAAGACAGGCATGCCCACTTTCACCATTCCTGTTCGACATAGTATTGGAAGTGCTAGCCATAGCGATCAGACAAGAAGAAGAAATAAAAGCTATCCAAATTTGAAAAGAAGAAATAAAACTATCATTATTTGTAGATGACATGAATTGTACATAGAAAACCCTAAAAACTCCAAGGAAAGACTTCTAGATTTAATAAATGACTTCGGCAACGTAGCATGATACAAAATTAACACTCAGAAATCTTTGGCATTTTTATACACCAATAATGAGCTCACAGAAAGAGAAACTAAAAAAACAATCCCATTAACCATTGCAACAAAAGAATTAAGAAACCTAGGAATAGACAGATTCTCTATTCTTTTTAGTAGATGCTTAGCACATGTTAGTTTCTTTTTCCTCATGGAAAACTGCTTGGATTTATCGGGTTTGTGGTTCAATTCTCTTCCCTGACCTCTCTCTCCTTCCCTTCTCATGCTCATCACCTCTCCCCATCTCACCAGCCTCACATAGTAGTAGCAGACAAAGTTTTCTCTCTTTGTTCTTAGAAAGTCTTCCTGCCGATTCCTAAACTGGATACGATTTGACATATTTCCCAAATAGTTCATTTCACCATCTCAATTATGTCAAAAGTGCTCAATTATTCCTTGAATTAAAACATTAGGCACTTTGACACTCTCTCTGTAAAAAGGTATAATTGATTTTACGTCATTAATTGAATCCTGAGTGATGAATGAGCCTCAGAAAAGGGTCAGGGCAATGTTTCATTCAGAAAATTGCTATTTACTGGAAATTGAATGGCATTAATAATTCTTGTTAATTCTCTTAAAGTGATGATGGTGGAGTTATATGGGAAAAGTCCTCAATTTAAGGAGATGCATGGTGAAATATTTAGGGGTAAAGTTTCAGGATATTTCCAATTTACTTTCAAATATAGGTACATATACAAACATAGATAAATAGATTTATGTATCGGTCTATAATATATGAAAGATACATAGATCTGCATTAATAGTTGTTGAATCTAAGTGGTGGGAATATTGGCATTTAGTGTATTCTTTCAACCTTTTCTATGTTACAAAAATCCTATATAATAAAAGAGAAACATGCAAATTAACCATCCCTCCACTATGCTCAAGCCATGCCCACAAGCCACGCCCACCAGCCAATCAGGAGCAAGTATGCAAATTAACACAACTAAGATGGTGGCAGCCACAGAGCTGGAGCAGTAGGAGGCTTGGGTTGCCCCTGACGATGGAGGAAGCCAAACTTCCCTTTTGCCCTGGCCCGCCCTCGGCTCCGCTCAAGGCTACAAAGTTTCAATTATAGAGATAAATAAATCCCAGGAAAAAAAAAAAGAAAAAAAAAGGAGAGGCTGGGAGCTTGGGTCGCCAACGGGCATGGCCAACCTGAAAATGGCCCTCAGCCCCTCACCCAGGCTGGCCAGGCATCCCAGTGGGGACCCCACCCTGAAGGGGGTGTGGCCAGCCTGAAAACGGCCCTCAGCCCCTCACCCAGGCTGGCCAGGCA
>NW_005363247.1:7885324-7890945 GCF_000412655.1 Myotis brandtii
CTCCCTGCTGGTAAGTGGACATCCCCCAAGGGCTCCTGGGCTGCCAGAGGGATGTCTGGCTGCCAGCTTAGGCCTGATCCCCCAGGGAGTGGGCCTAAGTCAGCAGGTGGACATCCCCCAAGGGGTCCCAGACTGAGAGAGGGCACAGGCAGGGCTGAGGGACTCCCCCGAGTGCACAAATTTTTGTGCACCGGGATATATATATATAAAATAGGCCAAGTTGACTCACGCACGCCCAATACATATAAAGCTCTGGCTGGCGCCAATCACAGGCGTGTGTTTCAATCTGTCATTGTAGATCGTGAATTTGGTTGACATTTCTATTATAGAGAAAGGGCAAATAGTGATATTAAAATATTTCTTCTGATTTCTTTTCAATGTGCACGAATCCGTGCACTGGAACTCTAGTTTTATAACAAAAAGCTAGGTTAAAAAAATAGAAAATGGAAAAATACCATACATACAGTTCCTAAAATTTTTGCCACTTGTTTATGTGATTTTTATTTGTCATTATGCTTTTGAATATTATAAAAAAGCTTCCTATTGAGAGCAAATACTTCTTTTGAAATGACAAAATACCAATTCTTAAAATCCAATGAAAGCATGTAACTGATATTGTTGCTTAATCTGGAGAACTGCAACTTTGAAACACCATCAGGAAACAACTTTTTAAAAATTTCTAAAGAAAAATATCTGAATACCAATAGAGAGAAAAAGCTGTACATTTACTGTGGGGTAATAAGTCATAACATATTTGCTACATGAGTAGAAAGCAGATTGAGCCCTTGTGGAGAACATGGAACCTTGCACTGACTAGAGCAAATTGCCTCTTTATTTGTAAAATGGAATAATAATACCTCCTGGCAAGTAAATGAGACGCTCTAGGCCAGTGATGGCGAACCTATGACACGCGTGTCAGAGGTGACACGCGAACTCATTTTTTTGGTTGATTTTTCTTTGTTAAATGGCATTTAAATATATAAAATAAATATCAAAAATATACATCTTTGTTTTACTATGGTTGCAAATGTCAAAAAATTTCTATATGTGACACGGCACCAGAGTTAAGTTAGGGTTTTTCAAAATGCTGACACGCCGAGCTCAAAAGGTTCGCCATCACTGCTCTAGGCAGTGTGTTCAGTAAAATAGTGGATACTGTTGTGTTATTACCTATATCTAATCTGACAAAGACATGGAATTGGAGATCATAAATGAATGTGATATCATGGCTCTAAACGACCAGTTCTGGAAGGAGACAGACTGAGTAAATTTCTATCTGTCCCTCTTGAATTCTGTCTCCAAGTGCCAAAGAATTCTTCCCCCTAGTCTGGCCTTTAGGAATCTTTATTCTAAAACTTACCAATTCCCACCTTGCTGTGGTGCATATGGGCTTTTAAGTGGTGCCCCCCCCCCCCAAGATTTATTAACTACTCAGTACTGATTGCTCTCAACTGTGGACAAGCAAATTCCTGACCAGGACATGTGGGTAAGACGAGCCCTGTGTAGAGGGCTTCATTCACAGGCTAGTGCAGCAGCCTGCTTTTCTGTGGATTCCACTCACCAACTCATGAGAGCTTGTCATATGGGGAAGAACTTTCCATTCACGGAAGTGATTTCTTCAGTCTTTCATACAAAAATGCCCATGTGTTGGGCATACCTTGGCCTTTTTTTTTAATTTTACTAATATATCTGTTGATATGATTAAAGGAAATAGTATTCTATCTTGTTTGTATAATGACAACAGATTTTAAGTCAGAAGACTTGCTTTGTAAAATTTTCCCATTTGTTAGGTGCCTGTCCTTATGAAAAACACAGCAATTGACTCTTATTCTTAGTATTTTATCCACAAAATCATATGAGCCTCTTTTATTGTCAAATAAGAATGTATCTGAAAGTGCCATGTAAATAATAAAGAATGATATAATTATCATTACTATTGCAACTCTTCTTAATCTGACTAATTTCAATTACCTACATATCATGTTATGATTCTGCTCTAGGGAATTAATAGAATTTTATATTTTGGTTGAACTGAAGGTAATTGTGATTGAACCCAATGATGAGCTTTTTTTAAAAAAAATATTTAGGCCCCTCTTTCCCACTTTTTTGAACATCCCACAGTGTGCAAAAATGAAATAATTCTTTGTACTCTCTTTTCAGGAATATGTAATTTTCAGTTTTCAAAAAAAAATCAATAAACTTTATAGCTTATTTTACCTTAGTATCAAAACAAATGAGCCTGTAAGCTACTTGAAACTTTTATGTACCATACAAATACTTGCATTCACCCTCAGTGTTCTAGTGAGAAAAATAATTCTGTTTCTGGATATTATGAACTTCTAAAGCCATAGTGAGTGGAAGTTGCAGGTGTGGTCTTGCCACTTCAGGGTTTCTCTCTCTGAACTGGTGAATACTTAGAAGAGCTGTAGGGAATTCCAAGAGCCATCGAAGTGATGGTTGACTGGGAAGATCTGGTCCTCCCTCCTGTCCATGCTGACTGAGGCTCAGGTATGGCTTCACCCTCAGCGTGACCCTCAGACATCTCATCTCCCTAAAGAACCAGACGTCTCCCACACTGGCAATTTGGCATTTTGTAGGAGATGAGATGCCACCTTAGCATCGCCATCAGGTCTGTGTCTGGTTAATTACAGACTGACTTTCTACACCCCAAATGCATGTCTGTAGTTCCCTTGAGTTTTGAAACCACCCACATCAGTGGGTATAGAATTATCAACATTCCCAGGAGGAAGATTAAAGGGGTCCTTGTTCTTAACAGTCTATATATTTAGCCCTTTGGGATTAAAGTCACTATTATATTACCTTGTATCACCTCCCTCTATTAAACATTATCTTTTTTTTTTTTTTTTACAGCATGTCTATGAAAAAGACAGTGGATCGCCTTCCAGGTCAGGAGAAAAGAAAGGAGCAGATGAGGTAATTCCACAATACTGGGTTTTCATTTTCTCTTGCTTTTAAATTGTGAATTCTTCCTTGAAACAAATAATGAGGTAGCAAAGAGTTCCTAAAATTGCCAAATTTAGTTTTAACTAAATTTAATTCAAGAATATAAATGGAAATCATTAAAAAATAAAATGCTTGCCCTGGCTTGTGTTGCTCATTGGTTAGAGTGTTGGCCCACACACCAAAAGGTCGCAGGTTCGATATGGGTTCACTCCTCGCTCTCGATTGTGGTGCATGCAGTAGGCTCCCAGTGGATGTGTCTCTCTCACATTGATGTTTCTCTCTCTCTTTCTCCCTCTCCCTTCCTTCCTCCCTCCCTTCACTCTCTCTGAAAAGCAGTGGGGGAAAAAATATCCTCATGTGAGAATTAACAATAAAGTAAATGCTCCTGGAGAAAGAACCTTTAGAAAAAGAACTAAATTATTTAGGGTATTTTTCCCATAGGAATTGGTGAATCTTAAATGTTCTGTTGTGAACATGGCAGATTGAGAGGGGAAACCAAATGCTGCAGCGGAAAAGGAAATCTTTTTATTTTATTTTATTTTTCAGTTATAGTTTACATTCTGAAAACTATATAGTTTGCATTCTGAAAATAATGCAATATTATTTTGCATTAGTTTCAGGTGTACAGCATGGTGGTGAGACCATTATATATATTTTACAAAGTGATCCCCCCGATATTTCAAGTACCCACCTGGCACCATACATAATCAATACAATATTATTGACTATATTCCTTATGCTGTACTTCACATCCCAGTGACTATTCTGTAGCTGCCAATCTGTACTTCTCAATCCTTTCACCTTTTTCACGCAGCCCCCAACTCCCCTCCCCTCTCCAGCCATCAGTCTGTTCTCTGTATCTGAGTCTGTTTCCATTATTTTTCAGTTATAGTTTACATTCTGAAAACTATATAGTTTGCATTCTGAAAATAATGCAATATTATTTTGCATTAGTTTCAGGTGTACAGCATGGTGGTGAGATCATTATATATATTTTACAAAGTGATCCCCCTGATATTTCAAGTGCCCACCTGGCACTATACATAATCAATACAATATTATTGACTATATTCCTTATGCTGTACTTCACATCCCAGTGACTATTCTGTAGCTGCCAATCTGTACTTCTCAATCCTTTCACCTTTTTCACTCAGACCCCAACTCCCCTCCCCTCTGCAGCCATCAGTCTGTTCTCTGTATCTGAGTCTGTTTCCATTTTGTTTGTTTATATTGTTCTTTAGATTTCACGTGAGGAAATCTTTTTAAGATTAGAGTGCACCGTGAAAGGAGGACAGTGATGGCCTGGATTAACCAGTCATTCAAGTTCCTAAACAAAAGGAAGAGAGAAAGAACTATTTTTACTTGGAGTCATTCTGTGGAAGTGCTAGTAAAACCAAACCTCCCCACTTTGAGATGGGTTTCTGTGAGCCTGTGAGTGTCTCCTTTCAGTGAGGATGCGCCATTGTGTGCACCGTCAGCACTGGCCTGCAGCTCCATGGGAAGGTCATGAGAGAGTGCTGGCCTTCAAAAGGGCACTGGACTTGCCTCCCTTTTGCTGCTTTTTACCTTTTAAATCTCAATAGGTATACTCATCTTCATTCAATAGAAATTGATTTCATTCCAACTTGCTAAATAGCTCCTGAAAAGGATGTGCAAAGTTAGAAAAGCACGAAGCGATCATTTTATTTTTCTCTATTTTATCAACATGTTTACAGAAAGTTCGCTCCTCTTTCTGTTTATTTTCTGCACTTTTGAAATACTCAATATATTCCATATGTAAGGAGGACATAACGGCTAGAACCAGCCAGGAATTATATGCACTAAGGTTTACTCCTTTGCTTTCTACTACCCATGAGAATATAATTTAGATTATTTCTTACTAAGAAAATTTGCAGTAAATTTTTGTAACCATAGAAGGCAAATGTTTTTTGAAAGAGAAAAAGTAAAATGTTATCAAGCTTTTTACCTGCTTCTTGGTTAAATTATTAAAAAATAAATTTTCATATGAAGATCTCATTTTTTCTCTTTACAAGCATGAAAATCTATATAATATTATTCAGTTCCCTTATTGATCTTACTCTTAAAATATATTCCTAGATAAGTTTTCTATGAAATAATGTTCTTTTTAAAAAAAATGATTTTAAAAAGGGAGAAAGAGGGAGAAGAAGGGAAAGAGAAAAAGAGAGGATGGAACTTGCATGTGAAAGAGATACATCAACTGGTTGCCTCCCGTATGTGCCCTGACCAGGGATCAAACCCATAACCTAGGTATATGCCCTGATCAGGAATCAAACTGTCGACCTTTTGGTGCACTGGATGACACTCCAACCAACTGAGCTGTACTGGCCAGGGCAGAGGGTATGAATTTTTAAAGAATTTAATAAATAGTTCAAAATTGCTTTCCAGAAAATGTTAAATAATTATTGTAAATAAAATATGCATGTGAATTTAAGTAACTAAATTTATTAACATAGTAAATGCCTGGTGTATGAAATTCATGCACGGGTAGGGTCCCTAGGCCTGGCTGGTCGATCTGTGGGGTGACCAGCAGGGCAACTGGGGGGTCCCCGCTGGCACCTGCCTTGGCTGGCCCAGTGCTGCCCGTTCACTGGCCCCACCCACTGCCGCCACTGGCACCCACCTTGGCTGGCCTGGGG
>NW_005363247.1:7909427-7911662 GCF_000412655.1 Myotis brandtii
AGGGGAAACCAAATGCTGCAGCGGAAAAGGAAATCTTTTTATTTTATTTTATTTTTCAGTTATAGTTTACATTCTGAAAACTATATAGTTTGCATTCTGAAAATAATGCAATATTATTTTGCATTAGTTTCAGGTGTACAGCATGGTGGTGAGATCATTATATATATTTTACAAAGTGATCCCCCTGATATTTCAAGTGCCCACCTGGCACTATACATAATCAATACAATATTATTGACTATATTCCTTATGCTGTACTTCACATCCCAGTGACTATTCTGTAGCTGCCAATCTGTACTTCTCAATCCTTTCACCTTTTTCACGCAGCCCCCAACTCCCCTCCCCTCTCCAGCCATCAGTCTGTTCTCTGTATCTGAGTCTGTTTCCATTTTGTTTGTTTATATTGTTCTTTAGATTTCACGTGAGGAAATCTTTTTAAGATTAGAGTGCACCGTGAAAGGAGGACAGTGATGGCCTGGATTAACCAGTCATTCAAGTTCCTAAACAAAAGGAAGAGAGAAAGAACTATTTTTACTTGGAGTGATTCTGTGGAAGTGCTAGTAAAACCAAACCTCCCCACTTTGAGATGGGTTTTCTGTGAGCCTGTGAGTGTCTCCTTTCAGTGAGGATGCGCCATTGTGTGCACCGTCAGCACTGGCCTGCAGCTCCATGGGAAGGTCATGAGAGAGTGCTGGCCTTCAAAAGGGCACTGGACTTGCCTCCCTTTTGCTGCTTTTTACCTTTTAAATCTCAATAGGTATACTCATCTTCATTCAATAGAAATTGTTTCATTCCAACTTGCTAAATAGCTCCTGAAAAGGATGTGCAAAGTTAGAAAAGCACGAAGCAATCATTTTATTTTTCTCTATTTTATCAACATGTTTACAGAAAGTTCGCTCCTCTTTCTGTTTATTTTCTGCACTTTTGAAATACTCAATATATTCCATATGTAAGGAGGACATAACGGCTAGAACCAGCCAGGAATTATATGCACTAAGGTTTACTCCTTTGCTTTCTACTACCCATGAGAATATAATTTAGATTATTTCTTACTAAGAAAATTTGCAGTAAATTTTTGTAACCATAGAAGGCAAATGTTTTTTGAAAGAGAAAAAGTAAAATGTTATCAAGCTTTTTACCTGCTTCTTGGTTAAATTATTAAAAAATAAATTTTCATATGAAGATCTCATTTTTTCTCTTTACAAGCATGAAAATCTATATAATATTATTCAGTTCCCTTATTGATCTTACTCTTAAAATATATTCCTAGATAAGTTTTCTATGAAATAATGTTCTTTTTAAAAAAAATGATTTTAAAAAGGGAGAAAGAGGGAGAAGAAGGGAAAGAGAAAAAGAGAGGATGGAACTTGCATGTGAAAGAGATACATCAACTGGTTGCCTCCCGTATGTGCCCTGACCAGGGATCAAACCCATAACCTAGGTATATGCCCTGATCAGGAATCAAACTGGCAACCTTCTGGTGCATGGGACAATGCTCCAACCAACTGAGCCACACTGGCCAGTACTATCAAATAATTTTCTGTTTGAAAACTGTAGTGTTTCTTTATTCTCCAAATAAGAATATAATATTTTTAGATGTTATTCTCTATTAATATTACTCAAGATTAAACTATTTGTACAAAAAAGAAAATCTTTTTGAATACAGTCAAGTGGTTAGTAGTCTAGTCCTTATAGGCTATTTCTCCCCAATTATGTTATCATTATGTGGAAGCTTACGTATTACATCTGGAGTGTGCATGCATTGCTGGTTGTGCATGATTGATAACATAGTGTTGGGACTTATTTTTTTATAATATCTGGACTATAAAGTGTCTCATTTCCACTTTTATAAAGGGCTTGGCAAAACTGATAAGGAGCCCTGTTACAGATGCAGCCAGGGGAGAATTCGAGATTTCTGTCAGAGGAGGCAGACTAAATGAACTTCTACCTCAAGAAAAGGAGGAAGGGATTTTTCTTCTCTTTATCAGCCATTCAAACAATTCCAACATTGTTTCATAACACTTGAGAAATTCAGATTTACAGCTCCTGTACTTGTGTCAGAGCGTGGACGTGTGGGTCTGTTCTGCTCTGTCCCAGCCAATAGAAGCAAGGAGGGGGTAGAGGCCTGTCCCTGCTCCCATGGAATAAAGCACTGTAGAGATTCATATAGTCTGAGGTGGAAGATTGTTTATTATCTCAACAAATTCTGCCCAGGCCTACTCAACAGGGTGGACA
>NW_005363247.1:7911962-7921166 GCF_000412655.1 Myotis brandtii
CCTCTAATTCTTCATGTTATGTGAAAATAAGTCATTGAGGAGATACTGTGGCCTTGGAGACAGTTCAAGGAAGTCAGTCTGCATTAGGCATCATTTTAGCCTTTGTATTCAGAATTATGAAACCGTGTACAATCCGGAATTGTTATCTACTCTGCCTCCCACTGTGGTTGCTTCTCAAGATTACCAGAGAAGGGTTTCCCAAAACTGATTCTTTCTCCCAAATATTTTTCTTACTACTGCGCTGCTGAACAAGAGGTAAGATTAGGAAGTGTATTTTGGGTTTTGGTAATCCATTTTCAAACTAGCATGCATTCCAAAGGTTAAATACCGCATTGTCCTCAACATATGTAAACATATTGGTTAGACTTCCAAGGACAGGCCTAGGCCTTTGAAATAAAGACCGTTTGAAAATTTGCTTTCTATGCTCAGGGTACTTATTGGTTTTTTTCTTCCCCCTTTATTATTCTGCTGCATTTCATTTGGAGGTGCAAGGAAAAAAGGGTACAGAAGAGGACTTTGGGAAGTTGCAACCAGGAGAAAACAAATGGTTTTATAATTTCTCTGTCTCTTAGAAGGACCTAACAAATTCATAATGATTGTATAAACAGACAAATACATTCTCATAGGCATTAACTCTAATCCAGTCTCAAGCATTTGCATTGCAAAACCGCCTTACAGTTTTCTGTCTTTGACCTTTACCTTTGCATTCTGGGAGAGTTTCTGAAGCTTATCCCCCATATTTTTATTTCTATCATCTAAAGTCTGCTCTTTGAAACTTAAAATACAGATTTAAATTTTGCCCCTTTTTTGGGGGGTGGGGGAGGGTGTTTACTTGTAGCCCTCTCTACTGTCCACTTATCTTTCTCTCTCAATCTGTTGTCTCTCCATCTCAATTGGTTCTGGACCTGCAGCTCTTGGGTTTCATGGAGGTAAGATCATCTTGTTTCCTATTAAGGATGCAAACCTTTTTCTAAAATTTCCTTCTTTTAGCATATCATTTTGTGAGCTCTATTCTCTTTTTCAGTCTTCAGGGAAATGATGCTCTCTTTCTTCCTCAGCAGTGTCTTTTAGAGTCCAGATTTCTTTATTTCTGTTTGATCATTTTTAAGTAAAAGAACTCTGTGTACATCTGGTTTGCCCATACTCATGAGCCTGTCGTCCACAGCCCCTCTCTGCCCATGTTTAGGCCAGTTCAGTCTCCTCACATCTGTTTGGCAGGTGGATATGTACACTAGTACTGGTAAAATCCCCACTATTCACAGGCTTTCATTCTGTACAGAAGACTATCATCTGTGTGAAATGACATGCGTAGAAAAACTTCACTCCTTAGCCCATTTACTGCTAAAGGGGATCTTCTTACCCCTGTCCCCAAGAAGACCACTTTACTCAGGACGACTACTCTCCCAGGCTGCAGCGTACCACCTCCACACCCTGCCCACTACCCTGCCCTCCCACATCTTGTCCCACTCCACGTAACCCACTCCGAATGGTACTTAGTAGGTCCTCAGATTTTGTAACCTTGGCTTAGTTCAGAAAGGAGAGACACTCGCATAGAAAGAGGCACCGATGGGGAATAAAGGTAGACTGCCTCATGCCTAGGCTTTCTAGGTAGTTGCATTTCTAAATGAGGAGCCTGAGTATTCCGGGAAAAGAAAAGGGCTCTCAGGGACGTGTAGGCTTGCTCTGTTTCACCCCTCATGACACAGGTGGTTCACCGATTGTGAACATACAGAGTGCTCTGTCCATACTCTGCCCATGTTTAGGCCAGTTCAGTCTCCTCAGATCTACATCTGTTTGGCAGGTGGATTTGTACACTACTGGTAAAATCCCCACTATTCACAGGCTTTCATTCAGTACAGAAGACTATCATCTGTGTGAAATGACATGCATAGAAAAACTTCACTCCTTAGCCCATTTACTGCTAAAGGGGATCTTCTTACCCCTGTCCCCAAGAAGACCACTTTACTCAGGACGACTACTCTCCCAGGCTGCAGCGTACCACCTCCACACCCTGCCCACTACCCTGCCCTCCCACATCTTGACCCACTCCACGTAACCCACTCCGAATGGTACTTAGTAGGTCCTCAGATTTTGTAACCTTGGCTTAGTTCAGAAAGGAGAGACACTCGCATAGAAAGAGGCACCGATGGGGAATAAAGGTAGACTGCCTCATGCCTAGGCTTTCTAGGTAGTTGCATTTCTAAATGAGGAGCCTGAGCATTCCCGGAAAAGAAAAGGGCTCTCAGGGACGTGTAGGGCTCTCATGACACAGGTGGTTCACCGATTGTGAACATACAGAGTGCTCTGTCCATGCTAGCTGCTGTTATTGTTGTTGTTGTTGTTACCATTACTTTATTATTATTAATTTTAGGGCACCAAAAAGAGCTCCCATGACGATAAAGGCGAGCCCTGTCTTGATTTCTAACCATGGGATGGGACAGGACTCAAATTCCTTTCTTGATTATGTATTGCAGAGACCTACCCATGAATAAAGGAAGAAAGTTTTGTAGTTCATTAAGCTTAGTCTTTTGTTTTAAAACCAACCAAGTGTAACACCTAGAAACATATGCCAAAAACTATGTTTAAAATAGAGACCTTTTGCATCATCATTCAATAAATAGTTTTATGAGAAGCTGTTTTATGAGAAGGGTTTAAGCTAATAATATTTCTAGACTGATGTGTCCTTAGCTGGAGGTATTGTAGATCCCTGTGGAGCTGTTGCTGCTACGAGTGTGAGGGAGAAAGTGGAGATTCTGCACAGATGCCTCTTCTCTCTCAGTGTCATACATGGATTTATGTGCTGAACATCAGATAAAGCAAAAAAAAGTTGAAATCGGTGTTTATATAAAAAGAGATAAGTGTTCCAAGATGCATTCCATGTTACAGATTCCTTGAATTATTTCCCAGTTGTTTATAGGTAAATGGATTCAATGATTAATTGAACAATAGCAAATAGGGACATTATTTGGAAAGAACTCACGAGTGATTTCTAAACATATGTTTACCTCAATTCCTAGGGCTCTAGACTTCCTGGTTGGTTATTCACATTAAGATTGGCATCCCTGGGCCTTCCCTTTTGCAGATCAAGCCTCTGATTCCTAAGTAGTCTAATTTGAGCTCAAAGAGCAGAGTTTTGGGACTTTAGTATAGTCCAGAAATATATCATGCTGAATCTGTGAATACAGTTTTGAAGAAAAACATTTCTCTTTATAGGAAATTGAGAGCTAAAATGATATCATATTCCCATTTCAATTTTGGTTTCACTTAGTACTGGGATAAAAAATTGCTTCTCTGAATATAATTTTGTTATTCATTTTTTTCTGCTTCCTTTCTTTAAACACTGAGTTACACTCAGTAAAATCTGAAACTGTATATCTATTTCACTGAATAGTGAAAGCTGAACAGAAAGCAGAATCACTAATGAACTGTAAAAATAACACATTTAAAAGATAATGAAGGTTCTTACTACCAGCTACACAGATTGCTGAAATGCTTCTTAGATATGATGCTGTGCTGTCTGCCCGAATGCTAATTGTATAGTTCAGGAGACACCCAGTGGTTAAAAGGAGGAAATTCCTTGCGGTTGTGCAGTGTTAACAAATGGATGGAATAAAACATTTCTAGCCTCAGTGGTGGGAACACACTGTTGATTTTGTCATTCTGAATTAGCATATGTTAGGGTGTGTATGTTTTAAGAAAGAGGCTTGCTTTTGACTTTTTGTGTAAAATTTCTTCAAGTATTTGAAAATTTATAAATTATAAGATTGAAATGTTAGAAATAGGATTAAACTTTAAAAAATGTTATTGCTGAGAGTATTACAGATATCCCCTTTTTTCTCCCCATTGCCCTCCTCCACCCAGTTCCCGCCCCACCCCAGGCCTTCACCACCCTGTTCTCTGTGTCCATAGGTAATGCATATATGCATATAAGATCTTTGGTTAATCTCTTCCCATCCCTACCCCCCTTTCCTCTCAGATTCATCACTCTGTTCCATGTTTCCATGCCTCTGGTTCTATTTTATTCATCAGTTTATTTAATTCATTAGATTCCTTGTTTGTTTATTTTGATTTTTCCTTTAATAAAAACATAAATGATGTTTAGAAATGTGAAATAAGTGACTGAGATTAATGCACAAAACAATAATTAAACCTTTTTGACCCAGAAATTCTAATTGTAGGAATTTGTTCCAAGTACATAACCGGAGGTGTATTTGATGGCTATGCACAAGTATATTTATCCTAGCTTAGTTGTACAGCAGTAATGAATCAGTGAAGTTATGGCACAGATGTAGTGACTATGGCATCTTTAACACCATGCTTTGAAAACATCTAATGAGAGAGGAAAATGTTCGTTAGGTTAAAAAAAGAAAGACTTACAACTCCATTTATATAACATTTAAAACACATATTACTTATTTGTGTATTTGCATAAAAATAGAAAAGTAACTGAAAGTGGTTGTCTTGCATGGCAAGATTTGGGTGATTTGAGTGATTTTCTTTCTATTTTTCTCTTTATTTTAAATGTATGTTTTTAATCAGAGGAGGAAGAACAATACACAGAATAGAGATAATCCTATATAATAAAAGCCTAATATGCAAATAGACCAAATGTTGGAATGACCGGTGGAATTGCCGGTTGCTATGACACACACTGACCATCAGGGGGCAGACGCTCAACACAGGAGCTGCCCCCAGCCTGCAGGCCCCAGGCCAGCCAAGGTGGGTGCCAGAGGGGGTCCCCGATCGCCCTCTGGTCGCCCTGCAGAGGAAGGTGACCGGCGGTAGCTGGGAGCGGGGCTGGTGAGCAGGCGCCGCCAGGCAGGCCAAGGTGGGTGCCAGCAGGGGCCCCCTGCCGGAAGCCGGTCCATCCTTGCTGCTTGACACAGTCGCTGCAGGAAAGAAACATCTGCACAGCATATGTTTCAAGGGACCTGGCATATATAGCATATTGTTCTTAATATGTTTGCTCTCCTTAAGCGCCATGTGTTTTAACCAAGGTCACCTCTCCGAGAAAGGTTGTTTCCCCAGGTAGGGATTTTTCCCTGAGGTTAGGGAGGGGATACAACCCCTTAACTAAGTGCCAGGCGGGTAGTTAATCACTTTAACTACAAACAATCACGCTTAAGCTACATAATCTTTACTCCCTGGAATGGAGATAAGAAACGCCCTAACCTTTGCAATAGAAATTGACAGGATTAAAATCGGCTGGTATAAATATAGATGTAACAAGACAATAAACATCAGATCCTGATCAGATCCTAACCAGAACTTGGCTGGGCTAGAGGTTCTGACTAGGCTGCTGATCAACTGAAGGCTGTCTCCGTGTCATTCCTTCTTCGCCGACTCCGTCCACACCTTTGGGGACCCCTGGACCTGCTGGGGTTGGACCCCAACAGCCCCCCAGTCGCCTGCCAGTTGCCCCACAGATCAGCCCTGATCACTGGCCAGGCCTAGGGACCCTACCCATGTACGAATTTTGTGTACTGGACCTCTAGTAAAATAATAATGGAAGAGAATGTTTTAACAATGATCAGGACTACATCTCTGCCTTTGTCTGCTTAGGCCTTGAAAGAGAGAAGTGTTTTATATGTGAGCCTTCTTCCTTGGGAACCCAGAAGAGATAATTCCAGAGCAAGGCTGCTGCTGCTGTGTGTGTGGGGGAGGGGGGAGGGGGGGAGTGAGGCCATGTTTGAATACAAGTGCATCTCTTAGATATGGATAAAGAATAAGAATTTAAGCAGCTTAGAGAGCAAAGACTCTTAAATATTTTTAGTGCATGGTCCCTTTGGCATCTGGTGAAAACTGTTATCTTTTCCTCTGAAAAGTACACATATACATGAATACAAAAAAATATCCCCTAAATGTGACCAAAATTTAAAGAGGCTTAAAGGTACATTCCCACCCCTGAGGGGGCAATCTTATCAAGTAGGGATATGTAGGAGGCACCATGTAATAATGATTTCCCAGGTGGCTTGTTGTTCATGCCTGAAATTCCACCATTAGCAACTTCCTTAACCTTTGAGTTGAAACATTACCTTCCCCTGGGTCCTCTTTTAAATTGTCAGTATTCCTAGGAGGGATATTACTATATTAATTATTAACACTTTAGTGAGAACTAGTTTACAAAAGGGGAGGAGAATTACATAAACACTATTTTCTATAGATTTGATAAAGGTAGCTGAGAACTGGAAATCATTTGTTGAGAACTAGAGATTAAGAATAACTAACACATATATAGGCATTACATACACTTACACACACACACACACACACACACCTTACAACTGCAGTCTTCTGAGGAGGAAATTGAGGCCCAGCTTAAGTAACCTGTCTGGGTCACAGTTATTTAGTAATGGAGCTCAGAATTGACTTACTTTACGGAGTCCAGGCTTTTAACGAGTAATGACACTAGTTATAAAATTACCTATTTTAGAATTCTACCCAAGGCAACGCCATAGATTTTTTTTTTTTTACTACTGTTGCCCATTTTTGCAACTCCCTTGTTTTCATTCAAAAGATCATAAAGTAAAATAGTCATTCCAATTCCCAATGGAAGAAAGTGTAGGGACACTCTAACTCTTTCCTTCTTTCTTCCTTGTTCTGTACCCTGTTTTCATTCAAAAGATCATAAAGTAAAACAGTCATTCCAATTCCCAATGGAAGAAAGTGTAGGGACAGACATTCCCTCTTTTTTAGGTAGAAAATGTGGCAAGGAGGGAAGCCAGGTCTCAGCAGAGGCAGAGGCGGGAGAAGATGGGATTCTCCTGCCTCCAAGTCAGCGCAGCCACCTCGAAACTAGAGACTTGAGCTGATGATGAATGGGCGCTGAGTCATCAGGAAAAAACCCCACCTCACTGACGTGTGGCTCCCATAGTGTGTCATTAAGGCCGTTGTATATGGCACATCTCATTTAATTCGTTTCTGTGTAATCTTGTGAGTTTATGGATAACTTATTATGACTGACTTATCAGTGTTTCCCAAGGCCACCACATCCTATTTGCTGCGTTGCCTTTGTGGTAGCACACATTTAGACTTCTTTTGGTAATAAAAGCAATTTATACTTCTTTGTAGACTATTTACCACCAGGGTATGAAGGAACATTTCTAAATGAGAGTCACAGATTTATAATTGCCAGTGTTGGGAAATCTGCTTACCCTTTTGAAAAACGATCTAGTTCTAGAGACTGTTTTCCAATAAAGCTTGTGTTTTCATGTGGAAATACAATACTTGTCATTTCATAGGGTGACTACTAAGAAGTGGAACTGATTTGTTAACAAATATGTCAAAACATATTTTAATGAGAGTTCTTGTCCTGAAAACTACTACATTTCATCAAGCTTAAGATGCCACTGATAAAAAAAAATCACTGATTAGAAAATGCTAAGAAAGAAAAAAAACCTAGCAATTAATTTCTGACCAAAGTTTTCTTATACTGGCTTTAAGAAGCTTCTGCATACAAGAGGTGTGAAAGAAGAAAGAAAAGTGACTTTGAGCTTTGAGTCAGTAAAATAAAATTCAGTAGTAACCTGAAAATTTATGTAGTTAAGGTGTTCTCTATTGTTCAGTTAATTTTGAAACTAATTCTACTTTTACATTCAGAACATAAAAAAGTTTTAACTTCCCCCTCAATATTTTTTTTTCACTAAAATCAATATTATCCAGTTTAATAGCCTTCCCATATTTACGATATGAATCTGATTAACTTTTGATAGTTTAAAAAAAAATGTGATCGCCATTCAAAGGATAAATATTTGTTTTGCCTTTAAGAATAATCAAGTAATAGGTGACCGTTTCTGAAGACAGTTAAACAAACAGGGTTTCAAAAATAGCTCCTTCCCATATTTACCAGATATGAATCTGATTAACTTTTGATAGTTTAAAAAAAATGTGATCGCCATTCGAAGGATAAATATTTGTTTGCCTTTAAGAATAATCAAGGAATAGGTGACCGTTTCTGAAGACAGTTAAACAAACAGGGTTTCAAAAATAGCTTAAGCAATTATTTGAGCATGCCAGCTGGCAACTTGAACCTTTGAGGCTTTCAATACTCATTTAATGCAAAAGTTTTTGTGTATTTGTGCGCTCAACATTTTTGCCACATGTCACATCTCATCTGTTACTCATAGATCGTCGCCAGCTACAGAATTCCCTGGCCTGCTCTCCCTTGACAGCTCCCTATGGAATATTCGCTATCACTTTGGTTGAAAAGTGGTCCAGCCCCTTTTCCCTGCACTTTGGGTGGAGAAGACAATCAATGGCTTGCCGGCTGCAGGAACTCTGACCAGCTACGTGGCAGGGAAAGGCACCGAGTCTCAGCTGGGGCAGGAGGAGGAGCTCTCACCCCACAGATGCTATTTCCTCGTCACCGGGACTCTTTGAGGATGTCCATCTAAAAACCAACTTGCCCCTTTCTTCCCTCTTACTTGGGATTTGCTGAGCTTGAGTGGTGGGCTTATACTTTTTTATCAGATGTTTTAACCATTTTTTCTTCAAATACTTAGTTTTGTTTCCTCATCTCTCTCCTCTCTGGAGGCTGGGGTCGTATGTGTATTAGCTGCTGGAAGTTGCCCACGCTCACTGATGCTATGGCCCCTACCCTCACGTCCATTACTCTCCAGTTCTTTACTCTCTGTTTCGTTCTGGGTAGTTTCTATTGCCACGCCTCCAAGTTCACTGACCTTTTCTTTTTTAGTATCTCACTGGAGATATATAGACTAGAGGCCCGGTGCACAAAAATTTGTGCGTCCATTACTCAGTTCTTTACTCTCTGTTTCGTTCTGGGTAGTTTCTATTGCCACGCCTCCAAGTTCACTGACCTTTTCTTTTTTAGTATTATCCTGGAGATATATAGACTAGAGGCCCGGTGCACAAAAATTTGTGCACTCGGGGGGCGGGGGAGGGGGGTCCCCCAGCCCGGCCTGTGCCCTCTCGCAGTCTGGGACCCCTCGGGAGATAACGACCTGCTGGCTTAGGCCTGCTCCCGGGTGGCAGAGGGCAGGCCCAATCCCTAGGTGCAGCCCCTGGTCAGGCTCAGAGCAGGGCCGATTGGGGAGTTGGGGCGCCGCCCCCTGTCATGCACAGAGCAGGGCGGATCGGGAGGTTGCAATGCCACCCTCAGTCACGCTCAGGGTAGGGCCGATTGGGGGGTTGGGGCACCGCCCCCTGTCACACACAGAGCAGGGCGGATCAGGGGGTTGGGGCGCC
>NW_005363247.1:7922127-7931095 GCF_000412655.1 Myotis brandtii
GATACAATGTTTCGGTCCGCCTGGCTTTCAGTCCGGCTGGTTTCTGGGGTTTTGTTTAGCTTCTTATTTGCAACATAGTACATAGTTGCTTAGACTTGCAGCTGAGAGGCCGACAAGTGAGGCGAGGAAGGTTGGAGTCATGCTCGCTTCAGTGCCTGGCTGCCGGCCGCCATCTTGGCTGACAGTTAATTTGCATATACTCACTGATTAGCCAATGAAAAGGGTAGCGGTCGTACGCTAATTACCATGTTTCTCTTTTATTAGTGTAGATATATATATTTCAGAGAGGAAGAGAGACGGGGAGAGAGAGAGGAACATCAGTGATGAGAGAGAATCATTGTTTGGCTGCCTCCTCCATGCCCCCTACTGGACATCAAGCTGACCTGGGCATGTGCCCTGACTGGGAATCGAACTGTGACCTCCTGGTTTGTAGGAAGACGTTCAGCCACTGAGCCGCCTCGGCCAGGCTCTCATTGGTTCTTTATCCTAATGTAGCTTTCATCTGAGACCTTGTATTTATTTAATCCTTAAAAGTTTGATATGGGTGTGTGTGTTTTGAGTATCTTCTATGTCTTGTGTATGTTTTTAAGTATCTTCTATGTCTCTCCTTAATATACTTTTGAAAAGCTTTTTATTTTGAAATAATTATAGATTTCCATGACCTTGCAAAGATAGTATGGAGGGATCCCATGTACCCTTCATCCAGTTTCCCCATTGGCTGTATCTAATGTAGTTATAGTACCATGTCACAGCTAGGAAATTGACATTGGTACAAAAATGTGTATATAAGTTCTAAGCCAATTTATTACATGTGTGATTCGTGGGGGCAGTACTGCAATTAAGAGACTAGACTTTTGAACATTGTATTTCCCTGCATACAGAAAGTAAGTTGTATTTTCCTGCTTCTATGCATGCCTTGTAATTTTTTATTAGATGCCAAACAGATGTACATTTTGTCTTGTTGGGTGCTTGTTTGTTGTTGCCTTAAGTTTTTGTGAGCTTTGTTCCAGGACACAGTTAGGTTACCTGAAAACAGTTTGATCCTGTGGGTTTGCTCTGAAGCTTTGTTTGGAACAGAGAGCCTGTGGAGGGGGACTGCCTTTCATCTGCGTATCCCACCCAGTGACTCACTTCTGGGAACACGTCCTGTCCTGGCCTGTGCGAGCCCCAGTGATTATGCCTCTGCCCCAGACTCTGGCTCTCCTCGGTGTCTGGCGCTCTCTCTGCAGCTCTCCTCTCCCGTGCTCTCCCTGGGAGCCCCTGGAGGCCCCTGGCCTGGGGAACTGCCAGCTCCTCCCCCTCATACCAGAGAGACCAGCAGCTTCTGCCGGTCCCCCCTTCACAGCTGTTCCAGTTGCCTGGGAGCTGCGGGCCGCAGGCTGTGTCAGCCCTCCCCTCCCTTCTCCTTTCCCTCTTAGGGGCACTGTCCTGGGCGCCTGCTGTCCAGTGTCTGAAAACCACTATTTCATGTAATTGTCTGGGAATTTTTAGTTTAGGGTAGGAACACTTCTCACTTTTGAATCTAAATATCCTTACCTAAGAACATCATTAACACAAAAGACAGTGATGGCGAACCTATGACACGCGTGTCAGAGGTGATACCCGAGCTCATTTTTTTGGTTGATTTTTCTTTGTTAAATGGCATTTAAATATATAAAATAAATATCAAAAATATAAGTCTTTGTTTTACTATGGTTGCAAATATCAAAAAATTTCTATATGTGACATGGCACCAGAGTTAAGTTAGGGTTTTTCAATGCTGACATGCTGAGCTCAAAAGGTTCGCCATCACTGACAAAAGAGAACGAAACCTGTACTCTTAAAGGGGCTTGAAAATAGTTCTAGAGTTGGGTTATTCAGTTTTTCTCAGCCGTAAGCCTTGTCGTTGACTTACTTTTTTGTCCCTATACTAACGAGTTTAGTGCTTTCCAGATATTCTGCTGAGGCTTAAATGTGCAACAAAAACTGTTGAACTCGCCTCGGCAGTATCCTGACCTGACACCTGTGTAATACCTCATACAGGCCCTTCCAACTTTCAGGAAACACACTGAGGCCATGTCTATTCCTGTAGATTGTAATGACTCTGAGTCACTCCTCTTCCTCCCCCACTCCCAGACCCGTGTGACAGTGTTGGCACCTGGGGGCCCCATCCCAGCAAGGCCAGAGGGGCCATCACCTTCTTTTAATTTTATTTTAAACTTTTTAAAATTTATTTTTATTGATTTCAGAGAAGGAGGGAGAGGAAGAGAGAGATAGAAACATCAATGATGAGAGGGAATCATTGATTGACTGCTTCCTGCACAGCCCCCACTGGGGACCGAGCCCTCAACCCAGGCCTGTGCCCTTGACCGGAATTAAACCCGGAAACCTTCAGTCCGCAGACTGATGCTCTATCCACTAAGCCAGCGGTTCTCAACTTGTGGGTCTCGACCCCTTTAGGGGGGTCGAACGACCCTTTCACAGGGGTCGCCTAAGACCATCGGAAAACATATATAATTACATATTGTTTTTGTGATTAATCACTATGCTTTAATTATGTTCAATTTGTAACAATGAAAATACATCCTGCATATCAGATATTTACATTACGATTCATAACAGTAGCAAAATTACAGTTATGAAGTAGCAACGAAAATAATTTTATGGTTGGGGGTCACCACAACATGAGGAACTGTATTAAAGGGCCGCGGCATTAGGAAGGTTGAGAACCACTGCACTAAGCCAAACCGGCTAGGGCGGGCCGTCACCTGCAGGACGGCTGGGACCCTCTGCTCTGGCTCTGGCAGGCCCCCTCATTGGGCAGGCCTTCCAGTGTGAACGCTGTGAGTGGTCCCGGGCTCCCCATAGCTGGGTGTACTGAATGATTGTACATCCGTCTGTCTGTGGGTAGGTGCATCATATTTATACTTCCATGTGATCCCCAGAGCTCGCACAGCGCCAGGACAGGACATGCTCCCACTAGTCAGAATCACTGGGTAGAGTACTCAGAAGGGTATCATCTCTGCACTGAAAAAGTTACTCCTAGTCTTAAAGCTGCTCTCATTCAACAAAGCTTAAGAGCCAACCTCAAAAGCATCAAATTGTTTCCAAGTAACTTAAGTGTGTCCCTTATTAGAATCATTGTCCTGAGGAAAAATCACTTTTTTTTCCTATCCAGTGAAAAAACAATTATTTTTTTTCTTGATGATATAAATAATAAAATCTCATGGGAGATTCTCAGGACTCCGCATGTGTTGAAACTAGGCCCACGGGTGTTCCCCTGGGGAGATCAGTGTGTTTGATTGATGTCAAGGACCTTGGACCTGTCTCTTTAAAGCAGTGGATCTCAACCTTGGCTGCACATTAGAATCACCTGGGAATCTTTTTAAAATCCTGATTTCTGGGCCTCATCCTCCGGAAATTCTGTTTCTTTGTTATGGGGTGGGGCCACAACATTAGTAACAAAGAAACGCATGCCAGCAGCCGAGGCCCAGAAATCAGGATTTTAAAAAGATTGCCAGGTGATTCTAATGTGCAGACAAGGTTGAGAACCACTGCTTTAGAGGAGGGATTTCCAACCTGTGCAACAGGCCTCAGGCCATCCCTCATCTCCTTTCATCCTCACAGTCTCCCTCGGAAGTGTGGGTAGGGCCATTCCATTTTTCAGATGAGAAAATTAACGTGTCCAAGGTTTCATAGCTGACTCTTGGTGGAGCCAGAATTCTTGCCACATACATCAAAAGACAGAACCATTATTCTAGAGGATGCGGCACCTTTCTTTGCAGAGCCACCAAATCTCAGCTGGCATGGAGCTTCACGCCCAGGGCCTTTCCTGAGATTTTTTTAGGAGATAGTCATTGAGCAGCTCTCTGCCTGCCTCTTGGTCCTTCATTGCGACTTTGCAAACAGCTTTTAAGACTTGAGTTCTGAGTCATGCAATAAAAATGTTTATTATGCACTACAACAAATACAAAAAAAGTCAAGTAATTCTTTTCATGCCTTCCTGCAACTGCAGATAGAATTGATCTAATCTGGACATTCTTTATTGAACATCTCTGCTCCAGCATGATCTGCCTCTTTGTGTGTCTCTTGGCTGTCAGAATCTGCCCCACTCTTGGGGGCGGGGAAGGCGCCTTCCAGGAGCAGGTGTGGTTGCATAGTGCATGGAATCGGGGCCCGTGCACACTCAGGAGCCTGTGCCTGAGCAGGAGGGATTGCTCATGCTCTCTGTAACTGGACCAGACTTTGTGTCCTGCAGTTTGAGTCCAGTAGAGGCAAATAGGGCGTGGAGGGCACTTCTGTCCCTGTCAATCGGGAGGACTGAGGCCCTGTGACATGATGAACTGCTCGGAGGGCATGACTCAGCCAGGCCTGCGATTTGACATGTAGGGATAAGGGGCAGGCTGCTCCTGATAATTTCCTTTCTATGAAACTTAAACAGAGAAGGGCACACAAATTAGAAGGAAAATGATTGGTTGGCAAGGAAAAAAGCTGCTCCATGGCCTTCAGTCTATAGGTTTATGGAAAAATAATTTAACTCAAAATTTGAGTTATCATAGTATTGACATCCTCATTTAACATCTTAATCGTTTAAAGACTAGAGTTAATTTGTATGTTAGGACAAATGCAGAGTCATAGATAAATGAGCTTATTTTGAGCCTTCTGTGAGTAAATGAATTAGTTCTGTTTTATCTGAGGGTAGATCCAGCCCCAGTACTAGTTAGTGAATATGGTGTTGAACTCGCCTCGGCAGTATCCGAGAGATGTGTGAGAGATGTGTCCAGGCCTGAGTGGGCTGTCTGAGGGCCAGTGATGATGGTGAGGAGCTGGGGGAGTGAGGGTGAGGAAGACACCTGTCAAACTAAGCAGGAGGTGACCGGAAGCCAGAGGACTTTGAGAACTTTTCACTTGAAGGCCAGGGAGGACTCATGAGGGCTAGATGGCACCCAGAAAAGATCAGGAAGCAGGCCAATGCTGGAAGAAACTGGTGATCTCGAACACACCTGACTGTGGGGCCATCCTAAGCCTCTGTCACTTCAGTTCAAATATCTTGATCCAGCATCCTGTTTCGTCTCATACCACATGCCTCTGCCCGCCTTGCTTCACCTGCACTAACTTCTTTCTGTTCCTCAGACTTGCCAAGCTCATTCCCATCAGGGCCTGTGTACATGCTGCTCTGTCCCCCTAGAATGCCTCCCCTCCCCCACCCCATATTTACATGATTGGTTTATTTGCAGTCAGGTCTCAGTCAAACATCACTTTTGTCTATCCCGTCGGAAGCAGCCCTCAGCCAGTCACCCTGTTTTAGTGTCTTTATTCACTGAAATCATTTTGGTTTTTGTTGGCTTATTTAGAGTCCTCTGACTGTAGTGTAAGCACTGTAAGAGTAGGACTTTTTTTCTGTTTAAATGATCATTACATCCCTACTGCCTAGAATAGGACCAAGGTTCAATAAATGTCTGTCCAATGAGCA
Source organism: Myotis brandtii (assembly GCF_000412655.1). NCBI lineage: Eukaryota > Metazoa > Chordata > Mammalia > Chiroptera > Vespertilionidae > Myotis > Myotis brandtii. The sequence goes on from NW_005363247.1 coordinate 7,927,580, forward strand.
AATGAATGAAAGAATGAATGCGTAAAGTCAGACACAATTGGAGAAAGAGAACCAAGTCTTATATATCAGCCGAACCATCTATAGTTAAATGTTGGTTACTAATCTGAGAATAAAGAATCTGTGATTTGGTATTTGTATATATTTCTAAGCTTTTCTATTATCTTTTAAGTGCTTGACATTGACTAAGGGCTTAATAAATATTTGTTAGATAAAAACTTAATGAAAGATATATATTTTTTTTTTTACAAATTCTGCCCTTGTTTCAGCTGAATTGAATTGGTCCTTTGTAGACCAGGTAGTCCAGGTGGCTCAGAGGACAAGGCCAGCTTCGCGGGACAGGCCATACCCATAGGAAAGCTGAGAGGTCCTCAACTTTTGAATCATCTTTTGAGTTAGAAGACCTTGAACTTATTAGTAAATCAGTATTTTAAAAGTACACTTTGATTTGATGTACAGGTAAATAAAAATCAGCATGTGTCTAAGAAGTTACTGTTTTTAACTTAATAGTTCTATAACTCAGACAAAGGCAAGTTTTTGAATTCTTGTGTGTGGCAGTGGAATTCGTTTACAGATGAGCCGGGGTTCGGAATGTGGGCGTGGACGCGGTGAATGGGCGCGCTAGTTAACACAGCACCGGAATGTGACCTTCCTTGTTGTAGCTGAGACCACACACCAATAGCTGGAGTGTGGGGCAGCTGGGGAGCACCGGACAATGGCGTGACCTCTCTGGGCCGAAGTCTCCTCCCTGAAAAATGAGGAGGTTGAAAGGGCAACAAGGTTAAGATGAGCAACCCCATTGCTGTGGTCTTGTCTTTATTTCTTAGGCCTGGTCCCTTACTCTGAATCCGAGTATACACAGTGGTTATCAGAGCTGTTTGTTAGGACACTTTATATTTTCAAAAGAGCCTTGTGATATGGATAAAATTGAGGCCATCCCCTCCTTTCACCACCCCCCATATCACACCTGCATTGCTAGCTTTTTAGCAGCCTCTGTGATTTCCATCAGTTTACCTAGGATTTTTCTTCCCTTGGTTGATGGTAGTGTGTGTGTGCTTTGGAGAGACTGTTTAGTCTACAGGTGGTGCCTGGGAGCCTGGGACTCCTGCAAGTGCCTCTGAGGCCCTTTCGATACCCATTTTATAAAATGTGTCCACCTTACCGTTTCGGTGACTGATCTTCCTGAAGTGCTCTGAGAATGGTCAGCCACTGGGCACGTAGAGATTATACTTTGAGGACAGGAAGCTAAGGTTTGGCTTTTCTTCTTGCTAAGGTAACGTTTACCCTGAAGGAAAACGAGGCTTCTACTCAAGCTTCCATGGCAGGCATTTTCAAAAATATGAAGCAAAGCAAATTTTGCTAACTAGTCTTACTAAATGTTAATCAATTAAACCAAAATTTTCTCAATTATATATTTTTTAATTTTTTTCTGCATAGACATACAACTCTTTAATGTGTTATGTGTCAGCTAATGAGTGCATCACCATCCCTCCTGTATTCTGTGTACACAGTCCATTATTCATATTTTATGGATGGAGCCTAATCTCACCATTTTATATGATAAAACTTTATAGTTTATATGCTTGCTTCTTTGAAATATAGATATGAATGAGAAATATAAGCTATCAAGGGCTTGTTCAGAAAGTAACTGTGTATTTCACATTTCTCCTCCTCCCCCATTCATTGTCCTTTTATCAGTTGAATAGTTACAGTTCTATAAGAAAATACAAAAAAGCACAATGAAGAATATTTTTAAAAATCAGTCTTAACCCTACCATCAGAAGATAACCCATATGAACTGCAGAATAATACTCTACCTGCTATTTTATAGTCTGAATTTCTTTACATAAAATATGAATATTTTCATTTAATGAAAGGTTCTTCTCAATATGAGTTTTAATAATGGCATAGTTCATCCTGTCGCTGTCCATAGCATAACCCCCGATTGCAGGAGGCAGGATAAGGAGATAAGAAAATAGGGTCTGAAGCAGACATCCTCCTTTTTACTGGCTGTGACCATGGCCACATTTTGTGCCCATTCCATTCCTCAGTCCCCTCTTCCATAAAATGGGGTAGCAATAGTCCCAGCATTCTATCCAGGGATGTAAGGATGAAATAAGTTACTACATGCTTAGAGCACTTACAATAATACTCTCAGATATTCTATTATTATCTATAATTCCATTATTCTAATAGAGTAATTACCTGGCACATGGTAAGTACACAGTAAGCATTCATTATTACTTACATTGTTTTCAATTTTTTGATGTTAGACTACTGTGATGAGTGTCTTGGAAGAAAAAAGGCCTTTGCTCTGTTATTTCCCAACGATAAATTTTTAGAAGTAGAATTTCCTCTTTGCTACTTCCGCTAAGTCACCCACATAGAGGGTGGATGTGCTGTGTTCTCTCGCTAGCACTGTAGGGAGGAGGCCACCGCTCCTGAGTTTCTGGAGGCGCACTGTGGTGGAGACAGCAATGGCCTATGGGAGGATTGTCCTGTTCTCCAAAAGCACTGAATATTGACCAGCTGGGATTTACTCAACTTACTCTTGCTTTTCAATATTGATGTAGTCTTCAGGCAAAGGTATAAAAAATTACAAGACGTAATTTTTTGGTTAGTATGTGATAGTCTGATTTTTGCTTGCGAGGATATTTGTGTTGGTATGAAAATTTGCACTTGACTACATTGTTAAGATGTTTTCCCCCATTGAAACAAATATTTTCTATTTTCAAGAAAAAAGCCACAAGCCATGAGAGCAGTCAGCCCTCCAGAACCCATGCTGGTGGAAGAGCCCCGGCCACCAAGGTCAGTCATTTCCTAATCATTTTATTGACAAAACCACGAGGGGACCTTACGCTAGGGTATACCATTAGTAGGTGGGGCTTACAGTGTCCATATATCACCGAAAGGTTTTCAACAAAGTATCGTTTGTGCGTTGGGGGTTGGGGGGGGGGTTAATGCAATTTCTTAATGATTTGATTTAAAACCTAGTAAAACCATTTATATTGTAATTTTTACTGGCATTGTTTACTGTGTACAATGTATATTATTTTCATAAATATCTCTAACTAGAGGCCCGGTGCACAAAAATTTGTGCACTCGGGGGGGGGGGTGATCCCTCAGCCTGGCCTGTGCTCTCTCACAGTCTGGGACCCCTTGGGTGATGACCACCTGCTGGTTTAGGCCCGGTCCATGGGGAATTGGGCCTAAGCTGGCAGTCAGACATCACTCTGGCAGCCCAGGAGCCCTTGGGGGATGTCCACTTGCTAGAGGGAAGCAGGCCTAAGCTGCAGTTGGACATCCTTAGTGCTGCTGAGGAGGTGGGAGAGGCTCCTACCACCACCGCTGTACTGGAAGCTGTCAGCCTGGCTTCTGGCTGAGCAGAGCACCTACTGTGGGAGCGCCTGAACACCAGAGGGCAGCTCCTGCATTGAGCGTCTGCCTCCTGGTGGTCAGTGTGTGTCATAGTGACCAGTCATTCCCAGTCTTTCTGCTGTTAGGGTCAGTTTGCATATT
>NW_005363247.1:7932869-7941181 GCF_000412655.1 Myotis brandtii
TTAACTGCCAAGAAAGATGGCGGTTAACTGCCAAGAAAGATGGCGGTTAACTGCCAAGAAAGATGGCGGTTAACTGCCAAGAAAGATGGCGGTTAACTGCCAAGAAAGATGGCGGTTAACTGCCAAGAAAGATGGCGGTTAACTGCCAAGAAAGATGGCGGTTAACTGCCGGGCGATATGCAAATTAACTGCCAAGAAAGATGGCGGTTAACTGCCAAGAAAGATGGCGGTTAATTTGCATACGTAGGCGCAATGATGGGAGGCGAAAGGGGAAGGACGGAAGGACGGTGATTAGAAACCCAGGCGGCAGGCAGGAGCCGGGCGGCAGGGCAAAGGCCGCCTTTGCCCGCCCCCCAGCTGGTGATTGCGATCGGAAAGCCGGGCGCAGGCAAGGTGGCCCCCCAGGACCCAGGAGCCACTTTGCCTGCGGCCCATGATCCTGATCGCGAAAGTCGAGGCATGCCTAAGGATTTTTTGTACGTGTCCCACAGTCTAGAAGCAGAGTCAGAATCAAGAAGCGGAGTCTTACCTCAGCGCTGGGGTGTTTAAAAGTATCTAAAAATAGCAGTTCCATTGTGGAGTCCACCACCATGTTTGCCCCGATGGGAGGCATGCTGAGGACTTCCAGGGCAGCCCTATAACCTACAGGTGGTGACAGCAGCTCTGAAGAGGGAAAAACTGATAGTCCTCCCACTTCTTTAGAAAATAATTCAAATTGTCTTACTCTGAGCATTAACCACACAAGGCTCTCTGCTACGTGTGCTATATAATTATCTTATGTAATCCCACATCCTATCTAATCTTATCTAATAAAAGACAAACAGGGTAATTGACCGTACCTTCACTACGCTTCCCATTGGCTAATCCGGGCGATATGCAAATTAACTGCCAAGAAAGATGGCGGTTAACTGCCAACAAAGATGGCGGTTAATTTGCATACGTAGGCGCAATGATGGGAGGCGAAAGGGGAAGGACGGAAGGATGGTGATCAGAAACCCAGGCGGCAGGCAAGAGCTGGGCGGCAGGGCAAAGGCCGCCTTTGCCCTGCCCCCCGGCCCTGGATCAGAGAACCGGGGCCGCCTTTGCCCGCCCCCCAGCTGGGGATTGGGGAGCAAAGCAAGCAGAACAGCCAACTCAACCAAAGACACAGGAGCCTAAGATAACGCAGAGAAATGTCCTGGCCACCGATGCTCTCCCACACGCGTGGTGCCCACACCCAGCTGGGGGGAGGGGGTGTGTATGTGTGGAATTTAAGGCCACAGGCAGGAGGGAAAGTGAGGCCTGCCTAAGGATTTTTTGTACATGTCCCACAGTAGAGAAGCAGAGTCAGAATCAAGAAGCGGAGTCTTACCTCAGCGCTGGGGTGTTTAAAAGTATCTAAAAATAGCAGTTCCATCGCTGAATCCACCACCATGCTTGCCCTGATGGGAGGCGTGGGGAGGACTTCCAGGGCAACCCTATAACCTCCAGGCAGCGACAGCAGCTCTGGAGAGGAAAAAACTGCAGCACTTCCTGTGTCTGAATGACCTATCTCCAGCGCAGCAGAGAAAGGCTGAGAGAGGAGAAGTGGGTACGGTGGCTCCTGTGGTCCAAATCCTGTCGTTGTCTCGCGTTACCTAGCCTCAGCGCCCTCCAGGGCAGCCTTGGTGCCAGTGCAGAGGAGGCTTTGGAAAGGGTGGTGGTGAGGAGAATGCTTCCGACTCTGGATACCCAGTGAAACTGCCATCAAGAGCCTTTCTAAGGCTGGCAGGAAAACACGGCAATGAGTGAAGAATAATGTCTCAAAATGAAGAGGTTGTTTTGTTTTTTTTTCTCATCAGCAAAATGTGAATATTACCTAACCCACAGACTTTGCAAGAATTAATTGAAATAAAATTCCAGAAATCCTATAATGGCCGGGCTGAAGTGGATAGGTTGGTTGAGCATGAGCGTGGTCCTGTGCACGGAAAGGTTGCAGGTTCAACGCTAGGTGAGGGCACATACCTGGCACATACCTGGGTTTCAAGTTGGATCCCTGGTCGGGGATCCTAAGGAAGGCAACTGAAGGGATGTTTCTTACATTGATGTTTCTCTCTCTCTATCCCTCTCCCTTCCACTCTCTCTAAAAATCAATAGAAAAATGAACTAATGCCATATCTACAAACGTGGATAATCTAAAAAAAAAAAAAGTGGGGGGGCCCTAACCAGTTTATCTCAGTGGATAGATCATCCGCCTGGGACTGAAGGGCCCCAGGTTCGATTCCGGTCAAGGGCATGTACCTTGGTTGCAGGCACATCCCCAGTTGGGGGTGTGCAGGAGGCAGCTGATCGATGTTTCTCTCTCATTGATGATCCCAACTCTCTATCCCTCTCCCTTCTTTTTTGTTAAAAAAATCAATAAGATATATTTAAAAGAAAAAAAAAAACGGGTAAAAGAGGTTGAATATGTACTGTATAATTTAAAGTATGTAAAAAAAATATAACTTTTTAGGGGCATATATGTTATCTATACTAAAAAAAGGGTAATATGCTAATTAGACCAGACATCTTTCGGACATCCATCCAGACATCCTTCTGGACAAAGCCACTGTGTTGGGGGCCAAGGCAGAAGCTGTTACAGGCAATCAGGCTGGCAGAGGAGGGCACTTAGGGGCAACCAGGCCACCAGGGGAGGGCAGTTAGGGGTGACCAGGCTGGTAGGGGAGGGCAGTTAGGGGCGATCAGGCTGGCAGGCAGAGGCAGTTAGGGGTGATCAGGCAGGCAGGGGAGCAGTTAGGGGCGATCCAGCTGGCAGGGCAGCAGTTGGGGTGATCAGGCCAGCAGACAGAGGTGCTTAGAGGTGATCAGGCAGGCAGACAGAGTGGTTAGGGGTGATCAGGCAGGTAAGCAGGTGAGCTGTTAGGAGCCAGCAGTCCCAGATTGCTAGAGGGATCCCGGATTGGAGATGGTGCAGGCCGGGCTGAGGGACCCCTCCCATGCACAAATTTTGTGCACCGGGCCTCTAGTAACCTATAATTATTATTCGTTTTTACCTGAGGAGACCAGGGCTCAGAGAGGTTAAGTAACCTTGACAAGGTCACAGAGCCAGTAAGATGGCGTTAGAGTCTGAACCCAGGTTTCCTGTTCACACAGGTCCTGGATGTGCTGGGCCTCATAAAATCTGATTGAGTATTTTTTGGTAATGTAACACTTCAAAGCTTTGCAATTTATAAAAATCACTGAAACGTCACCTTTCAAGACAAGAAACTGCAATTTTAGCTAGTAGTTAATAATATGTAAAATAGTTACGTTCAGCCCATTTCGACTTGTGTTCTTCCAGTATGTTACAAGGTTATCAAAAACCTTAACCTATTTCAAGTCTGTCTAAACAACTTTTAAAATAAGCATTTTTCCTTTAAAACTGGTGGCTCTCCTAAGAAGGTCTGTGGATTTTCTCATGTAGGTTACTTACTTCGTGAAGTTAATTTTTATTGCCTCCCAGAACCCTAGCTGCTTTCCAAGCCCCTAAAAGGTGCCAAAACCAAAACTCATCTGAGAAATGAGAAGAGGTTGGGCACAGAGTTGAACACCAGCCTAACTAAAAACGAGTTTTCCAGACATGTTGTCTTTTCTGGTATTAGGACCTTTATTTAACTTACTAGAGGCCAGGTGCACAGGGGGGTGGTTCCTTCAGCCCGGCCTGCACCCTCTCCAATCTGGGACCCACCTCAGGGGATGTCCCCCTCAGGGATCGGGCCTAAACCGGCAGTCGGACATCCCTCTCGCAATCCGGGACCACTGCCTGCCTGATCACCCCTAACCGACTCTTCCTCGGCCCCCGTATCTGGGACCCAGGCTTCCCTCCTTCTGGCTGGCTGCAGGCACCTGGGATCGCGGGCGGCTTCGCCTGGGTCCAGCTTTGTCAGGAAGGATGTCTGGAAGGTCATCCGGAAGATTCTGGTCTAATTAGCATATTACCCTTTTATTAGTATAGATACTTAAGTTATGCCTCTAAAAATGAGAAGCCTCATTGGCAAAATGGCAAGCCCATGAGATCGTTTGTAAGTGGTTTCCAAAATTGTTAGTGCCTAAACTCTTGGAAGGTCTATACATTGTGGAAAACCACGCTCAGTTTTTCTTGAACTTTGCCGTAAGAAGCAGTACCTTTCCCATTAGAAGCAGTACCTTTCCCATCTTTTATTTTCACACAGGAAATTATCATTTAATCATTCTGCAGTGGAATGGTTATAGAGAACTAGAAGTCTCCCCCAAAGCCTGCTCTGCCTCAGGAAGCTGGGGAGGGTGGGAGGGTGGGAGCGGAGATATTTTAGCCACATGTTTTCCCATTTAATGGCAATCTTGACATTCTTTCCTTGGCTTCTAAAACACTAAAACACCCGACTCCATCCTTCTCTCTCCTGTTACTCTAACTCACCATGGTTTCCCGGCTCACTTTGCTTCAGCAGTTTCCTGAATATTAGTTCTCCCTGGGTTTAATTCTTCACTCCTTCCTTTCTCTTTAACTCTTACACAGATTGGAAGAAAAATAAATATATATATTATAAAATATACTTTCTTATTTCTTCTTTTGATCCAGATTGAAAGGGCTTTAACTCAGTATCATTATCACTTTTTAAAAAAATCATTCCTATGACTAATTTGGAAAAGCTGGGGGTAATAATAGCATTTGTGGTCATTTGAAGCTTTTATTAGACAAGTAATTTTCATAACACACAGACAAAAATAATATTTTCTCAATACATTTTAAAAAGGCATGACAAAATAATAGATGTAATTGGCGGTAAGAATTAATCCTGGTTTTTTTATTTTATTTTGGACACATTCTACTTGAAAGTTAAAATAAATGATACATTTACAATTATTAAGAAAACCAAGTCTGTCTTTAATATTAAATACTTAATTTGAAGCTTATGCGTAAGCAATGTATTATAGAATAGTCACCATGTATTTCAGAACTGTTTAATAAGAATCCTTACAAAATGAGTAATTACATGCATGAATAATATCACTTATGCCGTGAAGTGCTGGTCTTGGAAGATCCAAAGCGTTTAAGTGGCATAGCAATTTCTAACTCAAAATAATTATTGTAAGATTTTTAGGGCTTAAAATTCAATTTTTTTGAAAAATTAATAATGAAGACTAATGAGGCTACAGAAATTATATAGGCTCTAATTAAAGCCCATTGAAAATAGTTGTGATTCATCATGTCATACAATTTTATTGCTGAAAGAGTTGTCAGGCAACTTCTGTCATAACCATCTCCCTGTTCAGGGGAGGAAACCAAGGTTGACCCTGCATTAGGAATCTCTCTGTAGAAGACCACAGCTGTTAAGAAGATGTATTGGTTAAGTTATTAATTCCAATTGGAACCCACTCGGACTAGTCCAAGCCAAAAAAAAAATTAAAGATAGCAGGTGGCTCCTAGAGCAGTGATGGTGAACCTATGACACAGGTGTCAGAAGTGACACACAAACTCATTTCTTTGGTTGATTTTTCTTTGTTAAATGGCACTTAAATATATAAAATAAATATCAAAAATATAAATCTTTGTTTTACTATGGTTGAAAATATCAAAAAATTTCTATATGTGACACGGCACCAGAGTTAAGTTAGGGTTTTTCAAACTGGGACCCAGGCTTCCCTCCTTCTGGCTGGCTGCAGGCACCTGGGATCGCGGGCAGCTTCGCCTGGGTCCAGCTTTGTCAGGAAGGATGTCTGGAAGGTCATCCGGAAGATTCTGGTCTAATTAGCATATTACCCTTTTATTAGTATAGATACTTAAGTTATGCCTCTAAAAATGAGAAGCCTCATTGGCAAAATGGCAAGCCCATGAGATCGTTTGTAAGTGGTTTCCAAAATTGTTAGTGCCTAAACTCTTGGAAGGTCTATACATTGTGGAAAACCACGCTCAGTTTTTCTTGAACTTTGCCGTAAGAAGCAGTACCTTTCCCATCTTTTATTTTCACACAGGAAATTATCATTTAATCATTCTGCAGTGGAATAGTTATAGAGAACTAGAAGTCTCCCCCAAAGCCTGCTCTGCCTCAGGAAGCTGGGGAGGGTGGGAGCTGGGAGGTGGAGATATTTTAGCCACATGTTTTCCCATTTAATGGCAATCTTGACATTCTTTCCTTGGCTTCTAAAACACCGTCCTTCCCGACTCCATCCTTCTCTCTCCTGTTACTCTAACTCACCATGGTTTCCCGGCTCACTTTGCTTCAGCAGTTTCCTGAATATTAGTTCTCCCTGGGTTTAATTCTTCACTCCTTCCTTTCTCTTTAACTCTTACACATATTGGAAGAAAAATAAATATATATATTATAAAATATACTTTCTTATTTCTTCTTTTGATCCAGATTGAAAGGGCTTTAACTCAGTATCATTATCACTTTTTAAAAAAATCATTCCTATGACTAATTTGGAAAAGCTGGGGGTAATAATAGCATTTGTGGTCATTTGAAGCTTTTATTACACAAGTAATTTTCATAACACACAGACAAAAATAATATTTTCTCAATACATTTTAAAAAGGCATGACAAAATAATAGATGTAATTGGCGGTAAGAATTAATCCTGGTTTTTTTATTTTATTTTGGACACATTCTACTTGAAAGTTAAAATAAATGATACATTTACAATTATTAAGAAAACCAAGTCTGTCTTTAATATTAAATACTTAATTTGAAGCTTATGCGTAAGCAATGTATTATAGAATAGTCACCATGTATTTCAGAACTGTTTAATAAGAATCCTTACAAAATGAGTAATTACATGCATAAATAATATCACTTATGCCGTGAAGTGCTGGTCTTGGAAGATCCAAAGCGTTTAAGTGGCATAGCAATTTCTAACTCAAAATAATTATTGTAAGATTTTTAGGGCTTAAAATTCAATTTTTTTGAAAAATTAATAATGAAGACTAATGAGGCTACAGAAATTATATAGGCTCTAATTAAAGCCCATTGAAAATAGTTGTGATTCATCATGTCATACAATTTTATTGCTGAAAGAGTTGTCAGGCAACTTCTGTCATAACCATCTCCCTGTTCAGGGGAGGAAACCAAGGTTGACCCTGCATTAGGAATCTCTCTGTAGAAGACCACAGCTGTTAAGAAGATGTATTGGTTAAGTTATTAATTCCAATTGGAACCCACTCGGACTAGTCCAAGCCAAAAAAAAAATTAAAGATAGCAGGTGGCTCCTAGAGCAGTGATGGTGAACCTATGACACAGGTGTCAGAAGTGACACACAAACTCATTTCTTTGGTTGATTTTTCTTTGTTAAATGGCACTTAAATATATAAAATAAATATCAAAAATATAAATCTTTGTTTTACTATGGTTGAAAATATCAAAAAATTTCTATATGTGACACGGCACCAGAGTTAAGTTAGGGTTTTTCAAAATGCTGACACGCTGAGCTCAAAAGGTTCGCCATCACTGCCCTAGAGAAATCCAGAAATCTGTGGGAGCCTCTCCTGCTGCAGCTACAGCTCAGCACCCATCACATGCAGGACCAGATGCCAGAAATTCTGCCGCTGCCAATCTTGACAAGCCTTATCGTAACATAGATTTCCTGGTGGACAGTGCCATCCTCACACTGCTTACTTCCAAGTGCATTCTTCGTTGGCACATCTGATTGGCCAACACAAGTCACATGCCTCCACCTTGCTGCAGGGGAATCTGGGGTTGTGAGTATTCTGGATGCTACTTTGGGAAGGTGAAGATTGAGTAGGTGGGAAATTTTCAGTATGTATGAGGGTTTGTAAATGTGTGTGGTCAGCTGCCAACTGACAGACACCCACCATGGAAGGGAGAACAAGGGAATTACCTAACTGAGCTGAAGGGAATCACGGATGATAGGTCGTTTAGTAACATTAGGGTTTTTAAACAGAAGAAGGTACAAACAGCTTTTCTCCAGCTGAAGGGGAGGAACTCTAATAAGCACCTGTCAGAGAAATGCTTTGTGATTTTGGTCCTGGTTCTGCCATAAACAGCTGTGTTAACAGTGCCCACACAGCTCTCCATTCAGAGGCACTGGCTTGTCTCCTCTATTATCTGGTGAGGGGCTGGCTGCACTCTCTGTGTGCTGTGTGAGGTATTCCGGCCTTCAGTGTCAGCCTCACCCACAGTGCCTTGGGCTACCTGTAGTTAGTGAGATGACTCTGTGTGTTAACCGGCAAGCATTTTTATTTTAATAATGGTGCATGTATTTTTTTAAAATATATTTCTTTATTGATTTCAGAGAGGAAGGGAGAAGGAGAGAGAGCTAGAAACATCAATGATGAGAGAGAATCATTGATCGGCTGCCTCCTGCACACCCCCTACTGGGGA
>NW_005363247.1:7943888-7952344 GCF_000412655.1 Myotis brandtii
CCATCCTATAGCTGGAGAAAATGAAGCAGAGAGTGTAGGAAGCTCCCCTCAGGGGCGGGACCTTGGCACCCACCTATGCATCAGCGGAACAGTGCGGCTTCGTCAGCAGCCCTGGAGCATTTGCTGTATGAGGTGCTTTCCAGAGAGAAAACCTCTGCATTGCAGGGAACATCAGTAAGGAGTGGCCTCCGCAGTTCCAGGGGAAAGTTTGTTTTCAGAGGAACAACTACAGAGTGCCTCTTCCTGATGTTTTGTTTGTGGGCGCTGAATTCAACTTTTGCTCACTGATTTCTCAGTATCTAAAAGGATATTTGTTGCTGGGAATGTAGCGGGGCAGGAGTGCTGTCTGGGTTCTAGGAGACAGTGGAGTGACATTTGCCCTGGCTGGTGTGGCTCAGTTGGTTGGGAGTCACCCTGTGTAAAGGTTCCCCGGTCCAGTCAGTGCACATGCCAGGGTTGCAGCTAGATCCCAGGTAGGGGGCGTGCAGGAGGCATGGGATGGATGTTTCACTGGCACATTAATGTTTCTATCTCCCTCTCCTTTCCTCTCTCTCTAAAAGTCAATAAAACTTTTTTTTTAATAGTGACATTTAACATAATCATGCCGAGTTAGGAAAGGCCACATCTGCTGACTGATGGAGAAGGGGTAGGTGGCCAATGTCAATGAGGATGTAGTGGCAATCTGTGTGTGTGCAGCAAGGACTCCTAATGTCTGTTATAAACCGGTGAGCGTTGCAGACTGCACAGCAGTGTTTAGGAAGCAGCACATTAAAATTTAAATGTTGGCTTTGGTTCAGTTCATAGGCATTGAGAGAAGTTCCCCAATGCACTAGAGCAGTGGTTCTCAACCTTCCTAATACCGTGACCCTTTAATACAGTTCCTCATGTTGTGGTGACCCCCAACCATAAAATTATTTTCGTTGCTACTTCATAACTGTAATTTTGCTACTGTTATGAATCGTAATGTAAATATCTGATATGCAGGATGTATTTTCATTGTTATAAATTGAACGTAGTGATTAATCACAAAAACTATGTAATTATATATGTGTTTTCCGATGCTCTTAGGCGACCCCTGTGAAAGGGTCGTTCGACCTCCAAAGAGGTCTTGACCCACAGGTTGAGAACCGCTTTACTAGAGGAATTGGTTACATAGTATTAGTGGTGAGTTCAGTTCCTTGGTTGTTCTTTGAATTGGCTGAGTATAATTCCTCTCCAACAATGAAAATTTAAAAGCTATCACATAAAATAACAGTTTGAAAGAAAGAAACTGAGAGCAAGAGAGGGAGGAAGGGAGACAGGGAAGGAGGTAGGGAGGAGGAGGGAGAGAGAGAAGCAAGAGAAAGCCATTAGGAAAACATGAAGAATTAATTTGAACTAATTTCTTAAAATCAGCCAAGTATTTGTGTTCCTATTCATTGTTTATAATAAGTTATCTTTTTTTTTACCTCTACACAAATCTTTATAGCTGTTTTATTAATAATCGCCACAGTGACCATCAACTAATGCAATTGGATAAAAATCCAGGGCAACATCCATATAATGGAATACTATCCTTGAATAAAAAGAAACTACTAATACATTCAAAACATGTACAAAATTTAAAAATCAGATAGCAAAGACTAAAAACTGTAAGACTCCATTTACTAGTACTTGAATTTCTGGGGAAGGAAAAAACCATTGAGACAGAAATCAGATCAGTGATATTAGAGGTCGAGGGTGAGGGTAGGAGACTGAGAGAGTTATAAGGGAAATTTGGGAGGTTATGGTAGTGGTTACACCATTAGTTACATTTGTCAAAAGGGTATCTTTTTTAAAAATCTACATTTTCTGATTGTTTCTAGTACCTACAAATATAGTTGACTTTTGTATATTTATCTTAGATCCAGCACACTTGCTGAACTTTGCTACTAGTGTTAATGATTCCTATGTAGACAATTATATAATTTGTGAATTATAAGAATGGTATTACTTCCTTTTAATTTCTGCTATTTTTATTTGTTCATATTTAATTATGGTGGCTAAACTCTTTAATAAAATGCAATCCTTGAACTAAATAAGAATGTTTCTAAGATTTTTACCATTAATTATGCTATTTGCTCTATTTTTTTAGAACATACTATCAGTTCATAATGTTTTCTTATATTCATAGTTTGCTCTGAATTTATAAGTGGGTATTGAATTTTTTTAGTTTTATTTTTCAATTACACTTTACATTCAATATTATTTTGTATTAGTTTCAGGTGTACAGCACAGTGGTTAGACAATCATATGCTTTACAAAGTGGTCCCCCCGATATTTCAGGTACCCGCCTGGCACCATACGTAGTTACTACAATATTATTGACTATATTCCATATGCCGCACTTTACATCCCCATAACTATTTTTGTGACTGTCAATTTGTAGTTCTAAATCTCTTCACTTTTTTTCACCCAACCCCACAATCCCCTCCCCTCTGATAACCATCACTGTTCTCTATATCTATAAGTCTGTTTCTATTTTGTTTATTTTGCTCTTTAGATTCCACTTATAAATGAAATCATATGGTATTTGTCTTTCTCTGACTTATTTCACTTGGCATACTGCCCTATTTCACTTGGCATACTGCCCTCTAGGTCCATCAATGCCATCACAAATTGTAAGATTTCATTCTTTTTTATCACCAAGTTATATTCCATTATGTATATGTACCACCACATTTTTAGCCACTTGTCTATTGATGGGCACTTGGATTGCTTTTATTTCTTGGTTATTGTAAATAATGCTGTAATGAACATAGATAGGTGTGCATATATACTTTCAAATTTGTGTTTTGGGTTTCGTTGGATATATACCCAGAAATGGAATTGCTGGGTCAAGAGACAATTCTCTTTTGAATTTTTTTGAGGACCCTCCATACTGTTTTCCACAGTGGCTGCACCAATTTGCATTCACACCAACAGTGCATGAGAGTTCCTTTTCCTTCACATCCTAGCTAACATTTGTTTGTTGATTTATTGGTGTGATAACCATTCTGACAGGTGTGAGATGGTATCTCCTTGTGGTTTCATTTGTATTTCTCTTATGAATAGTGACTTTGAGCATCTTTTCCTGTGTCTATTGGCTATTTGTATGCCCTCTTTGAAGAAGTGTCTATTCAGGTTCTTTGCCCACTTTTTAATTGGAATGTTTGGGTGTTTTTTTTTAATGTTGAGTTGTATAGTTGGACTATACAGAGCTTATCTGTAAGTAGTCTTCACCTGGCCTTGGCAGTGCACTGAAATCTTGGTGAGAATTCTAGCTATCTGCAGGGACTTAGAATTCTGAATCATACTGAGCTTGCCCCATGAACTGGATTGCTTGATGTTCATGTCCCACATTTTGAGCCTAAGCAAGGATCTGACCACTCCCATTTCACTCAAAGTTTCCATAAGAGATTGAGTCCAGCCTAGTATGTGAGCATGCTCTCTGGATTCTGGACTGGATTGAGGTCCCCTGCACAAGTGACTTAAATATAAAGACTTAGACCAGACTTTGGAGCCTCTAGAGTTGCCCATAATACAGTTGTTAGGGGAAGGATGAGAAAGCCTTGTTACTACATAGAAACCAGGGACTCAGTCTCCTGTGTTGTTTCTTTATTGGCTATTCTAAGAGGGTGGCAAACAATAGAATTATTTGTACATTTTTCAGTTACATATAGTTTTTTTAAATTTCCTATTATGAAAATAGGAAATTGAGTTTATGTCCAAAAGGGCAAAAAAAATCCTTTTATATAATTCCATTACTATGTCTTGCCATCATCATGCTAACGATTTATCTAAAAACAGTGCCTCACTGGCTTTTAGACATGCATCTTTTTGTAATATTTTATTTACAAAGGTGTATCAGGGTTCGAGGGCTTGGCCTACAGCAGAAAATTGAAACTGGTAGCTAGAATATTTTATCATCTAAGATTCTTAACCTCTTTCATATTTACTATCCCTTAGATTATCTCTTCATTTATTTAAATTTTTGTTAAATTTTATGCAGTATTTCTATGTATCTGGAACAGAAAAGGATTCTTCCATTAGCATTCATACTAATTTCATTAGATCTGCACAATGTACTAAAATGTTTCACCCTGGCCAATAGCTCAGTTAGTCAGAGTGTCATCATGATACGCCAAGGTTTAGGGTTCAATCCCCGGTCAGAGCACATGCAAGAATCAACTAATGAAACCATGCAGAAGTGAAACAACAAATCAATGTTTCTCTCTTTCCCTTCCTCTTTCTCCCAGATCAGTTTTTTTAAATTTCTGAAAGCCTTAAGGTGAGGAATGCAAGCTCAGCTTTGTTACAAAGTCCACTACCCCCTATTCATACTGGCCTGATACACTCCTTCACATCACCCAACACATATTTTCATTTGTATTTTAGACCCCTGACCTACAAAAATAGACAAATATTATCTTATGAAAATTCAATCACTATGTCATTTGAAAATTGCACAGTTAAAAAAATCCTTGCAGATGAGCTGTATACTACTAAGTGTTTCTGTAATGGTACAAGATATCTGCCTATAAAACGACAGCAATATTGGGATTGGTGATGTCTACAGCATACAATTCCTTATACTATAAAAAAGGGGGTGAGCTACAGGCATAATCGCACGTATAAAGAGCCGCTAAGCTTTAGGGCCATAAGACTGGAGAGGACAGATATTCTTGAGGCACTACGGGAATATCTCTTCAGGGAACACTTGGGCTGGCAATATTAGCACTGGCTGGAAAGTACTTTTGAAAAGTAATTTTTTTTAATGTTTCCTAATATCTCGTGTGGTCTGTTTCCTTTCTTTTGACCAAATCAAAGCATGAAGAGACTGAGTTTGTCCCCCGGAGGAAAGTGCCAATGGATAACAATAGGTGGTAGAACACAATAGTCATTTCCCTGACCCACTATAAAGCCATCTTTAAACTACCTAAAGTCGTGATTCTTAATGTCAGGGAGTTTCAGAGTCACCTAAGGCAGTGGTCGGCAAAGTGCGGCTCGGCAAACTGCGGCCCGTGAGCCACATGCGGCTCTTTGGCCCCTTGAGTGTGGCTCTTCCACAAAATACCGACTTCTGCGCATGGGCCACGAAGTTTCAGTCGCACTGTACATACGCGCCCGCACGTGGTATTTTGTGGTATTTTGTGGAAGAGCCACACTCAAGGGGCCAAAGAGCCGCATGTGGCTCTCGAGCCGCAGTTTGCCGACCACGGACCTAAGGGGCTTCTAGCTTATTGGGCTACAGTCCTTCCTCATCCTCCTGCCCTTTCCTCTCTGTAAGTTTCTAAGTGTCCATGCCCCCCACTCTCCCTCCCCACACGCTGCCTGTGACTGCTCGGTTCCTGGGCCAAGAACCATTGTGCTAAGGTGTTAATGCTTGGCCAGTCACATTGCCCAATGACATGACATAGCATTCATTGCAAATCATTACGTACATTTTTATCATAAAATGTTTAAATAATTATCTATTTCTGCACATTTTGCTTCTCGTTTCCATGATTAGAACTAATGATCATTTTTCCCTAGCAGTGTTATAAAACTAAACTATCTTCTGTGTGATATCTTGCTCTAACCTTGACGTTTAAGTCAATCAATTAATTAATACTTAATAGTTTGGAATTTTGCCACATTGCTAAGAAACAATGTATCCCCTTACTGAATATTCAGAGATCAAAAAGGGAAGGTTAACCTCTTCTGGCTATTGAGTTTGAGCCTTCTCCTGGTTTTAAAAATTTTTGCAGTAATGGGTTCTCAATTACTCTCAATGTTTTATTTTGTGGTTTTTTTGGTAGACCAGGATTCCTAGCCCAGCAAATTAGAATTATTTTCTTCTCCAGTCCTTCTGACAATCATATTCTTATACCTCTTCACATGTTTCCAAAGATTGTATATGATGAACACTGATCTATATATCTGCAATTAAAATCTTGGCAAAATACACCAATTCATTTCCAGTTCAACCACTAGTAAACCATACCTTCTCTGTGTATGTATAACTTGCACACATTCTCCCATAGATCAATGAACTGAAGATTTGGTTACTATTCAAAATGGAAAGACAACAAATAAAACATAACAAAGGACATTCTACCTAGTTCTGATCATCTGGAAATAGTTCTGGAATGCTCTGAGAGAGGGGTTAGGTCCAGCTGCAGCTACGTAGTTTGGATAAGCTCTCCAGTATCCAGATATTCGAAAATACATGGGAAGAAGAACAGGAAACCAACCATTTATTACTTCACTGAACAACTGCTGTGCTAAGTGATATACATGGGATTTCATTTAATCCTCTTCAGAGTTGAATATTTTGCAACTAGGTAAGTGGGCGATAGGGCAATTTTATGAGAGCACTAAGACCCTGAGAGATTAAATAACCTACCCTGGCTCACACAGCAAGGTTCTATTTAATTCTGAAGCTCTTTTCAGTAGACTGGTCTTATCAAATCCTCCGCTCAGTAGTTTATGTCTCGGCAGGTTAAATAACTGAGAGAGGAATTTGTATCTAAATTCAAAGGGGCACTAGAAATCAATATTGTGCTCTCTATTGTTATGCTCAATATCTTCATTCTGTTGAAATTCTCTGTGATGGATGAGGTGTCCCGCTCCTGTGAAGGGGAGTATTGTACCCTGATTGGAATTAGCAGATAATAGTTTCGTTGACAAAGTTTCTTTAGACATTTTAATAGGAGGCCGAGAAGGGATAAATTAGCCATCTTTTAATATGGTGAAATTTTTAAACAGCAGGATTAAAGAATACATAACTAAAAACTCCCTGTTGTGTAGGAATACAGAACTTTTGCTTAGGTAGAAGGATAAGCAGCAATGTTTAGATTTTACATCCATTTCAAATGAAGCCTACTTTAAAATCATTTCTTCTATTCCCCTAAATTTTTATTCTTGGGGAAAGTGGAATGAAATGCAGTAGAAGGTGCTATTATTATTCCCATTTTATAGATGAGGAAACTGAGGCACAAAGCAGTTAAGGAATTCGCTCAAGGTCACACAGTGGGCAGCAGAACTGGAATCAAACTCAAGTGGTCCGGCTTCACAGCCATTCTCCTAACAACTACAGAACACTACCCCTTTTGCATTTACAAAGGATTAAACTTGCTGTTGGTATACATTTGTGAATTTATTATTTTTATATGGCTTCCAGAATGAGATTTTAGTTCACGCCACATTTTTGTTTTGTTTTGATTGTTTAAAGGTCAGCTTGGACAAGGGAGCCTTGTTATAATTCCTGTCATGAAGCCTTGTTAAGAGCCTGCTTCACCGAGAAGCTGGCTGCAAGAATGCGCATGTGAGAGGCCCCTCTCTCAGCCGCCACATGATTGGCTCCATCTCAGTGTTTCCTTGTGAATTCCCACTCGCTTTCTGTTAGAGACATTTGAGTCTATCATCCCGGTAGAGATTAGGATGGCAATTGGTTTGATAACACAAGGACTGTAAGAGTCCGCATGTTCTCTCACTCTCCGTTCGGTTTATAGCTAAGAAATGAACTTGAATGCGCTGTGGAAGCCAAGCTGGAAGGCTCTGAGACAGTTGTTCAGGAGAGCTGGAACTTCTTACTCTGATGCAGCAATAATATCAGCAGCCACATGTGCTCTAAGTGAGTTCATAATCTTTTAGAATTTGTACAAAACTTTGCTGCTACCGAGATTCCTGTCTCTGTATTGCCTGGAACCTAGACCTCAGCAAGCCATGCATTTGAATCCAAAGAAAATGCTGTAATGCAAAATAAGGTTGCCCTTTTTTCTTTAAGGAAGATAAACAACGTTAGTGCGTAACTTCTCAAAGCAGTGGTCACCACAGAACTGCACTTCCACTCGGAGACTGAGGAAAACGTTTGAGGCTGCTGCTATTCATAAAACAAAAATCACTGCTGTTTATGGACTTACCATGTGCCAGGCACCGAGCCAAACACTTCATAAGCACGTCCTCCTTTAAGCCTCAATACCAGCTTATGACGTGGTATCATTTTTATACTCATTCAATCCAGATAAAAGCTCTGATTTGGAAGAGTGAAGCAGCTTCCCTGAAGTTACAGCTAAAATTAGACCCCAGGTCGGTGGGACTCCAGAGGCCAAACTCTTGTCTTTCCAATTTGACCATGTATCATTGGCTACATTATTTAACAAGCTTCACATAATTACAGTATATAACATTAGAGATGCAGCACTCCAGAATTCTTAAGCCTGACAATTTACAGGTGAGGACACTGTTCCAGAGAGGTTAAGACTCAAAGGTCACATACCTTGCAAGGGCCTTCTTCATTGTTCATTATGGAGCATCTATTATGCTGCAATGGCTTGACTCACAGGCGTAAGTAAATCCTAGCTGGACAAACTTTTTCTCGGGGGAAAAACCAGAAGAGGGGGGCAGGCTATCTTTTCCGGGTCTAACTTCTCTACTTCGCTTTATGTTGGGCAGCCAACGTCAGACATTATTTC
>NW_005363247.1:7952444-7962912 GCF_000412655.1 Myotis brandtii
GGGGAGGGAGGGGCTGGGGGGAGGTGGCAAAAGGGGGAGGGGAAAATGAAGACTTCTGTATTAGTGTCAACAATAAAAATAAAGTGGGGAGAAAAAAAAAGAAAGAAAAAGAAAATCATTCAGGATCCTTAGAGGCAGGAACATAATGTCAGGAAAAAAGTTGCGTTTCTACTCTTTGATAACGAATCCAGGCGCTTGTTCTTTAACTTGCCCCCAAGATAATTATCATTCCAGAACAAAACCAAAAACAAAACACGCCCCACTGGAATACTGGAGTTTGCAAAGCAATGCAAATGAATCCATTTCCTCGTAGTACCGGAAGTTCAACTTCATGCCTTCTGTGGATTTTTCCTAAGCACTTAGAGTGGTCCAGTGTCAGAGCTCTTAATCAGACACTCGAAGCACGTGGCCAAAAGTCCTGCAGCCTCTCTGGCTTGGATTGAGATCACAGATCAGCTGTGGCCATTGTCTGGGTTTCCAGGCAACATTAGGATGTTTGTTTTGAACTCTGCCCACATGTTGCATCAGAGGCCAAAGCTTCTGTGCTTTTCACTTTCCAGAGCAAGCAGAGAGTAGACACTATTTTTATCCTGCCTGTGTGTCCCTTTAGTGCTCTGTTTCGTGAATGCACAGCATACTCAGCTGCAATGGAATCAACCATCCTGTTTCCCCCAGACTCGCTGTGGTCGGCAAACTGCGGCTCTCGAGCCACAAGCGGCCCCTTGAGTGTGGCTCTTCCTAAGCCTTAGGAGTACCCTAATTAAGTTAATAACAATGTACCTACCTATATAGTTTAAGTTTAAAAAATTTGTCTCTCAAAAGAAATTTCAATCGTTGTACTGTTGGTATTTGGCTCTGTTGACTAATGAGTTTGCCGACCACTGCCCCAGCGGATGCTCAGAGCGCCTCGCTTTGCAGTGCTCCCCTTCATCTAGCCGGCTGCAGTCTGGATTGAGTAGCTCTGATACTTTCCCACCTCTAGGTCTAGCTCAGGGGTGGGCAAACTTTTTGACTCGAGGGCCACAATGGGTTCTTAAACTGGACCGGAGGGCCGGAACAAAAGCATGGATGGAGTGTTTGTGTGAACTAATATAAATTCAAAGTAAACATCATTACATAAAAGGGTACGGTCTTTTTTTTTTTTAGTTTTATTCATTTCAAACCGGCCGGATCCGGCCCGCGGGCCGTAGTTTGCCCACGGCTGGTCTAGCTCATCTGGAATGACAGACACATCTCAGCCTTCATCTTCATTTTTTAAAAATTCAAATATTTTATTTTAGTTTTTGAAAGTAGGGGAGTCACCACTTCTTAACTGTGAGGTCTTGGATACGGTACCTAACTTCTGAGCCTCGGTTTTCTCATTTATAAGATGCAGATAATAATGGTGACCTCCTAGGATTCTATACAGATCTAGTGAAATCAGACAGGTAAAGCACCTGTCACATGGGAGATTTGATAGTCCCCGCCCCTCTGTTGATCACACAATTAGTATAAATACTAAATAAGTAGTTCCCATCGCCTCTGTGAAGTCTTTCCTAACCATCTCCCAAACCAGCATCTCAGAAATCGTCTCCCTCTTCCGATCTCTTACAACATCACATTGCACTTAAGTTCCTGTTGTAATCAACCTTATATTCTGCTTGTGCTGAGATGTGCGTATGTTGGTGCCCTAAGTAGATCTGCTGGCACAAAGGGATGGCTCAGCTTCACTTATAGATGATCCATTATCTTTCATCAGAATCACGGTCTTGTTATGATAAATAATATACTTTGGTAGGTGACTGTATGGCAGGTCTCTTTAAAAGCACCATTATTATGCTATGTTAGTAATTTAAGGCATTGCAAGAATGTATGCCATGGTGTGACAGCATGGCTAACAATAGACAGACCCGAACATCTGAATTGAATCAGCCTGACGTGAATGAGCCCTCACTGCAGACACCTGTGGTCACTGGGTCCCAGGTGCTGTTTGTGAAGCGCAGGGGAGCGCTCCTTAGAAAGCGGCGCCCTCAGCCGCCCGCTGCTTGCTCCGGTGTCGTACAGGAGGCAGCCCCGGGATTTGTCGTGTACATGTGTCTTTTAAGTTGTACAACTGCCCGGTTGATGACAATAAGCTTGTAAGTGACTGTGTATTTAATCTGGGTTATCCTAACCAGTTTCTGATGTGCTTTGAGCAAAATTTCTGATAATTGTAAAACTCATAATGTTGCTTTTGAGCCATCAGATAATACTTTTGTGTTTATTCATGCACAAATGCATACATTTACTTAACAAATATTTGTTAAGGAACTACTATGTGCCTGGCTCTGGGGATGTGCAGCAGCTGAAACAGGCATGGCTCCTGTCCTCGTAGAGTTCAAGTTCAGGTCTGCCTTATAGCTCCTGTGAGGAAAGAACTTAAAAAATAGCCATGGTTCCTTCTTTCAGTATTTGAGATGTGTTATTAAATAAGAATCTTATTATGGTTGAGAAACATATTATTTGTTTTTCCTCTTGTGCATCCAGCAGAGATAGTTTTAAAAGTTAAAAAATCATTTTTGATTTGTCCAAGATTTTAAATTGGGAACGTTTTTAATACTTATTTTGTGTTTTGCCCATCTTGCTTGAGTATGTTGTATCTGACTTGACTCTCCTAGCCCTGTGGGGTGCATGCTATTCCCATTGTGGGAAACGAATATGCTTACCAGGTTTAATGGACTTGCTTGTGGACTCTTGGCCACTAAGAAGCCATCAGTCTGAAACTTAAGCATTCTAATTTATTTATTATATTCTTGAGTCTAGCATTTTTTTAAAAAATGAGGTATTAAAACTATACCTCATTCTTTTTTAAGTGAAATTTTAATTGATTAGAAAATGGAAACAAAGGTTTGAATCAACAGTGATTTTTGAGTTTCTCTCTGCAACAGTACACTCAGCGTTATAGTGCATGGTGGGTTGCAAAGATGATCCCTGTCTCTTGAGCAATGTATAGCTTCATTGACAAGCCATGACATACATTTAGAAAAGAGCCCAATAACCCTCCAACACAGCATCTATGAGTAAGTGTTCACATGAGAAGTACAAACATGAGTTGAGAAGATAATCTGAGCTAAAACAGATGCAGGTGTTGTATCTTGAGCTAAATCCTCAAGGGGAGGGGTAAGTGGGACCTGAACAGGGAAAAGGCTTTGTAGGGGATGAGAATGGCAGGATGAAAGGCTCAGAGGTGGAATGTGGCGTGATGGTGGTGATGACACTAGCTGTTGCCCAGCATGTATCGTTTGCCAAGCACTGTTATTGGTTCATGTACATTAACTTATTGTTAAAACAACCCTATGAAGTAAGAATTGTTACTATTTCCATTTTACAGATGTGGACACTGAGGCACAGAGAGGTTAAGTAACTTGCTTGAGGTTGCACATGAATTCAGTGTCAGCTGGAATTCCACCGGACAGTCTTGAGTCCAGACTCCTCTCACACTCTTAACCAGTGAGCTATGCTGCCTGATGAGGCACCCACGAGACAGGAAGGACACCCTGGCTGAAGGGGAATTGTGGGCAATATTGAGGGAAATAGTGGAATAGATAGATTAGGTCAAGGTCAAGTAATAGAGAGTCTAAAGTTCAGGCAGAAGATTATGAGCCTTATCTAGGATGCAGTGGGAAACCATAGAGAGTTTAGTATTTCATCAGAGTGGGAACATGGTACACATTTATTTCAGATAAATTAGTCAGGCAGACAAAGACAGAAAAAGGATTGGGAGCTAGAGATGAGGGTTGGGATGGGGGTGGGAAAGAACCAGACCTGGAAACTATTAGAAGGGCCTTGATATAATCCAGGTGTGGGAGATCCGTGATTAGATCAGGCAAAAGAAATGAAAGAGTGGCGTGGTGGTGACGACTAGCACTGTGCCCGACGCCAGTGGTTCCGGGCCAGGGGAGTTCCCCGCATTCCGTCATTTGACCTTTACATCAACTCCAGTGGGAGGTGGTGTTACTCCCAGTTTAGAGTGGAGGCAGTGGAGTCTCCAGGAGGTTAATTAATGTGGATTAGCAAGTACTGGAGCAGGGATTGGAGCCTGCATCTTTCTTGGCTTCCTCACTTTAAGGAAAAATAATGTAGTCTGGTGATAAAGTAGGGAGTCTGCTGTTAAGTTAGGGAGAATAGGTCACATAATCATAATAAATGATAGTTAGGGTCATGAGGAGAAATCAACTTCCTGAGATAGCAGTACTACAAGAGAGAAGGAGACGGTTTGTGACTGAATATTAAAGAACACAGAGCAGGATGGGCAGGTGGAAGAGCTTCCAGAAGGAAACAGTTCAGGGGGGAGAGGGCCTGTCACTCTAGGGCAGTGGTTCTCAACCTGGGCTGCACATTAGAATCACCTGGGAATCTTTTTAAAATCCTGATTTCTGGGCCTCATCCTCCGGAAATTCTGTTTCTTTGTTATCAGGTGATTCTAATGTGCAGCCCAGGTTGAGAACCACTGCTCTAGGGTCACTGCGGCTATGGGCGAGGGCGGTCTGTGATGCACAGTGAAACTGCCGAGGGAACATCGGGTGGAAAAGGAGAGTACCTCCGTGCGGCTGGCGTTCCTAGCAACCCTCCACAACACAAGCTAACCTACCTGACCAGGTGTGTGAGGGTGGTTAGTGTTGCAGGTGGGAGGACACAGGAATGCTGCCGTGAGGGCGGGGAGAGGAAGCAAGCTCTGGGCTGAGGTGCAGCCACTCTGACTCACTCCAGTGCGCTTTCTGAGCCACGCCAGCCAGTGACAGCGGGAGATCCAGGTGAGGCCGCTGTGGGTCTGGACGGGAGGGAGTGTGGAGTCCCATAAACCAGATGGAACTACCCAGAAAGACTCTGAAAGTTTTCTGGGAGACCAAGCAAGTGAGAGGATGCTATGACGTGGAAGACAGAGAAGTAAAGAGCTGAGGGAATGACTTTGTTGGCCAGATTTGATGGCAGCAGAATGGATGAGTAAGCCCTCGAGGTCCACTCCTTCTAGGGGAGCCTTTAACTCCCCCGGCGTGGCCCTTCACCAAGACCCGTGCGGAGCTCACAGCTTCTCCACTCACAGCCAGCATGGTAGGAGAGTAGCGCATGGTCCTAGGTCTTATCTCTCTTCTTGGGAAGCCTCACTAGAAACCCCATGTAAATTAGAAGAAGCCCCACATAGAGACCTGCTGTCAGAGAGGGGGCAGCCGATTAGTGTACCCAACAGACAGCACTTTTAAAGGGACCCATTGCAGTGGAGGGGCCATTCACGATACGATTGAGTGATGACCTGCCTGTACAGGCACTGAGCGGGGACTGGAGAAGAGTGCCCATTAAGGAGGGGGCTAGTGAGACATACACCTGAAAGGAAGGGCAAGTAGGATTTGGATGTTTGGGGAAGAGAAACATCTCAACCAGTGGCACTTGTATGAAAACCATATGAAGGAGAGACGAACGAGGTGAGCTCCGAGACAGGATGGGCAGCTGCCCGGAGCAGCTGTTCTGGATTGAGAGATGGGGTGGGATTGGGATCTTTAAGGGCAAGAGAAAGGAGTTGCATGTGATACAGTGGGCAGCAGGAGTCATTGCCGTTCTGCTTTACAGGGATACATGTGCCTGGGAATGACCAGAGAGGGTTAGAGAGCTGGAAGGCTGTACTCTGGGGGACCTTTCCAAATATTTGTGAAAAAGGAGAGCCGTTTCCATGTTCTGAGGGTCTTAAAAGCATACCGTCTTTCCCTCATATCTCTAATCCTTTATGGCAGTAAACTTCCCAAATTCTTACTGTGGCCAGTAAACACACTTAAAGAGACTTTGTGGAATGATGCCAGAAGACGAGATGCTGCATTTGATAATACAGGATTAAATATTAATTTTTCCTAAGCTCAGTCACTCTGTTTTATCGACATTGGTTTATCTTTTATGTAACGACAATATGGCCAGATTATTTGAGGTGGGCCTGAAACTGACTGAGCACTCAAACGTTCGCTTTGTCACCTAGGATTCTCTTCATGCCTCTGTTAGAGTCCTTGGGTTGTAGCGTAAGCCTGCATGCCATCCAGGCCACCTCAGTGGGCTACAAACCCTTTCAGGGCTCTGATGTGTCTTACTCATTGTGCATCCTCGGTGCCTGGCTCATTGCCTTTTAAATAGCAGTTGTGAATGGGTGGGTGAGTGGAGAATGATTATAAGTAGTAGTTTTTCTTGACTTTGTTACTCTGGTTTATGCCTTCATTCAAGCTTGTAAATGACAAACAATACTCTGGACGTTAAGAGACTTGGGCGGGTCATTTGGGAAGGAAAGTATTGTTATGGCTGCAATTCAGTCTGATTTACAGCGCTAATCCCTGTAGAGCTATTTTCTTACATATGAGTGCTGATGGTTGTGTTTTAAAATTGCCTGCCTCGGGATGTTGACAGGACCTGCAAGGGTAGGTCCTGCAGCAGAGTCACTGGTTCAGAAATCAGGCCACCTAGGTCCAGCCTCGCACATGCCCCTCAGAGGGGCCGCTCCGGCCTTTGCCTGGGTGATGCCTCCTCACCTTCCGTTGCCACATGAACTGTCACCTCCTCAGCATCCCCTGTCCTAACTGCCTCCTGCACTAACTCTGGTTGCCTAGTCTATGCTCTTGTGGGACCCTTGATAACACTTACAAGTAATGATTGAAGCGATTATTCTATTAATGGTATCTCTGATGAGGCAATAACTTTCGCAAGGATAGGAACCTGTGTATCGGTTTCACCACTGTGTCCTCGTCACCAAACATAGTACCTGGCACTAACTACACTTGAATTAACCTTCAAAATTTTTTAAATTGTAAGTTATTTATACCCATGATTAGAAATTCAAACAGTACAGATTTAAAATGAAAGTATATTCAATCCCTCACTAGAGATAACAAGGATTAAAGGTTCCTTGTCTTTACAAACAGAAGAAACATTGAACAAAACTAGAGTTGGTTGGAGTGAATGAATTTGCAGTGGGAGGGGATTGCTTTCCTTCTTCCAGACCCTGGGCAGCAGCCTGCCTATTTCAGTTCCCAATGTCCCATGCCTCAGTGATGCGATAACACTTCCGTGGAGGAACCTGTGCTGAGAACATATGGGGCCAAGACCCTGAGCCAACTACCCATGATAACCTGCTCCATGCTAATTATAGCTATTCCTTGTAGAATTTACTGTCTTGATGGGCCTCTGAAAATTATTTTTTCTAGGAATAGAGTATTACATCCAGCTGTTGCTTAATAAAGTAGTAAGGCAGGTTGGAAACCCAAGTGATTTGGGGAATGTTTTAATAAAATTGGTGTTTAGGAAATAAATTAATGTTCCCTTGAAGATTTGCAGCTTAAAAAGCATTTCATGTAGCATGTTTGGTCTTTGGTGGTTTTATATGGTGAGGGAATTCATTGAAGGAGTGGGATATATCAAAGCCAACTTTTTGAGTTTGAATGGAAATTTGTACAACCACTTCTAAATGTGGAGAGACAGAATTATATGCATAAGGGAATGTTAATCCCCACAAATTAAAAAAATTCTCAAGGAAAAATAAATACACATATTTTGTCCATTAATTCAACGTGGAGGGAGGATTTATCTTAGTTCATCTTCTAGTTCTTTATCCCAAAGATGATGTGAGAGACCACTCTGTGCCCTCCTACAGGACCAGGTGTGAGTGAGTGTGCGTGAGTGTGTGTGTGTGTGTGAGTGTGTGTGTGAGTGTGTGTGAGAGAGTGTGTGTGTGTATATGTGTTGGAGTGGAGGGATGCTCAGTTGGTGCTGAAGTGTACTCAGAAATAGTTAAATCCATATGATTATGTTGAAAAATCAGTATATTAAAGCTTTGGACTTTTATCTGTAAATTGTAATTTTATATAAGTATATAAATTTCATAATTCATAAACATATAATCAAGATGTTCTACATTAAGTTAGGTCTGTGGGGAAGGTGATATTGTTCATGGGCTGTAGTGGGTTCATACAATCACTGAGAGAGGTGTTGTGTGGAGGTGGGTGAGGCAAGGGCCTCGCAGGGATGGGCTCATCCCGCCCTGGGTCTCAGCCTCTGAAGTGGCTCAGGGCCCGGCATCAGGGACAAGGTCTGGGGACTGTTGGCAGGGCAGCAGCTGTTTACTGACAGCCAGTTACTAAAGGAGGCAGCGTGTGCCAGATGGAATTCCTGGGCTCTAACACCTAACGACTCAAATGTTAAGGAGGTTTAATGAACCTGGGTTGGAACTCCCAAGGATAGTAATTGTCCATTTAATATTAACCAGTGTATTGCAAGCTAAGTACTAGAGTAGTATTCAGTCCCATGCAAGTATCACATGCACGTTCTACTGTTTGGGTGATAAGATATCAGGGGCTGGTTTCCCCTCTCACTGGCATCCCTAGGAAAGGTGTTTCAGTTACCATTCATCCCCTTCTGCCTTCTAGGTAGGAGCCTAGATGAGACAGATAATAGAGCAATATTTCCTCCACAACCTTGTCCCCACCTTCTCTTCTTACATGACACTGGAAGGACAATTCAAATCTCCCTGAGTCTGTTTCCTAGAGCTATGCCCTGTTCCTTCTATTTTGTATAATATATTATGAATAATGCATGGGCAATTTAATGAGCACCTACAATGTGCTAACACTTTACACACATGATCTCAAATACAACCCTGCAAAATAGATGGTATAGGCCCCAAACTGAGACTCAAAGTCACAGAGCTAGTAATTGGCAGAGCTAGCATTTGAACAACATTGTTTCAAGCTTCAAAGTCCATGCTTTTTCTAAAAAGAACACACACAATAATTATAATATTTCCTGAGCACTTATGTACTAGTCAGTAGTAAACATATAAGGTAATTATCTATTGAAGAAAAATTGAGAAAGGGGGAAACTGATATTAAAAAATTTAAGTAACTTGCCCAAGATTATTTGGTAAGTGGCACATTCAAACTTTGAACCATTTGATCTGGTTACAATGGGTTTTACCCACTGGGTAAAACCAATTGGACTTTTGTGGCACTCCAGACAAGGTAAGAAGAGGTAAGAGCAAGTATGGTTAAGAGGAGCTGAAGGATGAAGTAGGGTGTGGGTTAACTAGAATCAGACTTTGTTTCTTTCCTTCCTAGGTGTCTCCTTCCTCTGCATCAACCAGCAAGTCTTCCAGTATGAACACCACAGAAAACAAGGTATGGAGCATCTTCCAGGGTCAAGTTGGGTGGAGGCCTTTAAGTTGATTAATGTAAAGCAAAACAAATGTGGAATGATAGTTGGCAAATGAGTTGTATGTCCTAGGGAGCTTATGTTATAGAAGTAAACGTTCTCTTCCTAAGGTATGGGGGTTGTTGGAAACTCAAATTTCCTTTCAGTATTCACTTCAAACATCATCTATACACTTCTACATCCTTTTAGAATATCTAGAAAAGACTGGTCACCCAGAGGTTTTTTGGTCTTAGACTGGAGTGAGTTTTTTTTTATTTGTAAGATAACCTAAGTACATTTCTCTGGGTCTAAATACTAGTAAGATTATGAATTTTTAACTTCTAAATAAAAATATTTGATTATTATAGTCATTTAAAACTAAATATAAGAATGAGAAGTGACCTAAGTGAACATAGATGAGCAACAGATATTGGTCATTTCAGCTGCTTTCTGAAGTTTCTTCCTGAAATTTGAATCATGTGGGGCACCATATTATTGGTAAACCTTTGTTGAACTCTACTTAGGATCTATTCTAATAATTATTTCTTGGAATTTCAGAAGAAAAATATAAAAGAATGTCCTCCAATGGGATTGCCACATAGAGGGAGCCTAGTTCTGAAGAGCTGGCCTTAAACCCTCACCCTCCGTTACCAAGTCTCAAGCTCTGTTTCTTGGGAGTATTCTTGGGTGGAGGTTTAAAGAGGGACTCTTTTCAGAGGTTCTCAACTTTATGAGGTGATATTATTTAGTGCCTCTAAGAGCTACCCCAGCTCCATTATTATTAAGTTGTCTTTGTTTAAAATCCCCGACATACTTTTGCTTTCTATCTTCCACCTTACTTTGCTGTCCCAGTGGGCTCCTACACCATAATTTAATACTGCATTGTAATTTAGTGATATTGAGGGATCCTATGGCCTCATCTTGAACTGTGTTTAAAGGACATTGCAAGTATCTTGAAACACACAGTTTGACTATAAGCTCTTACAAATGTCATTTAACATTCATTTTAATTTTTCAATTTATTATTAACCTAAAATTGTTATGGAATATTTTACATTTATATTAATTTTTTTATGTTCACATATATATATATATGCACACACACACATCTACACTAATAAAAGAGAAACATGGTAATTGGCGTACGACCACTACCCTTTTCATTGGCTAATCAGTGAGTATATGCAAATTAACTGTCAGCCAAGATGGCGGCCGGCAGCCAGGCACTGAAGCGAGCACGAGGCTTGCTTGCTGCAGACTCCAACGTTCCCCGCCTCACTTGCCAGCCTCTCATCTG
>NW_005363247.1:7963294-8035526 GCF_000412655.1 Myotis brandtii
GCGCCCCAACCCCCCCCCGCCACGGGCCCTGCTCTGTGCCTGATAGGGGGGAGCTCCCCAATCTCCTGACTGCCCTGCGGCTCTGTGTGTGACAGGGGGCGGGGCCACAACCCTCCTATCCGCCCTGCTCTGTGTGTGACAGGGGGCGGGGCCACAACCCTCCTATCCGCCCTGCTCTGTGTGTGACAGGGGGCGGGGCCACAACCCTCCTATCCGCCCTGCTCTGTGTGTGACAGGGGGCGGGGCCACAACCCTCCTATCCGCCCTGCTCTGTGTGTGACAGGGGGCGGGGCCACAACCCTCCTATCCGCCCTGCTCTGTGTGTGACAGGGGGCGGGGC
Organism: Myotis brandtii; assembly: GCF_000412655.1. Taxonomy (NCBI): domain Eukaryota; kingdom Metazoa; phylum Chordata; class Mammalia; order Chiroptera; family Vespertilionidae; genus Myotis; species Myotis brandtii. The sequence continues at coordinate 7,963,635 of NW_005363247.1, forward strand.
CACAACCCTCCTATCCGCCCTGCTCTGTGTGTGACAGGGGGCGGGGCCACAACCCTCCTATCCGCCCTGCTCTGTGTGTGACAGGGGGCGGGGCCACAACCCTCCTATCCGCCCTGCTCTGTGTGTGACAGGGGGCGGGGCCACAACCCTCCTATCCGCCCTGCTCTGTGTGTGACAGGGGGCGGGGCCACAACCCTCCTATCCGCCCTGCTCTGTGTGTGACAGGGGGCGGGGCCACAACCCTCCTATCCGCCCTGCTCTGTGTGTGACAGGGGGCGGGGCCACAACCCTCCTATCCGCCCTGCTCTGTGTGTGACAGGGGGCGGGGCCACAACCCTCCTATCCGCCCTGCTCTGTGTGTGACAGGGGGCGGGGCCACAACCCTCCTATCCGCCCTGCTCTGTGTGTGACAGGGGGCGGGGCCACAACCCTCCTATCCGCCCTGCTCTGTGTGTGACAGGGGGCGGGGCCACAACCCTCCTATCCGCCCTGCTCTGTGTGTGACAGGGGGTGGCACCGCAACCTCCCCATCGACCCTGCCTTGAGTGTGACAGGGGGTGGTGCCCCAACCCCCCAATCGGCCCTACCCTGAGCGTGACTGAGGGTGGCATTGCAACCTCCCGATCCGCCCTGCTCTGTGCATGACGGGGCGGCGCCCCTACTCCCCAATCGGCCCTGCTCTGAGCCTGACCAGGGGCTGCACTTAGGGATTGGGCCTGCCCTCTGCCACCCGGGAGCAGGCCTAAGCCAGCAGGTCGTTATCTCCCGAGGGGTCCCAGACTGCGAGAGGGCACAGGCCGGGCTGGGGGAACCCCCTCCCCCCGCCCCCCGAGTGCACAAATTTTTGTGCACCGGGCCTCTAGTCTACAGTAATAAAAGCATAATATGCTAATTAGACCAGACATCCTTCCGGATAAAGCCAGGACTGCGAGGGAAGCCCGGGTCCCGGGTGCCAGAGGGAAGCCAGTGCTGGCAGCCTGGGGAAGGAAGGCCTACTCTTGCATGAATTTCGTGCATCGGGCCTCTAGTGTGTGTGTGTGTGTGTGTGTGTGTGTGTGTGTGTGTGTGTGTGTGTGTATTATTGATTTTAGAGAGGAAGGGAGAGAGATAGATAGAAACATCAATGATGAGAGAGAATCATTGATTGGCTATCTCCTGCACGCCCCCTACTGTGGGTATCTAGCCTGCAACCCGGGTATATGCCCTTGTCTGGAATCAAACCTGGGACCCTTTAGTCTGCAGGCCTTATTTATACCTCTCTTAATCTTAAAAAATAAGAAAAATCTAATTTCAGTCTTAAAGTAATCTTAAAACTATGGTAAAAACATCTACCAAAAGACAGTTCTCATTGACCTTAGAATGCATGAAAACTTAAGAAAGTAAATAGAAAGGGGAGCCAGAAATATCGGATTTCCTTTGTATTCTATTGGTTTGTCTTTGACCCATTGCCTGATTCTAATCATCCCCCCAACTCGCAGCTTGAGGACCAACGCTTAATTCAAGTGTGCCCTGTTTCCCAGAGCAAGTGTCAGCAAAGTCTGCAGCCATCCATCGCTAAGCATTAAACAGGAGATTCCTGGAGGTTATGGAACTAGAGGAAGGGAGGGGGGAGAGGAGAGTAGGCGAGCTAAAAGAGGGAGCAAAAATAAGATGCACCCAGTGTAGTATCACCAGTGGCTGACGCGGGACCACTTTGGCCTTAATTCTCTGTCCTTGGTAGATTTCAGTCACTGTTCTCATTAATCATCTTGGTGTGCTTCTGATGTTGGCTCATAAACATTTTTACTAACCTCCTCTGAGAGATTTTTTGTGAACTTGATGATCGTATTCCTCTAAATATTTTGAGTTCCTAGAGAACAGATTTTAATTCAAGTTAATACCTAAACCAAATCCTTGCCATGTTCTACACCTTTCAAATGAATAGATTATAATAGAAGCTATGAATAGATTCAGACCATTACAATACCAGCTGGCTTATTTTCTTTGTTAATCACTTAAAAAGTTATATTTGCATAAACTCAGAAAAGCATAGTAGTACATATAGAAACTCATTAGCAAAGATCCAGTTTGAAAGGGTCCAAAATGTAAATGTTCTTTAAAATATTTCTTTGATCATAAACTGTGTTTCCTCCCCAAACCATAAGTGTGTCAGCAGAACAAGGGTCTGTCATGTGAGGAACATATGTACCTTCATTACTGAAGCACAAGACATTATAAATTAAGAGGATATTTGGTGTTACCCTTTTCAGATAATAGAATAAAAATAGAACTTTGTGCTAATATTACCAAACAGATAAAAGGGAAAGAAATGACAGGAAGCATTAGGCCTAATTGTTAATCTCTTACTTTGAAAAGTTTATAATATGTTTTATCTCTGTTTCTGTATCTTGCCTGTACTGAGAATGTATGTATGTACTTAAGGAATTGCCTCTTTTGACACAGGTTACCTTTGGTTGGGTACAACTCTGTAGAATACTCCACTAAAGATCCTAAATCACAGCCTGCTCTTCAGAATTATTCCTAGAACTTTAGATTAAATCTCTAGATTTTTATCGTGCAGTACCAATCCATGCACTATTTGCAAAATTGTTGTAAGATTATGTTGCCAAAATTTCAGAAAACTTTTGACAACACCTGTGATTACTCCTTTGATAATAACCAAACATTAGAAATATAGGTGAAAAAAAATTTTGTTCAAGCAGCCTTTACACAGGAAAGGAGGGGGAAGGAAAGAGATCCCAAATTAATTTTATCAATGGAAAACTTACAGATTTCCTCTCACCAAAAAAGAGTAAATTCAAACTGAAATATTTGCTTGAGACTTTAGAAATTAAGAGCCTGCAACTTCTTGGAGTTGTATCCATCTGCATAGGGTAAATGCAATGCGTGAGTACAACGGGTTTTGATATAAACATTTTAGCCCTATTTGTACATGGTACTTACTTTACTGTCAGACAAATAAAACCACACTTGGGGCTGTGCTCTTACGTTAGGCCATTCCAGTCAGCAAACAGACGGAAGGAACACCTCCTCCTCACAAGAAAAGACACAAAAAACAGGTGATGTGGCTCGTTGTACTAGCTCACTTTAGCTGCTTGGCACGTGCTTATTGCAGTTCACAGTCTCCTGTAACTCTCTGACCCATCACAGACTTTCTGGCTTAATCACCCATTGCCCACATTCCGGCACTAAAAATAAATTTCACTGCTCTCTGTTCTCTTGGTTCTGTCACCATCCCATTGTTTCACACTGTCAGATGAAGCGTACAATGACTATTTTACTCATACAGAGACTGATCATGCTAGTGTGGCTTTGAAGGATGAGGGTTTTTATTTTATTTTGCTTATGTATTTGCTGCAGTGTTCATAGTAATAAATCTCTACATATCTTTGATACATATAGGAAAATGTAAGATGTAAATTGGTACTTAATAGGAGCAGATTATTAATGGGTGTGCTTAAGTGTTTATCTAAAGAGTTACAATTTCAAGCAAAGTATAATCTTAACTCATAACATTTACATTTATAAATACATCAAAATCGTCTCTTTAGCTTCCTTAGTTGAGGAAAATCTATGATAAACTTTGTAAATAATGTCCATTTTTCCTTCCTTCCTTTTTCTTTCTTTCTTTTTTCTGAATTTAGGCTGTAAAATCGGAACCTGAAAAGAAGTCACAATCAACTGAAGTGAGTGTTGTAAGTCAGCTATGAGATATTTGGATTCTTTGCAATAGTAATGAATAATGAAGTTCCTTATTTGCTGATACTGAACGGTAAAAGGATTTTTGTCAGCTAATTTAATTAATTAGAACATGATTTTATAGAGTATATGTAAAATAATTATAACATTAAATTTACATATCACTAAAATTAATGTATACTAATCTATAATGATAAAAGCAAAATATGCTAATTAGGCGGGATGTCCTTCTGGACGACCTTCTGGACGAAGCCAGGGCTGTGAGGGAAGCCCGGGTCCTGGGTGCCAGAGGGAAGCCAGTGCTGGCAGCCGGGGGAATGAAAGCCTACTCTTTCACGAATTTCATGCATTGGGCCTCTAGTTTATAAATAAAGATAATGAGGGAAGCCCGGGTCCTGGGTGCCAGAGGGAAGCCAGTGCTGGCAGCCGGGGGAATGAAAGCCTACTCTTTCACGAATTTCATGCATTGGGCCTCTAGTTTATAAATAAAGATAATATGCTTCAGAAGGAATTTTGTTCAAATCTATATATTCTTTTATATTGTTTAAAAATAAGCAACAGGAGCAAAGGACAGAGTTCAAAGGGTAATGAGTGTCTAATTACTTTAATGATGAGCTGTCCAGAATAACTGTGTCTGTTGAACCTAGTACCCAGATAACTAAAGCTGAGAGTCTGGCTTACTCCTGACAGTCTTACCTTGGTTGGTAGAACTAGTTACTTAGGAGACAGCTCTGACTTCCCCTTGGGAGCAGCTTCCCTGGCTTCCTTGACTCAAGGCTGTCTAGACTGAAAGCCTACCTGTGTCCACATGGAGAGTGATCCCGGGGTGTCTGCAGCCACGGCATATGTTCTCATCAATCGGGTGCTGCCCTTTCTTTCTTCTTTTCTTGTCTTTTCTTGTCTTTTCTTGTCTTTTCTTTTCTTTCTGAATTTAGCACTTCCTACTCTATTTATAAGCAAATACTCAGATAAAACCTCAAGGTTTCCTGTGGGAAAGCACAGAGGTGGTTCTGGCTAAAGTACTTTAAATGCAGGCAAGGGTGAGGTCATCTGGGTGAAAGCTGAGGCTTGTCTGATTTGGTGTGAGGCATCTTGGCGGCCCCCAAGGATGGTAATTCCATAGTCCGCTCTAGAGGAAGAAGTCAACAGCCAGGTGGGGGTTGTCTTCTACTTTATATTTAAATGCTTTTGGTTATCTACCCAATATCAAGAGAATTGCAACACAGAAAAGACTATGTAAATCATTCCGTTTAAGAAAATGCAAGTTTTTTAAAATCTCCTGTGAAAGGAGATTTTTAAAAAATTAATTTCTAGAGTAGAATCCCCTTTTTTTCCACCAAACTCAGAGGTCACAATGACCACTTGTCATCTCTGTGGATAAACCTGCAGTTACCGAAAGAACTGCATGAATTATGAGAAACAGCCCATAATTTAGAGATAAAATACCTATTTGAAAAGTTGTTCTAGGTGAAAATTAAATTTTTTATTCTTCTATAATTATCATTATCAGACTGTTGGTAGGATTGCTGTTGACCAGAAAGCACATGTCTGCTTCTCTAGTTGGGTCATTCTCAAGAGAGGCAGAACAGTCTAATTGGGAATTTTGTTCTTGAGCCTGTTTGGAATTATGAAAACAATGAATTCCAATGTAATTGATGTTCTATCTTTTGAAATTGACAGCCACCTCTGCTTATTGACGGAAAAAAACTAGAAAAAAAGCCAAAGGAACAACACCAACACGAGGTAAATGATCATCATTAGTACTTGATAGCATAAGGTGAAGCCTTTTGTGTGTGAGGGATGAAATACAAAATTCTCATCAGTCAAGACTTAAGTCCCCAGGAGGATCACTTTGTGAATTATATGATTGTCTAACCACTATGCTATATAGCTGAAACCAATATAAAATAATATTGAATGCCAACTGTAATGGAAAAACCTTTTAAATGTAAATTGCTATAGAAACAAGTCCTGTGAGGATGGCTGGTATTTGTTTTTAGCTAAAATAGCACCACCATGCGGCAGTAGAAGGATTTGCAATTTACTCATGATTCTTGCTGAATTTGGGGGGAAGGATTTGCGTTATTTCAAATTTTGTACCTAAGGTGAAATTTTATCACATTGATATCACACTAACTTAAATTTGCACAATTCAGAACTGCATAAAACACAACTGTTTTGAGCACTTCCTACTCTATTGAGAAAAGTATCTGCATTTGTCATCTTGTTAACAATGCGGTGTGTGTGTTTTCAGCCAGAAAGTCTATCCAAAAGCACATCACATACAGCAAGCAAGCATGGTCATAAAGAAAAAGCAGTTTCCAGGCCAAGTGAGCAGCCAACGTCAGAGAAACCAAGCAAACCAAAGGTAAATAAATCAGATGAATAGCTAGGAAAACACTAACACCAACTAGGGGGTGAGATACAGGTCCTCTCTCGCCGTGGACATGTAGGTGAAGCTGCTGAGCTGTGCCAAATATATCTTTGATTGTAATGATGTGGTGCTACCATGTTGCTTAGTACCCAGATAACTAAAGCTGAGAGTCTGGCTTACTCCTGACAGTCTTACCTTGGTTGGTAGAACTAGTTACTTAGGAGACAGCTCTGACTTCCCCTTGGGAGCAGCTTCCCTGGCTTCCTTGACTCAAGGCTGTCTAGACTGAAAGCCTACCTGTGTCCACATGGAGAGTGATCCCGGGGTGTCTGCAGCCACGGCATATGTTCTCATCAATCGGGTGCTGCCCTTTCTTTCTTCTTTTCTTGTCTTTTCTTGTCTTTTCTTGTCTTTTCTTGTCTTTTCTTGTCTTTTCTTGTCTTTTCTTGTCTTTTCTTGTCTTTTCTTGTCTTTTCTTGTCTTTTCTTGTCTTTTCTTGTCTTTTCTTGTCTTTTCTTGTCTTTTCTTGTCTTTTCTTGTCTTTTCTTGTCTTTTCTTGTCTTTTCTTGTCTTTTCTTGTCTTTTCTTGTCTTTTCTTGTCTTTTCTTGTCTTTTCTTGTCTTTTCTTGTCTTTTCTTGTCTTTTCTTGTCTTTTCTTGTCTTTTCTTGTCTTTTCTTGTCTTTTCTTGTCTTTTCTTGTCTTTTCTTGTCTTTTCTTGTCTTTTCTTGTCTTTTCTTGTCTTTTCTTGTCTTTTCTTGTCTTTTCTTGTCTTTTCTTGTCTTTTCTTGTCTTTTCTTGTCTTTTCTTGTCTTTTCTTGTCTTTTCTTGTCTTTTCTTGTCTTTTCTTGTCTTTTCTTGTCTTTTCTTGTCTTTTCTTGTCTTTTCTTGTCTTTTCTTGTCTTTTCTTGTCTTTTCTTGTCTTTTCTTGTCTTTTCTTGTCTTTTCTTGTCTTTTCTTTTCTTTCTGAATTTAGCACTTCCTACTCTATTTATAAGCAAATACTCAGATAAAACCTCAAGGTTTCCTGTGGGAAAGCACAGAGGTGGTTCTGGCTAAAGTACTTTAAATGCAGGCAAGGGTGAGGTCATCTGGGTGAAAGCTGAGGCTTGTCTGATTTGGTGTGAGGCATCTTGGCGGCCCCCAAGGATGGTAATTCCATAGTCCGCTCTAGAGGAAGAAGTCAACAGCCAGGTGGGGGTTGTCTTCTACTTTATATTTAAATGCTTTTGGTTATCTACCCAATATCAAGAGAATTGCAACACAGAAAAGACTATGTAAATCATTCCGTTTAAGAAAATGCAAGTTTTTTAAAATCTCCTGTGAAAGGAGATTTTTAAAAAATTAATTTCTAGAGTAGAATCCCCTTTTTTTCCACCAAACTCAGAGGTCACAATGACCACTTGTCATCTCTGTGGATAAACCTGCAGTTACCGAAAGAACTGCATGAATTATGAGAAACAGCCCATAATTTAGAGATAAAATACCTATTTGAAAAGTTGTTCTAGGTGAAAATTAAATTTTTTATTCTTCTATAATTATCATTATCAGACTGTTGGTAGGATTGCTGTTGACCAGAAAGCACATGTCTGCTTCTCTAGTTGGGTCATTCTCAAGAGAGGCAGAACAGTCTAATTGGGAATTTTGTTCTTGAGCCTGTTTGGAATTATGAAAACAATGAATTCCAATGTAATTGATGTTCTATCTTTTGAAATTGACAGCCACCTCTGCTTATTGACGGAAAAAAACTAGAAAAAAAGCCAAAGGAACAACACCAACACGAGGTAAATGATCATCATTAGTACTTGATAGCATAAGGTGAAGCCTTTTGTGTGTGAGGGATGAAATACAAAATTCTCATCAGTCAAGACTTAAGTCCCCAGGAGGATCACTTTGTGAATTATATGATTGTCTAACCACTATGCTATATAGCTGAAACCAATATAAAATAATATTGAATGCCAACTGTAATGGAAAAACCTTTTAAATGTAAATTGCTATAGAAACAAGTCCTGTGAGGATGGCTGGTATTTGTTTTTAGCTAAAATAGCACCACCATGCGGCAGTAGAAGGATTTGCAATTTACTCATGATTCTTGCTGAATTTGGGGGGAAGGATTTGCGTTATTTCAAATTTTGTACCTAAGGTGAAATTTTATCACATTGATATCACACTAACTTAAATTTGCACAATTCAGAACTGCATAAAACACAACTGTTTTGAGCACTTCCTACTCTATTGAGAAAAGTATCTGCATTTGTCATCTTGTTAACAATGCGGTGTGTGTGTTTTCAGCCAGAAAGTCTATCCAAAAGCACATCACATACAGCAAGCAAGCATGGTCATAAAGAAAAAGCAGTTTCCAGGCCAAGTGAGCAGCCAACGTCAGAGAAACCAAGCAAACCAAAGGTAAATAAATCAGATGAATAGCTAGGAAAACACTAACACCAACTAGGGGGTGAGATACAGGTCCTCTCTCGCCGTGGACATGTAGGTGAAGCTGCTGAGCTGTGCCAAATATATCTTTGATTGTAATGATGTGGTGCTACCATGTTGCTAGTTTCACGAATAGCCTTGTGGAAACATGGGCCTATGAAAGGCCTGAGAAGAGCACCAGACGGGTCCCGGGGGTGTTCCATCCAGTCCTCTCCTACGGCCCATCAGGGTCCAGTCAGGCTCTGGTGCCTCGCAGACAGGAAGCTGCCTGGACCCCTCTCCTTACGGGCGGTGGGAACCCAGATGCCCCCTGCATGATCTGCTGACATGGAAGCCTGGAAGAGTTTTTAGGGTCTTGTGCTAGAAGAGATGAACTTTCAGAGCCAAGAATCAGAAAGAGTCTCCATATTTCTAGAACCACTGGGGGTCAACTATTAGAAGAATAAACAAATATGAGAGGAACTTTCCCACTGATAGCTCTTGCAAGACAAGAACCAGTCCTGCTTAACAGTGTACTTCATATCAGAGATTGTAATCTCTGGCCCACCAGTTAAAGGCAGCTCGTGTGTGTTTTGTTCAAGTGTATTTTGTTTGGCTTACAATATTATTTAAATTAGCTACCGACAAAGTCAGAATATTTCACATAAAATCAAAATGTCTAGCTTCTCCAGAAAAATCAGGATACTTGGCAACAGTGGGCTCACATGGCAAGAATTGACGAGAGCTTGACACCTGGTATATGTGCTCTAATTTACCACAGTCCCTCCCTGGCCCACTTCACTATTTGTGTTACCTGCACGGACTCTGTAAGCGCGGAGTCCAGCCTCATGGGGTTGGTGCTCAGCGTTGCATCATGTTCAGTGGAAGCGAGTGACCTTTCCTATACAAGATGTCCACAGGGCAAACTGGCTCAGCAGTAACATTTGAAAAATGCATAATCTCAAAAACAGTCACTCATAGAGACTGAGTTCTGTTCGTCTTTCATCCTCCTGCTTAGACTAAATCTCAGGACACAGGTGGAAAGAGCGCTGCTGCTGCTGCTGCTGGTGTGGCTATGGCCTCTGGCAAGTCAGACGACAAGGTGAGCACACACCAGCAGACGTGGGGTGTGCGTGGGCCCGATGCTTATCAGTCTCTCGTGAGAAACGTACTCAGGGGAGTTCCATTCTACCTGGGCTTTACCGCTGGCTCTCATTGACCATTTAGGGTTCTGGTGCTGCCACACTCAAAACTGAACATTGTTCATATATTTGTGAAGAGGATCACATAGCTGAGGGATATAGAGTGAGCAGAATACTGAAATTGATTTTAAAATCCATATATTCAATAAATATTTATTGGTCACCTGCCATGTATAAGGCCTGGTATCAGGATTGAGGAAATTGACATCTGGGTTGACTCAGAGCCTGCCTTCAAGATGTACAGGCTTGAAATAAAGCAAATAAAATTGCCGTGAGCATTTGAATGGCATTACTCTGAATTGTCAACAAGTTCGTTCCTAGTAAACCATGAATAGTCACAACATCTACATGAATTGATATGGGAGGTTTTCCAAGGGGACAACATAAACCCCCTCAGAAGAGAATATATATACCCTTCTGGCCAGTTATGGGCAATTTTCCCTTAGGTCCTTGATGAGCCAATTAAGATTCTTGCTTGGAAATGTAAGCTGAGAAGTAGTCTGTGTTTCTACTCATGCAATAGAGTGTTATCCATGTGGAGCCATCTCCCTTAGAAATGCTAGTACTTATTTCTCTGGAAACACAAATAAGTAATCAAAGCAATAATGAGAAGATGAAAACAGAAAGGAATATGTACTTACCTATTTTCCTGCTTCTCGCAATAGAAAAGATATTCTCCTGAAGGCTCAATGGTAAGGCAAGTCATAGGATAAATTATGGCACATCTGCCCGAAATATCCAATCTTTCTCAGATTTGGGGAGAAAAATGCATTGTTTTTATTCAAATAAATGCAGATATCTTAGAGTGTAATGGTAAACTTTATATACAGTTTTAAATGAAAATACCCAACTTTAGTTTAAAAAGTATTTTCTTGCAGTAGACCACTTGAGACCCCTACCCCCAACCCACCCAAGGGGTACATGTTACTCTCTCATGTTGATGAAATGGTTTGAAAAAAAAGGTGGATTTAAGAGAGAGGATTAGATCTGATAGAATAGATTTTAAAATTAAGCAAAAATTTCAGTTTTACTTTAGATATAAATTAGAGTTATCAGTGAAATCTGAAAAATAAAATTAGGAGAGGTTTATATGGAATTCTAGTTTGCACTGATTTGAGCTGGCGAATCACTTTTCTTTGCCTCTGATTTGTCTCCCATAACATGGGCTTGATCAGATCTGCATTTTTTAAGTTTGTTTTTTTTTAGTGCATACCAGGCTGAAAGCACTGTGTGTGACACCCGCGCTGCCGGCTGGCCATCTAGGGGTGGGAAGAAGACACTCTGCCTCAGCTGCAGTTCAAGGCAGGTTGAGACGGAGCTGTTTGGTGAGGACCGAATAGGTCCTGACTGCGGGGATCCACAGGGACCTTGAGTAGATCCAGTCTGAGTGGGGCGTGGAAGCATAGCCTGGATTGCAGGCTTGCAAAGGCATCAACATGGAAAAGGAGAAGATGTGTTCTGGGAGCAGCGTGCATTCCAGTGTTGGGTGAAGCGCAGGGCGGTGAGCAGTGGGGCTGTAAGACCTGAAGGACAGGTTGAGGCGTTGCTGTGGAGACTGCTAAGGGGAGTTAGTGATTCAACAGGCAGAGAATAAACAGTGTGAAAGAGATTAGAGAACAGATGCAGCAAGCGGAGCCATTAACACCAAGCTGCAGGAAGATTATGAAAGTGACCACAGGGGGATTACAGATAGGAAGGTGGGAGGTTGGTCAGGGGCTGTTCCAGTAGTCCTGGTGAATCCTAATTTAGTGTAAATGCGAGCTGAGATAGAATAAACTAGTGGGGAGAAAGGGAGGAGGCATTGCAGAGGTAAATCCTCAGGTTTTAGGAAATGATTAGGCAAAGGTAAAGAAAATCTCAGGCTAACCTGGGGCTGGAGTCTGCAGGAGCTAGGTTGGTAACCCTAAGGTGAGGGCTTCTGCCAGGGCAGGGAGAGTGAGTGCCTCCTGAAACTGTGAGCCGGCCCCTGGTTGCCACTGGGAGGTGGACACAGTTCACCAGCGAAATTGGTTGAGGAGGAAACGTGTGTTTGATTTTGGACAAGCTGAATGGGTTTGAGGTGTCCCAAGAAAGATGTGTAGTCAGGCCATTAGAATACTGTTTTAGAGTAGTGAAGAAGGGAGAGAGAGAGAATTGGGGGTGGCCCCCACAGTATTTTTTAAATCTTCACCCAAGGATATGTTTATTTACTTTAGAGAGATGTGTCGCAGTCATTTATTTAACACTTCCTTTTTTAAAAAATATATTTTATTGATTTTTTACAGAGAGGAAGGGAGAGGGACAGAGAGCCAGAAACATCAATGAGAGAGAAACATTGATCAGCTGCCTCCTGCACGCCCCCCACTGGGGATGTGCCCGCAAACAAGGTACATGCCCGTGATCGGAATCGAACCCGGGACCCTTGAGTCCGCAGGCCGACGCTCTATCCACTGAGCCAAACTGGTTCTGGCAAACACTTTCTTAAATTAAGCACTTAGAAAGGGCTCAGTATGTGCAAACACTGGCTCTCACACTTTATAGACTCATTTACCTAATCCTCACAACCCCTGAGGTAGGTGCAGTCATTCTCTGAGATAGAACAAACATGAGGACACTGAGGTACAGCCAGTGCTTGTCGGGGTGCAAACCCAGGCAGTTGGAGTCTGTGCTCTCCGCCTCCAGACTCTGCTGCCCAGAATTCAGGGGCTGGCAAATGAGACATAGTTTCCTATTGTCTTCATCCTGGCAATGTCACCCATTGCGTTGCTGCCAGGCCCTGAAAGCATTTGGCCCCTGGCCCTAGAGAATGGTCTTGGACCGGACCACCAGCACAGGCAGAAATGTGTAGACCATGTGCAGTTGGGGGTAAAGCAGAAGAGATGCCAGAGGCGGCAGAGAACAGGGGGCACAAACGCCCGAGTAGAACCAGGATGGTGCTTGGTCATGGCTGCCGTGGGAGGTGAGAGTCATAGAGGGGTCCTTGCCAGGGTCTGGGTAATGGCATGAAATCACAGATTGGAAAGTTATTGGCAATCACTGATAGAGCAACGGAAGCACTGGTAGGAAGGAAATTCATTTTAGGGAAATAAAGGGAAGAGTAGGTGATGAGATACTAAACCAAGGGGTGTGGAGGTCTTGTTGTGTGGGGAGCAGAGACTGAAATAGCAACAGCTAGAGGAAGTGGACACTTACAGAAAGAATCTGTGGGACCCACAGACACTGGCTGTGGGCCCCGGGAGAGGCAACCAAGAGTAGTGAAGAAAGTGATGGGCAGTTCTGGATTCAAATCTTGGTTCTGTTTTTTTACTGTGTGACCTGGAAAAAGTTACTTAACCTCTCTGAGCCTTGATTTCCACATCACTAATTTATATTATGATTTATTAATATTATTTATGCTGTTCTGAAAAAGGGCATAACACATACAACATAATGTCTAGCACTGAGCAGATTCAGTATATGATCAATGCTATTAATATATTGAATTCATTTTAATATATGTAATATTATTGAATTTTATAAATGTATGTGAAAACGTTTTTATTCCTTTCTAAACTCCCACCAGAAAAAAGAAAATAAATCATTAATGTCGGCTGTACCAGTTGAGTCCAAACCGGGTAAACCATCTGGAAAGGTATGAAGATAGCAGTGCATTTCTGCCTAAGATATTTACTCGCAGTCTCTCTATCATGATCTCATTTCTTGAGGCCAGACAATATGAGGTGGGGGTACCTGAAAGGATCTTTTTAATGAACTGTTTCAAGCTAATATAACTGGGTTAAAAGTGTGGTTTTCCCACATATGTTTGTAACATTTTATAACCCTCTATTCTGAAAACTCCAGTTACATCCCATGAAGTTTTCATTCCACTTTCTCTCCTGCAAATATATCTGCTTTAACCAGAGGTATCACTAAAGAATGCCAGGTACTTCTTCACTCTGAAATTCCTAGTTTAACCAGGCTAAAGCTAGCAGGCCCCAAATTCTAGTACATTACCAGGGGAATTTCTAAAGTTATAGTGTTAATATAGTAGTTATTCTTACTAATTAATCTGAGTTAAACAGTGAAAGGTCTTTCTCCAAATTGTTGTTTTCCCCTTTAAATTCAGGTTATCCTTCACAATGAGTCATTCCTAACCTCAAAATTAGAATGGAGGCATTCTTTCATTATACTCATATAAGCCCACACCCCAGGCATGTGCCCTGACTTTGGAATCGAACCGTACCTCCTGGTTCCTAGGTCAACGCTCAACCACTGAGCCACGCCAGCTGGGCAAGATAAATTTTTTTGAAAAGTTATTTTTACTAAATAATAAAGTGTACTTTTTTCTTTAAGCCTTGCATTGCTAAATTTTTCTTTAAATTAGTTATAAATCATTATATAGTCTCAAATAGGCCATTATCTTGTCATGTTTTAGAGTGTTTCTGCCTTTTTTTCTCTGAAGACTTCTATCTCTTCAATACATGTAAATATTTCTTGCTTCTATTTTCATTATTTTTTAAAAAATTGTTGACCCTATTACAGATGTCTTCCATTCTCCTCCCCCCACCTTTGCCCACGTCCACCCATCCCACCCTCTCCCCCAGCCTTCACCACACTGTTATCTGTATCTATGCATTATACATAGATGTTCTTTGGCTAATCTCTTCACCCTCTTTTATTCAACACCCCCCTCCTCCTCCCTTTTCCCTGAAACCCTAAGACCAGATTTTAACTATTTGACATTTGAAGAAGTTTTGGTGTTTGGTATTTTTCTACACAGATTGGTGTTTTGTAGTTTTAAAAAATCAAAAGTGGAGTATGTGTAACAAATAACATTTAAATATCTGCTCTCTCTTCTTTCCAGTCAGGCATGGATGCTGCTCTGGATGACTTAGTAGACACTTTGGGAGAACCTGAAGAAACTGAACAAGATAACGCAACATATACTGGACCTGAAGTTTCGGTAAGTGATCTTAATATCTGTAAAGATTCACTCTTAGGGTAGGAGAGCAAAATAAGGTCATGATGCACAAAAGTCCACTTGGTGTTCTGTTACTTGGAGAGAGATAGGACGGTGTCAGTATCAGTAACAGCAGCTGAAATTAGTGTTGGGACGGAATGGCTGTTGACGCAGGAAACATTTATTAATTGTCTGTGCTGAGATTATTGCTGGCATATAGTCCTTTGGGCCACAAATACTTTTCTGTCCTTTAGATCGTAGTTCCATGGACTTGGATATATTTTGATTTCTAGATATTTGCCATCCTCTGTTCATCCCTATTCCTAATTCCGTAAAAGCAAGAAAATTATATAACATTTTATTTTAAGAAAAAGACATACCATAGACTGGAAGGAAATATTTGCAACAGACACCACAAAGGATTTGTGCCAGAATTTACGAAGAATTTTAAAAAGTGAGAAAAAGACAATCCAATAGAAAATTAGGAGAAAACTTGCTGGGCTAATAAACAATGCAAGTGTCCCTAGTAATTAGGAAAGTGATACTACAACATGGAGAGGGGTCACTTCACACTTATTAGATTGGCAGCTCACCTGGAGCTCATGGATGCTGACTATGTGCATACCCTTCCGCCAGCAAGTCCACGTCTAGACAGATTCCCCAGAGGGAGCCTTGCACACCTGTACAAGGAGTGATGAGAACAGCTGAAATATTTGGAAATGGTTGTGTTCAACAGGAGACAATATAATAAAATGGGATGCTTTTATAGTGATTAAAATGAACTATTCATTTATCATCATGGATACATTATAAACACAATGTTGAATATGATATCATTTATATAACATTTGAAAATATGCAAAGTAATGCTGTAAATTGTTTGTGGATGCCTACATGTAGCATAACCGTTTTAAAATATGCTCCACTTTCAGTGGGTGGGTATGATACACTTAAAGTTCACATTAGTAGCTATCTCTGGTTAACAAGGAAGGGGAATGGGATTGGAAAGGGCCAAACAGGAGACATCATTCTAACTGTTTTGTAGAAATTACATAAGAATGACTATAGATCTGATAGAGTAGGATGTTGGGTTATATAGAAATTTATTGTTTTTAACTGTATTTTTTAATGAATTGGAAACATCAGACAATGAAAAACATTTAAAATCCAATGTATTTTAATATAGGAATCAAATTTAATATACTGATTTGAATATTTTCTAGCATCACATGGGTTAAGCTATTTAAATAAGGGGAAGTATTTGTGTAAACAAATTTCAGAGTTGTGTAAAGTATTGGCGTCTTAATAATTTATATCTTATTTCAATAGTTTCATAAATTAAGAATGGAATAGTACTTTGGTTTCAGAATATGCATATAACATTCTCAGATAATTAATTATATAATGTACCTAAATGTGTGATTTTATTACAGGATCCCATGACTTCTATCTACATAGAGGAATTGGGTAAAAGAGAAGGCTCAATTCCTCCAAAATACAGGGAACTTTTGGATGTAAGTTAAATAACCATTTACTTTTACTTTACTATTTCCTTTTGGAATATAGTCGTTATCACATCAATATAGTTATAATTTTTTAAATTTAGAAAATGAAATGAGCCAATGAAAAGTTCATTACTATGACATCCACTGTATTAGTTTGCCATGGCTGCCATAACAAAGAATCACAGCCTGGATGGCTTAAACAACAGAAATATATTGTCTCACAGTTCTGGAAGCTGGAAGACTGGAATCAAGGTGCGGGCAGAGTTGGTTCCTTCTGAAAGTCTTATGGAGACCTCTCTCCTTGGCTTGTAGAGAGCTATCTTCTCCCTGTATCTCTTCACGTGGTCTTCCCTCTGTATCTCTGGTCCATATTTCCCCATTTTATAAGAACACCAGTTATATTGGATTAGCCCCATCCTAATGTCCTCATGTAACCTCAGTTATCTCTCTTTTTTTAAGTGTATATTTTTATTGATTTCAGAGAGGAAGGGAGAGGGAGAGAGAGATAGAAATATCAATGATAAGAGAGAATCACTGATCAATTGCCTGCCGCACGCCCACCACTGGGGATCAAGCCTGCAACCTGGGCATGACCTCCTGGTTCATGGGTCGACAATCAACCACACTGGCCAGACTCAGTTACCTCTTTATAGGCTCTATTTCCAAGCACAGTCATAGTCTGAGATGCTTATGATTAGGGCTTCAATAATATGCTTTTGGGGAGGACAAAATTCAACCCATAACAGTCACTGAGTAACACATTTTGCTGATTGTAAGGATTACTTTTGCCTTTTCAACATTATCAAATTGATGTTTGTTTCAGAAAAAAGAAGGGATCACAAGGCCTCCTCCAGACTCTCCGGTGAGTTTACATAAATGTCTTCTAAGATCCAAATGAACATTTTTTGTATCTTTGGTTAGTGGATAGGGCTATCAATACTGTATTTTATGGCTAAAGTAACCTCTCAATTAGATGAAGTTTTCATCTGTTCAGAGAAAGGGAGAGTATGTGGGGGTTGTGTCAGTGCGCATTGGTTTCATATGGATTTTTGTTTGTGTTTTTGAGAGGAAGAGAAATGGAGCCCAGGAAGTTTTAGGATAAAGTAAATGTTAATAAAAATAGAATGGGAATATCTTAACGTGTAATACATTTAGAAGAGGGAACAAAAAAATAATAGTGCAAAACCCATTCCCTACCAGACATAGGCTTTCATCTGAAATATCTTACTAACACATCTCCTTTGGTGCTAAAGGAATTGCCAGAGTACATTCTTCCTTTGCTGGGTGTATAATCTGATCTTTCGCTTGAATGACTCCCCCGTGATACCCATCCTGGTATCTGTTTCTTTAGAAACCCCCAGGGCCCGATGACGCCATCGATGCCTTGTCATCTGACTTCACCTGCAGCTCTCCTAGTGGGAAAAAAACTGAGAAAGAGGTATTGTGCTGAATGTTATTAGGGGAACTTGTTAGAAGCCCTCCCGAACTTTAGAACAACAACTTTCTAGTTTTGGTTATTACATTTCCCTCCTCTGCACATTTAATCTTTTGTATTTTGTTTTACAGAAATCTACGGGAGAAGTTTTAAAAGCTCAGTCAGCCGGAGTAATCAGAAGTGCTGCTCCGCCCCATGAGAAAAAAAGAAAGGTGGAGAAGGTATAAATTAATTACTTTTTGGAAAATAACCATGTTTCGAGGGACAGCAGCTGCCTTCCTGAGGCTGATGTAGCTGATGCCAGACAATCCCAAAAGTGTATTACGAATCAGGGGGAGGTGGAGGGAGGGGGAGGCGGGGCGTCTTTCTCCCCGAAGGTCTGTGGAGCAGTGAGATCAATTGGGGCGAGACCCATCACCTCCAGCCAGGTCTTCCTTGTTTCTGCAGCAGTTTATGGGAGATTTCAGCACAATCTTCTTGGTTGTGAATTAAGACTATCTTACCATTCCAATGCACAGAGGGCAGGACGCCAGAGAAATGACACTCTTGGAACATACAATCTTCAATGTGGTTTCCTCAAGGAGTCGGAGCCCTGTGAAGCCACTCGAGGGGTCTTGTTGTAGCTGCTTCTGTCCACCTCTCTTAACCACAGTCAACGTGGACTAATTCTCACCAACCCTGAGATGTGGTCCTCCAGCTCTGGGCTGCAGGAGAAAGCATGCCCGGTGTGCAGAGAGTCCAGATAATGCGAGGAGCGGTTGCTGTCAGGGCGCTCTGCCTCTCCCCTCCTGGAAGGGACAGTTTATTTTTATCTGGCTGGCGGAGGGGCAGTGAGAGCACCACACCCCGGAGAGTGGGTGTTCCCACAGGGAGCAGCCTTGGTGCCTGCAGAGAAGAAGGCGGCGGGGGCCACCCCAGGTCCCCCTGCTTTCTGGGCTTAGCTGCTTTGCTCAAGGACAGGGTTGCCAGAAGTCATTTTTAGAAAAAGAAAAGCAGGATAGTGAAAGTTCACTTTTTGCAGCTTTTATTTTGACATGGGTATTTTATAATGGCACAGTTATGATTATAGTGATACGTCTAGCTTGCTAAGGAAGAGGTGCAGTGCCCCTGGGACCACCGTTACTGTAGAAAGAGTCTTAGCCCCCATTCCACTCACTGGTAAGTTCTTTATTCTTTCTTTCTTTTGCCAGGTTTCAGATAAACTTGTCTTCCTAAAGTCCTTCCCCAACCCATGATTCGTCTTTTAGATTTAAAATGTGTATTTCACAAAGTGGATGGATTGTTCAGGCTGAGGAGATGCTCTCTTTTTTAATGGGCAGAATCTTTGCTTTGTCACAGGACTCAATGAGTGACCAGGCACTGGAGGCTCTTTCGGCTTCGCTGGGCCGCCGGAAGTCAGAACCTGAGCTCGACCTCAGCTCCATTAAGGAAGTTGACGAGGTACTGACCTTCGACTTCATATACAGAGCATGCTAGTCTGCAGGTTACAAAACTGAATGTGTTATGCATGTTTCAAATGATTGCACGACTCTTATTTTATTGGAGAGTTGAAATGGACTATTCTTCATTCTGCCTTACTTTCAGGGTCTCTGGGTAATTTAGAGACTTCTGGCTGGGGAGTTAGCAGCCAGAAGGATATTTGAGTGTTTGTCTTAAAAACCATCTAGAATTTTAATATTTAAAATTAACACTAATCTCCTCTGCCAATGCTTGAATGACAACTGACTAAACAAGATAACGTGGAGGCAGTGGGCTGTTGAGAAATAGGTTTGTCTACTCTTATGGAAATTGGAAATTTGTATTTTCAGAAGGGTGTGGGGTGACTCTGTTTATAAGGAGAGAAGCAGGTGACTGTAGGTGGGTAGGGAGTTCCTTTTTTTTTTTATAACTGTGGGGAAAGATGTTGAAAATTTGTCTCAAATTACAATAAAATCCAGCAGCAATTACTCTGTAACTGAGGCTGTCGCGTGCTTAGAGCATGATGCTGGGCAGTTTTTATCCCACCTCACTTAACAAGATCTTAACAAAGCCAAAGCAAGCTTGTATTGAGTGGAGTTTTAATATTACATTACAATTTTTAAAGAATTTTTCAACTGAGTCCTGTGGGGGGAAAGAGGACAGAAGAGAATTGCCCTGGGACATTCCCAGCAAGGCAGTGTGTGTGTGTGTGGGGCGGGGGCATAGATGGGGGGCAGGCATGGATGTGCAGCCTGGGCCCTTAGGAGCCACACCCTGTCAGCTGGGGGGTGGGGGTGGGGGTGGAGCTGGCAGGTGCTGCTGTCACAATGCCACTGCCTCCGCTGTCACTTCCTGTTCTGACTCACTGGGGAAGGCGAGTCTCACGGACTCCCAGCAACTCTCCCTGAGTCTGGGACCCCCCTGGTCCAGAATGGGCCAGTTTCTATCTTCGACTTTCCTCGAGGGCTCACCAGATGCAGTGTGGCACAACATGCTTGGTGAAGGCGAACACAAGGGAGCAGGGGAGACGGCCCTCGTCTTCCAGGACCAAGTAATGTATTGGGAAGAAAGGAAACTGATTAAAACACAAGGCGGGGTGCACATTACTGGGAACTGGACAGAAGCCCCGTCTAAAGTAAAGAGTGGACCAGGCAGAACCCAGGAGGCAGGGGTGTCAGCCCAAGTTGAGCTGGGGTTCCACCACCAGAGGGCTCCATGGCCATGAGCCTCAGGCTTCTTACAGATAATTAGGGTGATTAATGAGACAGTCATTAGGGGAGGGAAGGTATCAACATAAATCCCAGGACAAAAAAGAGTCTTAGAGGGATTAAAATTAGGTAAATAGATGTAACAATAAGTTAAATAGTGTAATGGTTTACTATCTGATGATGAATTCGTTACTTCCTGGGTAGTCTGATGGGATAAGACTGGTAAAGATCATATCCTACAGGAGTTCACAGCCACGCCGTACATTCCACCGGGGAGCTCTCTGAGCGAAAATTACATAGTGCTTCAGAGAAGGGGCCCATGCCTACTGGTCATTTTTATAAGGCATCGTAACACAAAATAATATTTATAATGATACTTCATTAGTCATCTCCCCCATTTCTATGTGTAGTTACCTAGTCTGGCGCTATTTCAATTGAGTAAACATTTACTTCCCATGCCTACAGTGCAGGCATTTAAAGAATATAAAGATCAAAGGAATAGAAAGGATCTAGCTGGGCAGGTACTTCTCCTGTGGGCAGGCCTGAGCAAAAGTGGGGATGGGGGAGGCCAGTCCTACCAAACAGGTGACCGTGCCTTTCAGGAAGGCTGGTTGATAGGCAGAGACCCCACAAATCTCTGAATTGAGAACCACTAATCATAGGCCTTCTTCCATATCTGCAGTAGAATATAACTGGAAATGTTAAAAAAAACACAACTTTCATCCCTTATTGAGAGTTGTTATGCTATAAAACATATAAAACTGTAGAACATATATAGAACAATAAAACTGTATCCCAAAGCCTAGAAGAGTGCCTGGTTCATTAAAGTGCTTAATCTTTTTAAATGAATCAATTAACTAATCATTCAATGGAGAAGTACAATCTTAGGCTGAGATGTAGGTGGGAGCAGTGGGTTGAGCTGGGATTTGCTGAGTGACACCTGCCCGCCTTTGTGCCCAGGAGCTCCTTGGTTTGGGGTTTAAATCTGTGCCTTGCTATAGGTACACATTGTGACATATCATGGAACTTCGCCTTACTCACCAATTGTTTAAAATGCAGATGTTATATCCTGGAAGCCAGCGATCTATTATAGAACTACTGTACCCTTTTATGTCTAATGGAGTTGGTAGTTCATGGTTCACTGATCCAGTGAAGCCCTGGTGATATTGAAGGGAGTCCTTGTAAAAGAGGCAAAGCTAGCTGTCCATGGATCAGCCAGGATTGGTGATGGGCTGCTTCTCCCGTTTCCGAGCTGTGGTTAACACTCAGGAGGATTGGGTTTCTCCCCTGTACAGAGCTGCCTCATTGAGTAAGAAAGATGAAGGCTGTTGAAATAATTGCAACTAACTTCTGCACTGTGCCTGACTGTCTCATAGGATATTTTATTCACTTTCCTCTGGCGATCCTTACAAGTCAGTAGCTGGATAAGGATTATCAGTAGGCCCATTTTATAGCTGAAGAAACTGAGCCAAAGAAAGACTAAGTGGCTCCCCGAGGTCATGCAGCGCCTGAGAGCAGGGCTGGGCCACCTCCCCGGGATTCCTGGCTGTTTTTCTCGGTCACCCCACATGCTGCCTTCCTCAAAGCCACTCACCGCGGTCTTTGCTTTGTGGTTTGCAAAGCCCTTACAGACACTTTTGTCTGAATTGGTCTCTACACCACCTATGAAGTACATACATAAAGTGATACCATCTTGTTTTACATATATTATCCAAATGTTTACTTATTTTATTGTCTCCATTTTCGTCAGGCAAAATCCAAAGAAGAGAAACGAGAAAAGTGTGGTGAAGATGACGAAACAGTCCCAGAGGAGTACAGATTGAAACCAGCCACGGTACATTGTTAGCCACGGCGCACACAGCAGCGCGTGCCTCTGGCTTTCCATGGCGTTTTGGGTGTCTTTCCCAGGAAGCGGGAGGACATGTCTGTTTTGGTTTCTATACTAACTCTGAAAGCCCTGGACCCTTTCATCTCTGCTCTCTAGAGTTGGACCCCGTAAGGGATGGTTTCCTAAGTAGTGACCAAGTGGTAATTAAAATTCCCACAAATTCAAGCTTTTCTACTATTTACAATACTTGATGTAGATCCTTTACCTTAAAGCAGAAGGGACAATCTGGGAATACTTTTTTTCTCTAACTGCTATCTGGATAAAAGCACCATAGATCTCAGTGGTGGGTAGAAACGTAGGCTGTTTATCATTGTCCTCAGTTAAGGTTTTGTTTTGAGGTCAGAATGGTGGACGAATGCCTGTAATTATAGCTGTAATATGTCTTTGAAGTAATCACATAAACATATGATAGAAAATAGTTGTGATTCTCATATATGTTCATACATGGAAAGTTTTTCACTTTTAGAAATACTCTAAATTGTGAAACCTCATATCCAAAAAAACTGAAAGAGTATTTTAGGAATAATATCTACCTCTTCACCCTGGGTTGGAAAATTGACACTTAAAAATATATATATTTCATTAATGTAGCTGCACCTTTCTCGCCAAATATATTTTAAATTCAATTTTCCTATTGAATAGGTAAAATTTTTAAAGCAACTTTTAAAGAAAAGTACATGTGCATTATATTTGATATTTGTTCTCTTGATTTTTACATTTCAACTCTTTATTCTGATACTTTATAAATAAATCTTAAATAGAAATTCACTCAAATATGAGTAGAAAAAAGCTTTCTTCTCATATCCTGCAATTTTCCAAGACAAACATAATGGGATATGAAAGCAAAAGTTTCTATTTAGTTTTCAATGAATTTTCAATTTCATTTGCAGGATAAAGATGGAAAACCACTATTGCCAGAGCCTGAAGAAAAACCAAAGGTTGGGAAATAAGTTTTTTCTGGATACTTACAGAACAGTAGAGCTGTAAAGTATAAATTCAGATAATTGTGACAGAAGGATAAGGATAGCAACACTTGGCACAGATCTGTGACTCCTTTTCACATATTTATTTTCTTCATGGATTAGCACTAGACTGTTATACATTGCAAGGTGACATCCCCTGCACATTAAGAGCTAATGTCAAGAGGCCCTTAAATCAGATTAACACTTTACTTGAGTTTGATTCTAATCACAGCAGCAAATACTCTAATGATTCCGCACTGCCATCACTTAAGTTGGTTTGGTATCAACCAGCAACATTTATTAATCACTTACTATGTGCCTGACATTGTGCTAGATGCCTTTCATATGCTGTCTTTTTGTGTCCTCACTAAAAGAGGAAGGTGCTATTATTATTCCCATTTTATAGGTGAGGAAACAGATTGTGTAAATAGCCTTAAGTCACACAGTTAGAACATAGCATGGCCAGGAATCCAAATTCAGGCTGCCCAACTCAGGGCCCCGATTTTGAATTCTGTCATAGGTTACTCTTATTAGGCAAAATCACCACATGCCCTAAGCAGATAATCCACCTCACCTGCAGGAACTAAGGGTAACACAACTTTCCTGCCAAAACCCCACGTAGTCATAGGAGAGGAGAACATACTCTATTCTTCCTCTGACTTATGCAGACAGCAAGTCAGTGGGAAGGAGAAAAAACAATCACAAAAGAAAAACTACACATATCTTCATTAGAAAGAACAGGCAATTTTATTTGAGCAAAATTACTCTGTAATTGAAGTGTCAAGAAAACTTTATTAACATTTTTGTGGCACTGAGGTGTCTAATATTCCTTATTTGTTGCATAATATTTATCTTACATTGATAAATGAAATGTCCTCTATAAACTAGCTTTTGTTCACATTGATGTTTCTTTCTCTACTTCTCCCTTCCTCTCTCAAAATCAATAAAAATATTTTAAAAAATAAATTAGCTCTTGGTTTTATATCTCATATTTCCTAATTTGTGTTAATCAGAAAAAATTCTCTATGAAAACTTTTTTTTAATGAAGTAGAAAATACCAACTTTCTAATATACAATGTCTCTTGTATTACAGCCCCGGAGTGAATCAGAACTCATTGATGAGCTTTCGGAAGATTTTGACCAGGCTAAATGTAAAGAAAAGCCATCTAAGTCAACTGAAAAAACAGAAGTATGTTTCTAAAAACAAGTCTCTAGCTTTGTTTTTTTAAAAATGATTTTCTAAAATCTTAAAGATATGATGCCAAAAGTGTTTTAACATGAAGTGGTTAATAAGAAAGCCCATTATGCTGTCTTTCTCTACACGCAGCTTTTGTTTTGCCTTTTTCCCCAAGGTGCTTTCTTTCCCCAAGCTGACCTTGACTTTCTTGCAATTTAAGACCTGTAATTATTCCTGCAGGAAAGCGTTCACACCCATGCTTTCCTTTCTATTCCTGCCTCTGTGACTGACCTAGCTAACATTGTCATCACCACTCTCCTCAAGATGGAAATGGCCTCTGTCTTCAGTCTCCTTCCAGTCCGTCCTATATGTCCACCAGCATTCCTTCTTGAGCATGCTTGTAGTCACGTCGTTCCCCTGCTCCAGCCTTCAGGAGCTACCCATTTCCTGCAGAAGAAAAATTTATGCTAATGTGTTCTGGCCCCAGCTTCCTTTTCTACCCAGGTGCATCCCCACATCACTAAACTATGACATTGAATGTGTGTCTCCATGGCTTTGCTCACATGGTTCCTTCCATCTGGAATAACCTTCCCTCCTAATTCTACATCAATTCAAATCTTAGTCATCCCTTTAAGGCTGTGCTAAAATATGGCCTTTGTCTCCTGCTTTCCCCTCCCCAAACCTGACCACACTTCCAACTCTAATTCAGCAAGATATAACATGCCAGGGAGTCTGTAGTTCTTTCTTTATATATCCCTGTTAAGGCATTTGTTGCAAACAAGTTATTAGCTCTTGGTCCTTTTTTTTGTTTTTTTGTTGTTGTTTGTTTGTTTTGTTCTTGGTCCTTTACACCTTACATTTATACATAGTTTTAAATAGTAAGGTCTTTGAAGAAGAAATCATACCCTATTAATAGTCATCTGCTAAACACCGTGCACATAGGATAGATTTCCATAAATGCCTGGATTATAGTTTATTTGAATTCTTACCTTGTGATAAAATAAAGCTCTCAAACTTTAGCATACATCAGCATCACCTGATGGTTTGTTAAAACAGATTGCTGTGCCCTACCCCTAGAATTTCTGATTTAGTGATGTTGGCGTGGGGGCCTGAGAATTTACATTTCTAATAAGTTCTCTGGAAATGCTGAGGCTGCTGGTCCAGGGACCACACTCTGAGAACTCCTGGGATAGTCTTACTGCTTGCATTTGTAGATAGCTGTTTACAATGTGCAGGGTGCTCTTAGATACATAAAAATGATGTATTTGTGTAAAATATTGCATTGTATTATATGATTGATATATGATGAGAAATAATTTATAAAAATAAGAAATTAGAAATAATAGTTGCTAAAATTGATTGCATTTACTGTTTCCAGGTACTATGCAAAACACTTCACATGTTTTATCTCCTTGAAGCCCCCTGTTAACACTTGATATATAGGTACTACTATTGTTCTCACTTTTCAGATGTGGAAACTGAGTCTTAACCTACCTAAGCAGAGAGGTAAAACTACTAGTAAGTTGAAATAACGGTAGCCGAAGAGCTTTAACGTGCCTTGACTTATTCACTATTCAACAACCTTAGGTGTCCAGGAAAATCACGCTCACAGCGTATTCTATAGCTGAGTGTATTGTTGATTCATCATTGTTCAGTGTTACTAGCCAGATAGCTCAAAAAATGCGTCATCGTACGGGCTTCTTCCCACAGGAACCGCAGGCCGCCGCCCCGGCTCCGGTGGGAGAGGATGTGCCTCGCGCCTCCTTGTGCAGTGTGCAGTCAGCACCACCCAAGCCCGCGGCCTTGGTGAGTGGTCCTCTGGGCACTGAGAAGTGTCCCGGGAAAGTGATATTCCTCCCATGCACTGTCTGCTCTTGCACC
This sequence comes from Myotis brandtii, assembly GCF_000412655.1. Taxonomy (NCBI): domain Eukaryota; kingdom Metazoa; phylum Chordata; class Mammalia; order Chiroptera; family Vespertilionidae; genus Myotis; species Myotis brandtii. The sequence continues at coordinate 7,989,755 of NW_005363247.1, forward strand.
AACCTATGGTTTTATTCTGACACAACAAGTAATCTTCTCTAGTCGCTACTGTTTGGGGCTTCAGGGTGTGCTGGAAAGTCAGGCTATATTTAAATTTTTAATTAGATTCCTGTAAGCTGTGTTTTTTCTTGCACCTTCTGAAATCCTTTCTAGTTCCTCAGTGATGGTGAGTAATCATGCTTTTTCACTTTCCTGCATTTTTCGAGCCTATTTGGAGTTCCACAAAGAGCCCGATCTCCCTTTTCCTGACTCCCGGGGGGACAATCTGCACCAGTATCATCAGGACCCCACTCCCACCTGAAGGGGAGAGATTGACTCAGCTCCTCTCCCTTCTTCATTTCTTGCATCTCTCTCACTTTCTATCTTTTGGATGAATTCTGATATTTAACTAGTTGTACCTTTGTGTCCTTTTGAATTCACTAGCCCATAGAGCCTGACTTAGAAAATAACATCAGTGGACTATGTTTCAGTACCATGGACTTGGTGGCTCTGTACTCTGAATAGTTAACCTGTTCTAGATGCTTTACAGTATCTTCTTAAATTTTCACAGGGAAAGGATACAGACTGATCATCTGTTATAGATGAGGGAAATGAACCTATAAACTGACCTTGAACAAGCAACTTAACCTTTCAGAACTGTAGCTGAAATGAAAATATGGCTCCAGCCCTAAGCTACCTTCAAGTCTAGTGTGGATATGGGTCAGATCTCACGCTTACGGCACAACTTGATCACTCGTGTGGAAAAGGGCACAGGGACTGTGGGTGCCTCACCCTCTGTGAGAATTAGGAAAGGCTTGCAGGTGATGGGCAGCGTCACACTGAGGGTGGGAGTAGCGCTGTTTCATGGGGAGACCAGTGAGCCGAGGACAGGCCAAGCACCGGGTGTGCGGCACTTGGGATACTTGGGATATGTGCATCTAGGTGTTTGAGGTGTAGGGCAAGTGGATGTCCGGAAATGGCTCTTCCCACCAGGGAAGTCCTTGGTGCCAACTGCAAATCCCCTCAAAGCCCAGGGTCTCACTCCTGCCATATGCAAGATTTGAGCCCCCCCTCTTTTTTGAGGTTTCAGGGTACTCTCTAGAACAGTGGTTCTCAACCTTCCTAATGCCGCGACCCTTTAATACAGTTCCTCATGTTGTGGTGACCCCCAACCATAAAATTATTTTCGTTGCTACTTCATAACTGTAATTTTGCTACTGTTATGAATCGTAATGTAAATATCTGATATGCAGGATGTATTTTCATTGTTACAAATTGAACATAATTAAAGCATAGTGATTAATCACAAAAACAATATGTAATTATGTATGTGTTTTCCGATGCTCTTAGGCGACCCCTGTGAAAGGGTCGTTCGACCCCCAAAAGGGTCGCGACCCACAGGTTGAGAACCGCTGCTCTAGACGTTCAGCATTGTGGGAGCCAGGCACAGGCCATGGTGGCAAAGACCAGGAGAGAGGAGAGAACCTGAGAACAGGTTGGAGAAGGAGTAGGAACAGAGGCCGTGATGGGAATCAGGACGATAATAGCCAGCATTCCAGGGCAGAACCCTGTGACCTAAGCATGTGTCATCCACTTCTCATGCCAAGTGTGACTGCCAGGGCCTCAGAGGGCTCAGTTACTTCCTCTCCAACCTCACCCTGGGCGTTCAGTGGACAGAAAACAAACAGAGCTCCTGTTTTCCCGCTCTCTGACCCCCTTTCCCGGGCCTGTGCCCCAGCAGCTCTGGTTACCACAGTTGCCAAGATTACCGTCACCGAGGTTCGCTGGCATTTCTGGGATTGTGACACCCTTGGGAACCAGAGAGAATAGCTACAGTGTGTGATAAAGGTCAGAGGACTCGAGAAAGGCTTGAGGATTAGTGAGCAAAAGGTAACAAAGACCAGAGGCAGGAGGTGACCATGTGGTTCTTGTTTGTATGTAAAGAACGTTTATTGAGGAAATCCAGAGACCCGAGTTCTGGTTCTGAATCTGACAACGTGAAATGCTATAGAAATAGAAGTTTTAGTCCTTAGTCCTATTTCCAGATTCCTTAGTTCTTAAGACTGCTGCTGCTTCTCCAAGCTTTTCTGTTGCACTTTTTTTTCCCCATGAAATTTATTGGGGTGATGTTGGTTAATAAAATGATATAGGTTTCAAGTGTCCAGTTCTATGATTTACCATTTGTATATTGCATTGTACGTTTACCACCCAAAGTCAAATTTTCTTCTACCACCATATATTTGACCCCCTTTGCCCTACCTTCCCCACCTCCCTTCCCTCTGGTAACCACCATACTGTTGTCTGTGTCTATGAATTTTTGTTTGTTTTTCTTATCTGTTCATTTGTTGCTTTCAGTTTTATATCCACCCATGTTGTCACAAGAGGCAGTATTTCATCTTTTTTTTAAGGCTGGAAATCACTTATTTCTTAAGTCAGAGGACAGAGGCTCAGGAAACACTGGTTTCGAAAGATTCTACAGCAGAGAGTAAGAGCAGACGTGGAGTGTGAGCAGGTGTCTGGGATCAGATAGCAACTCGAGTTGCTTGGCTAAGATTTGGGATTGCTGCAACTCTTGCAATTTAGATATAATCCCAAACAAATTAGTTACAGCAGGGATTTTTGTTGCTCTTGGAATAAAATCTATGCAGCGTCCAACCACTAGATGGTGATAAATCACTTTCCACTTAGGCTCCTTTTCCTCGGTGGTGGTACTTCCTTAGGCAGTGCAGTTTAGCAGAGAAACAACTTTTTTCACTTGGAATGATGGCCAAGCTATACAAGAGAAAGAGACTTTTACTCTAAAATCCCAATATATACTCAGTATGAGGTCATAGACTTTTCTGATAAGAATAAAGTTTGGGAGACTGTTTAATTCAGGGGCTTTCATATTTTTGACCAAGACCAATAGTAGGAAATGTATTGATATCACAACCTAGGACCCACACAATAGAAATAGCTGTTTAATAAGTGGTACTTATCCTTGTTATGCAAGATGTGTTCTGGTCTACTGTTTCATTCAAAAACAAAATGTCCTGCCCACGAACTCTAAATTGATTTCACGAGCCATTAACATGTGGCTCATGGCCTGTGGTTTGGAAGAAGCCAGATATAGTCCTTTCTTTTAGCCCAAACGTAGTTAGTTTCTTCTTTGTTTTCCCTTTTATACCATTTATGCTCGATGTCCACCCACGTTCTCACTACATCATGAGGGAGCACATTTCATTTGAACCGGACCACAGTGTCATTGTGCCCCTCGGGTCAGCCAGCCACAGGCGTTCACCTGGGTCAGCGTGAATCCCTTTGAGCAGGTGAGGCCAGCTTGCCAACGTGGACTTCTGTGCCTCAGCCGGAGCCCCCCCCACCCCCCTCCGGGACAGCCAGGCTGGTTCACAGCACATCGAGAAGAATGTCCTCTCCTGGGTTCCTCTGGCAACCTTTCCTTCGCCGCCTCAAGAACAGTCTCAGAAAACCACTCCTTTCTTCTGTCCTGGCTATCAGCTTGTCTGTGGTGCACCTATTCCGTTGCCTGCCTTATATCCAAACCAAAACCGCTGGGTTATAGCTTACAAGTTTCTCAGTGTCAGTATATGCGTTGCACACACTTCATGCTTAATACATGAAACTTGCTCTGATTTCTAACGTAGATTCTAATTCAGTTGATAATCCAAATGATTAAAAGATAACATGCGCTTCTTATCCAGGTCTGAAATAAGGATGTGCCCTTCTGAATTGTTAGATGTAGTCTCTTTCAAGGGAGGCACTAACCCCCTATTTCGTGCATCCGCTCCTGTATTGTAGAAGGGCATGGTGCCAGACGACGCTGTGGAAGCCTTGGCTGGCAGCCTGGGGGAACGGGAGGCGGACCCAGAAGATGGAAAGCCGGCGGAGGATAAAGTCAAGGTAATGGCAGCTCAGATGCTTCTAGAAATAACTACCATTGATCACCCTCAGTCCCCAAATAAGTGCGTCATTTTTTAGAATGTTTCCCACAACACGTGACCAGCTGGCTTTCCCTGTTGCTGCACTCGCCCTGCTTAAGAAGCTCGGCCTGAGCGAGCATCAGGCGTGAGCACGGCGGTGGATGGACAGCATGCCCGTGTCAGAGTCCGGGCTCTCCCCTGGCCCACCTGCACGCCTGTTGCCCAGGGCTCGGGAGAGAAGTGGCAGTTGCCTGCTTCCTCGGGACTTCCTTGGAGCCCAGCAGGCTCCGTGGTGGGGTCTGAGCCTGCTATACTGGGACACTGTTAAAGATTAAGGTGCCGTCGGAACTCTGCACGTAGGGTCATATGTACGTTCTAACCTAACGATGTACTAGTATTTACCTCAACTTTAGTCATTCAGGCAGCCGCTCTATGGAGAAAAGATGTATTGACAATGGAAATGGTGTAATTTCTATTTAGGAGAAAACCAAAGAGGAGGATCGTGAAAAGCTTGGTGAAAAAGAAGAAACAATTCCTCCTGACTATAGACTAGAAGAGGCCAAGGTAAATAGGCTGGGGTGTATTTTCTACTTTATTTTAATTCATACTGAATTCCACATACGTAAAAAGGGCCATGGAAGCAGACCTGGAATATAAAGATCTGTTTCTTAATACTTCAAATACCAAGTAGTATTGATATCCTGTTAGTGCACCAGATGTGAAGCTAAAATATTCCTAACTGGCATTTTTAGTCCTCCCTGAAGTAAAAATAATCTAAGGTCTAAGCTACCTAATTTTTTCCATGGTTTGTTACAATAGCAGAAGAAAACTTAGAAAGCTTTATATAGATAGGAAAATGGAAAGGGACAGTTGTTTCCTATGAGGGAAAATTTGCAACTTTTAGATATAAAGAAAAAAATAAGCGCCATTTTCTTTATTTTGGATGTACAGGTTGTTCAGAACAAGTGACAGGGGAGACCCCAGTATGAATCTTGTAGTTTAAGTTCGGCCACTTGAACAGGAGCAGATGCATGGGCAGTAGAACAGACGCCAGTCATCTCCATTATGTGCCGTTACCTAAGAGGATATCCAACTAAACATGAACAGTTCAGGAAAATCCACCTGCTACTCCCCTTCCTTGTCCCATGTGCACTGCTCCTTTTGTCTGGCAAAGATGGGAGCTCTATTGAGCTCTCCCAGGTTAAGCGTTTATTATTCTGCTTGCTTCTGCATTTTTTTTAAATCCTCACCCAAGGGTATTTTTCCATTTGAATTTAGAGAGAGGAATATCAAAGTGAGAGAAACACATCGATTGGCTGCCTCCTGCACAAACCCCAACCTGAGCCCGGGCCAGGGAGAAGCCTGCAACCGGAATCAAACCGGGACCCTTGGGTCCACAGGCCAATGCTATCCGCTGAGGAAAACAGGCTAGGGCTGCTTCTGATTTCACAGTTCAGTTGAGACCATGGCATTTCTATTAGTAATATGGGCTCGTGTGTTTGCTGTCGCAAGGTTTTTAGAGAGCTTCTTACCGGCCACATGTTCTGTCCCTACTCGCCCCCTCCCCAAATGTGTAGAGGCAGGTCACTCTCTTCCTCATGGGATGTTGGTTGCTTTCTCGTTCCCTTTGCTGAATTTTAGTAGCAGTTGATTGGCTTTCCCTGACCACTTTGTTTGGTGGAAGTTTCATGTTGCCTCTAAAGTTAACCAGCTTTTTCTAAGCAACTCTGCAAGCCCTCCGACCCCCAGGCTCACCCCAGGCTCCCACAGCGTCCTGCAGGCGCCCTGTCACAGCGCCATGCGCCGCACTACCTGAACTGTTCACGTGTTTTTTCCGGCACTTGTTTGTGGGCTTCCAAGGTCACACGCTGCCCCATCTGCTTTGTAGCCCTTGTGCCCGGGGAGTGCCTGGTATATGTGAGCTGTTTGGTGCCATGAACTAATTATGGCATATTCTCTGGCGAGAGACTCTGTTTCCTGAAATGATGATCTAATTGATAACGCACAGCAACATCAGGTATAACCTGATAATGTTTACAAGGGTCCATCCTTAGGATGAATGCGAAATGACTCAGTGCCATGTTTTTCTCCCCCTGGATAGGACAAAGACGGAAAACCACTCCTGCCGAAAGAGTCCAAGGAATCGCTCCCAGTAAGCAAGCCAGTTTTCTCTGAGCATGTCTTTCTCACGTGGCCCTGACTGTAATTCAGGAAGGGCATAGCTCTTCTTAATGAGTTGACCAGCTTATGAATACTAACGTCATTTTGAAGATGAGACAAATGAGGTGTCTGATACATTTCCTGGTTCTTGCAGCCCTTGAGTGAAGACTTCCTTCTTGATGCCTTGTCTAAGGACTTCGGTGGACCCCCAGACACTTCACCACTTGTAAGTCTGAAACTCCTGGTTTTATTTCCTCAGTTTCAGAGTGGCAGAAATCAGTGGAAACCTGTGACTTAGAATTTGACTTGGGAGCTGAGGAAACAGTCACAGAATTAATGGCCCTCAACCCACAGTAGCCACTAAAAATGTGTTGCATCATGAAATAGTAAATATTGTTCCAGCACAGTTAATATTTTCAACAGTGTCCCTAATTAAACCAGTGAGCATGTACTCTATCAAGTACACCTATGAAAAGAGAATTTCAAATTGAGTTTATCTAAAACTACTTCTTAGACAACTTTACCAATTGATATTCTACAATTTGGTCATTTTCCAAATTACCTCTAAGGAAACTTAGCTTCCTGTGGAATAGATAGACCTTCAAAGGGAATTCTGTTACTAGAAAGTTTGGAAAATGTTGGGTAACCATAAGCTGGTTTCTCCACTGTAGGATTTTCAGGACTTTTTGTATGCGAACATATTGTAAGTCTTTTGGAGTTTCCAAACATATGTAACTGCAGAACCTTTTCTGTGGAGTCTGGGTTATTTAATCCTATGTGGACAATGGCATGGAAAATATGTATCAGTTGAGAAATAGAATAAGTGACAAGTAGAAGAAAATAATGATTCCTTGGAGTTGTCAGAAGTTTTTGCTCTCACCTTTGTACATAACATTATGTATGCTATGTATATTAGTAACAGATTAGAAAATATAATTATCTAACAAGATGTAGACATATATACAGAAAACTGCAATAGAAGACATAAATAAAAAAACAAGAATATGAAGAAATTAAAACCCATACATCTAAGGCAGTTTGATAAATGTCTTAAAAGGATGACAACAATTATTTCCAGTCATTTTTAAGTTAATATTTTTTAAAAGTAGTAATGTTACTTTAATATAACTCAAAGTTATTCTGAAATATATTTGAAAGGGAATGCATAAAAATGTGAAAAAAAATACTGAAAAACATTTTTCGCTCTTTTTAGGGAAGATTAACCTAACTAAACACTAGGCTTTATAATACAATAATGGTTAAAAAAATACAGTTCTGATTCAGAAAGCAAAGTCACAGGGCAATGGAAAAAGAAATCAAGAAATGAACATAAATGACAGATTTAGTATATTTTTAAAATGAGAGAAGAAATCACTTCATAAAGATTCTGGAATAATAATAAAACTGAAACTTCATACTATATAAGGGGTAACAGTAGTACATCATACCTAATATATTATCAGAATTTGAAATATGTGATAAATACCTCATTTTGGTGAGCAAGGCTTGCTTATTCATTGCTTTTAACAGTATAACTTCCTAGTAACTTCTGAGAGGGCAGTTTGGCAGAATTTAGCTAACACCAAAAAAAAAAGAACCACTGCTAGAACTTTGATTCAGGGCAACTAATTACACAGAAGAAAGCTGAAAAACTGCAAAAATATAATAAGAAATGTGTAAACCATGAAGCTCTAAGTCATTAGATTACTGAGCACCATTTAGAATTATAAATAGGAATAGAAGTTGTGCAAAATAATACCATGGAGTAAGAAATAGAATAAAAATCGCTCTTAAGATTCTATGTTACTCGGCTTTCCCTTTGGATCAAGAGAATTAACAATCATAAAGCTATATTAAGAGTTGTATTTAAGTGATGGCATTGTGAACATAGTTTTGTATATAACATATTAACGATCAAAGTCTGTCTTTCTTTTAACAGAAGCCATTTGACAATACTAAACTCACAGCTGCCATCTCCGAACTGGTTTCCCAAACCCCAGCTGCAACCACGCACTCTGCAGGCCCACCCCCTAGCACTCTGGTAAGCAACATATTTTATAAATACTTTTTCCACGGTAGCAACAACAAGAGGAAAGAAAGTAGGACTCCTGCTTAGAGTAAGTGGAAATAGACAAAAATTCTTAGAAAGATTGGGCACCTTCAGAAGAGAGAAGACTAGAGACTTAGGGAGATGACAGAATATTGAAAATGATCAAAGGAAACAATATATGTGAAAATATTTTATACATAGTTGAGGAGCTTAAATTGTTGCTTTATTAGAATTGAAAGTGCAGTGTGTACATATTTAAATTATTTGATTTGAAATTTTTTTTTCAGCTTTTCTGATCATTGATTTTTCTCCTTTTTTTCTTAACACACACTGTAAATACTATCCATTATTTAACTTCAAGTTTATTTTATGGAATTGTTCAGTATTTGAGCTTCTCCCCCCCCCCCCCCCCCAAAAAAAACTAACAAACATATCATGGACTGGCATTGTTTTCCTCCTATTCACACCAGCTAAAAATGTGTCATTTTCATGCTAGCAATAGAAAAACCTCAGCATCAATACTGTTTTAATTATTTACATGTTCCGAGGCAAGACTGAGGGATCAAAGTTCTTCCAGACTTCCTTGATTAATTTTCTGTGCAATACCAAATGTGAAATTATCGAGGAGACCACGGCACATCAAAAGACAGAGATTGCCCGAAACCAGACCCCCATCTCCCCTGGTTGAGAAGCGCCGGGTTTGCTAGATGGAGATGAAGTAGCTTTAGTGAAGTCAGCTGTGCTTCCTCTCCTTTTGATGTAGCATCAAAGCTCACTTAGTGCTGTAGTCAGAGATTCTGAGTGAATTTTCAGCCTGTTGGGTCAGCCTCAGGAGCATCTGAAAATATCCAGAGGCACAAATGACAAAGCCCAGACCCTGCGGCGGGCAGCTCCACCAGCAGCAGCTATAATCCTGGGCTCTCAGGGAGCACGTAAAGCTAGTAAAATGCCGTGTGCGTGTGACACCCACAGGATGAAAGCCCCTGTGCCGCAGAGAGGAGGAATCATTAATAACCCAGGCCGCCTTAACACTTCAGTTCTTAGTACTCAGGTGAGAGGCTCTGCCCCGACGGAGGCTGTTAGTAGACATCCACAATCAAAGGCCTTTTCTTTTTAAGCAAAAAGATTCCCGATTTTATTTTCTTTCAGTTATTTTTCTTTTTCAACTACAGTTTACATCTAATATTAATTTACATTAGTTTCAGGTGTACAGCATAGTGGCTAGATAATCATATACTTTACAAAGTGTTCCCTCCCCCCTATTTCCAGGACCCACTGGGCACCATACATAGTTATTAAATATGAACTATGTTCCCTATGCTGTACTTTATATCCCATGACTATTTTGTCACCTCTCAATTCCTTCACCTTTTTCACCCAGTCCCCCAATGCTCCTCCCCCCTGGCAACCATCAGTCTGCTCTCTGCATCTCTGAGTCTGTTTCAGTTTTATTCTTTAGATTCTACATATAAGTAAAATCATGTTAGTTGTCTTTCTCTGACTGACTCATTTCACTTAGCACAATACCCTCTAGGTCAGCGGTTCTCAACCTGTGGGTCCCAACCCCTTTGGGGGTCGAATGACCCTTTCACAGGAGTCGCCTAAGACCATCGGAAAACACATATTGCATATCAGATATTTACATTACAATTCATAACAGTAGCAAAATTACAGTTGTGAAGTAGCAACGAAAATAATTTTATGGTTGGGGATCACCACAACATGAGGAACTGTATTAAAGGGCCACGGCATTAGGAAGGTTGAGAACCACTGCTCTAGGTCCATCTGTGCTGTCGCAAATGGTAGGATTTTGCTCTTTTGATGGGCACTTGGGCTGCTTCCAAATCTTGGCTATTATATATAACACTGGCAATGAACATAAGGGTGTATATATCCTTTTGAATTAGTGTTTTGCGTTTCTTTGGATATATACCCAGAAGTGGAATTTCTGGGTCATAAGGCAGTTCCAATTTTTTTTTATGAACCTCCATACTGTTTTCCATAGTGGTTGCACCTATCTGCATTCCCACCATCACGTGGTTTTAATTTGCATTTCTCTGGTGATTAGTGACAGTGAGCATCCTTTCGTATGTCTATTGGCCATCTGTGTGTCCTGTTTGGAGAAGTATCTATTCAGGTCCTCTGCACATTTTTAAATTGGATTGTTTGTTGTACAAGTTCTTTATAAATTTTGGATATTAGCCCCTAATCATTGGCAAATATGTTCTCCCATTTAGTAGGTTGTCTTTTCGTTTTATTGGTTTCCTTTGCTGTACTAAAACCTTTTAGTTTGATGTAGTCTCCTTTTTTTCTTCTTCTTGTTTCTCTTGCCTATATATGTCAGAAAAAAATACTGCTAAGAGAAATGTCAGAGATTTTACTGCCTATGTTTTCTCCTAAGAGTTTTATGAAGGTGGTCTAGTTTCTTTTTGCATGCATCTGCCTTTCACAAGTATGTTTTAGAATGCTACCTTTTTTTAAATCAGTTTTTCCATCAGAGGGTCTAGTTTTAGTTAATATTTTATTTGGAGCCATCACCAAAACTAGGTGTGATCTGTATTTAAATGAATATACTCCAGAATCAAAGAGTAAACTAAACTATAATAATTCATTGCTGGGGACATTACATTGTACCAGTAGTGTTACATACTCTGAAAGCATTTGAAGACATATTTCCAAGCAAATCAGGCCAGAGAACCCCATTTTTTTAGAGAGACTTCTTTTCTTAGACGGTGCAAGATATCTAGGGGTGGGGCAGAGGTAGACAGGTGCTAAGAGGTCACTGAGAGCCAGAGAGCAGAGAGAAAAGCACTGGCCAAGGGTTGGCAGTCCAGTGCCTTCCACCCACCCAGTCCATCTCCCTCGTGAAAATCCTCATGGAAGTATTAGTGGTGGTGTTGGGGCCACTCTCCAATGGGTGATCTGATTTGGCCAACCAGTGATTAATTCAGATTTACTTTTAACAGAAGGACAAAGAACTCGACGATGCCCTGGATCAACTTTCGGACAGTCTAGGGCAAAGGCAGCCTGATCCAGATGATGACAAGCCAATAAAGGATAAAGTCAAGGTAAAGAAAATTTAAGGCTTTTTTCACAGCATAGAATACCCTCTACACACACACACACACAAAAATAACCTCCAACTTTGTCTGGAGTTAGTGAATAGTTGGATAACTGTTTCATTTTTTCCCCTCTCTGTGGTCTATGTTGTATTTCTTTACTTCCTCGGTGAGGACTATGCTGTGTCACAGATTCAGGCAAATGTCCTGTTTGTGAGACCAAACCTTGTTATGATGGAAAAGCATATGACACCCATAAGTGTGCATTTCTTAGGTTGACACAGTCTGTGCACGTAGTGGCAGAGGTTTCCCGAGAAGCCTTCTCTGCTGGCATAACTAACTAACTGTGTGCAAATTCCAAAAAGGAAGAGAGCGTGGGACCAGGAGTTCAACACTGTGCAGAGGTGTGTCTACAAGGCACAAACTGTTATCTCTCCATATCTTATACAACATGTATTTATACTTAACATACAATATTCAACAATCCATTTAGCTTGGAGCCAGGAAGTAAATTGACCATCCAAATTGTCCCCAAAACAAGACATTTCAAAGAATCATTACACAGGAATACTGAATGTGAACTTAGCCTATATTTGAAAAATGAAACTTAAAAGATGCAGAAAAACAAAATCTAAAGCACTCCCTGGGCGGGGGAGAGACCAGCCACACCCCACTGAGGTGGGATGCTAGGTTCCAGGTGCTACTTACTTAACAGCAGGTTATTTTCTCACTTGCAACACCAGCAGTCAGCGCATCCATTCAGGGTTGCTAAAAAATAGTGGCTACCTATCTAAAGCCAAGCTACAGTGACTTGATTCTTTTGTTTGAAAAGTGAAACTCACAGAAAAAGGTATTTCATGCCCTTGAATTTTATCTCTTTACATGGTTTCTGGAATAATTATTTAATAATCTACTTCAGTTTAAAATACAGGTGGAAAATTCACAGATGTAAACTGACATAGAAGCACATGGGTTTACTTTTTTCCATCAACTAATAGTATGTTCAAGTCATGCATTTTGTTCTCTTGCTTAAGAAATAAAAAAAGATCGTATGTTTTGCCTCAGAAAATAACATACAACAAATGCTGAAAATGCTGCATTTCACAATGTATTCTATAAGCAAAGGAGGAAAGGAATATTAATTATTTCCATTCAATTTTTATAGGAAAGAGCGAAAGCTGAACATAGAGACAAGCTGGGAGAAAGAGATGACACTATCCCACCTGAATACAGACACCTCTTGGATAACGATGATAAGGTAAACGAAGGCAAATGTCTAGATTGGATACACATAAAGCCTTTTAAATTCAACCCTCACTTGACATGACTAGGAGGGCACACTTTAAGAGTAGCATAAAAGTGTAATGTGACTATTTTTAATGTGCCCATGATGAACAGGCTTTCTAGGATTCTATTTAATATTTATTGACACCAATACTGTTTGATGTTCCGTTATGTGGACACCGTGGTGTAAAGAGAGTTGAATAATGTGCAGTCACTCACTGATGCTCAACAGAGATTCCAAGGCATGTACACAGATGAATTCTTTTTACAAGAAAAGACTATCAAAAAGATTAATGGTATTTGTAATCCTAACTGAAGCAGTCTCTCTGTTTAAGGAGCTAGGATTGGAATAATTAATAGGGCAAATAAGGCACCTGCAAACCTGGGGTCTCCCTTTCTTCCTTCTCCTACACCCGCAAAACCCTATCCTCAATCATAAGTCCCATTTCTATAGCTAAACATATTCTGTCAAGAAATCCTGGCCTTTGCCTCTAACATAGAAGCCAGTTTTTCTTAGGTCAACCTGGCCTGTATCTCTCCCCATTCTGTTTGGCTCCTAGCTTCAAGTCAATTAGATGACACATAACCCTTTCCAGGCCTGTTCATCAAATACAAACAAGGGAGTCCAAGTTACATCCGTCTTTCTGTCCTGCATTTGGTTTAAGGGGGTTACCAGCTTGAGTGTCTCTCTTACAGGAATCCATTCTCTTTGCTTTCATTCAGTATTCCTCATGATAGCAATTCTGCACCCAGCTACAATCCTCCCTGCTTTGGTAGTCCCACCTGATCCTGCTTGAATCGTTGGGAAATGAATTATTTAATGTCCTTGCCTTTGTAGATGGGAAAAATCCCTGATGGGTTGTGCTCTGCAGACTGCTCCTCAAATCCTTCTGACCTATAATAAGCTGCAGTAACTAAGACATAAAATCACAAGTTGCTTTTGTAATATTTTAAGTAGAATTGTAACACATGATGGCAGAAAGTTCCTAAATAGTGTTTCTTTCACCTCCAGGACCAGACTCTCACTCTCGAATTTTCTCCCAGGATACTGAAATAGTTATAGGGTGGTAATTAAGCAAAGCTGGTGGAGAAGAGTAGGGACCCAGGTTATCAGTTGTTGCAAATATATACTCTCCAAGTCAAGTCATTGGATAATATTGATTATATAAACGCTGACTACAGTTAAGTAAACCTTTATAAAAATTTATGTCTAACCAACAGTCTGCTTTGCTTTTAAGGACAAACCAGTGAAGCCACCCACAAGGGAACCAAAGGTAAATACCATAGGTGCTTATTTCTATAAAAAGATTTTTTTTAAAATTCTAGCTGCAACTTGTGCAATTTAGAAATATTTATTGAATGCCCACCCTGTGCTTGGTGTGATGCCAAGAGTATTTAAGAGTGTATTATTTTCTTTCAGTCAGTCTTCCCAAGAACCTTTCAAAATAGGCAGCTTCATTTTCCATATGAGAAAATCAGGGCTCCGAGAATACTAAACAACTTGCTGTCAATATTTTTTGTTTTAATATCTCCTTTGTAAAACATTACTTCATTAGAAAAAGAATGTCATCAAGTTTTTTTTTAATAAGGCGTGTGGAAAAAGGTACTACCCAGCATTTTTTCCTTGCTTTCTTCACTGGTGGTTATTTCTATTAATGTTTCAGAAACCTGCAGATGATCAAGACCCCATTGATTCCCTCTCAGGGGATTTTGACAAGTGTTCTTCAAATACAGAAACCTCAGAGAACACAGCAAAGGTACTGTACTTTGTCATATTGACTTACTTTGAATGTGTGTCTACACATATAATTTTAGACTATAAAGTAAATTGATGCCATAGAGGAAAACAATATAATTCTACTACCCTGCAAACACTACTTAGTACATTTCTTGTCTTTTTCCATCTATATATATTTTATATAGTTGTATTTAGAGTCCATAAAATACAGTGCATAACATTATTTCATAAATGTTTTCCATGTTGCCATCATTTTTTACTGCCACACTATATTGCTGTACAACAATGCTTCCTCCGCATCCCTCGGGGCCCAGTTCAACCACCAGCTCCTTCAGGAAGGCTTCTCTTACCACTTCTCCCTTCCCTGCCATCTGGGTTACCTATGGTCACATGTGTATTACACCACTCAGCTGTGTACTTCACTTAGTAGTGATATGCCTTTTACCTCTGTGCTTAGCATTAGCAAAATGCCTGGTATATAAAAGATGTCAAAATGTGTTTATTAGTGAATGAAAAAAATGTGTGTGTGTGGCATTTTACCTTTATATTATACCCTTCCATAAATCAGGAGAAAAAGTGAAATTGACCATAGATCTCGGTTTGCTATTATGTATATCTCCCAATCACTGAATTTCCATTCCTTCCCCTATTGCAGTGGTTCTCAACCTTCCCAATGCCGCGACCCTTTAATACAGTTCATGTTGTGGTGACCCCCAATTTCATTGTTACAAATTGAACATAATTAAAGCATAGTGATTAATCACAAAACAATATGTGTTTTCCGATGGTCTTAGGTGACCCCTATGAAAGGGTCGTTTGACCCCCAAAGGGGCCGCGACCCCCAGGTTGAGAACCGCTGCCCTATTGGGTGATTTAATTCCTAGTCTGCCTCGGCAACTGATTTCTCATTCCTGGAAACTCAAATAATGTCTTTTTGGTGAGTGGGCTTTATTTTTATACGTGACTTCCCCCAGCTATCTGTGGTTATCTGTAACACTGAAAACAATGTCCTATTCTTATTCTTGATGAGCAACATAAGGTCTGGGTGAATCACAGGCATCATGGAAATTGTCAGAGCATCAGTGTGACCCACATTTCCCTCATTTTTATCCTCTTACCTCCAACCTTAATCACTTCTGTATACATTCATCATTGTTTGAAAAATCCTGACTAAAACGCCCAAAGTTTTTAATTATTTAATTGGAGATCTCCATGCTACTAAAAAGAATAGTCTGAATTGATAGATGGATTAATGATGGCAATAGCCTCATTACCTTTCCTTTGCTTTAGGACAAAGACAAGAAGACTGCTTCCAGCTCCAAAGCACCCAAGAATGGGGGGAAAGCAAAGAATTCTGCAAAGGTAAACAGAGCAGTTAAATATATTACAAATTAATTTAGCAGTTACAAGTGGCATTTATCCTTTTAGTCATTTAATTTCTGATTGGAATCTATTTAGAATAAAAATTTAAGCATTAAACACTACCTATCCCATGTCTTGGTAAAGAAATTGAAGTTTTAAAGACTTTTTTTAAAAAACTAACTGGTACTTTAGAAACCTAAATGAGCATTCTTATCACAACCGTTAAAACTCCACTAGAGTCACCCTAGCTGGTTTGGCTCAGTGGATAGAGTGTCGGCCTGCAGACTGAAGGGTCTCGGGTTCGATTCTGGTCAAGGGCACATGCCTGGGTTGTGGGCTTGATCCCCAGCAAGGGGTGTGCAGGAGACAGCCAATCAATGATTCTCTCTCATCATTGAAGTTTCTATCTATCTCTCCCTTTCCCTTCCTCTCTGAAATCAATAAAAAAAAAATTAAAAAACAAAACAAAAAACACCACTAGAGTCCTATTCTGATCTGGAGAATATCGCACAAAGTACTGATGGTGTCCAGTGTCAGGTCTTCACACTCCCTTCCCAGCCACATCCCCCCTGTCTGCAGATGGCCTTCTACTTCAAAAAGAAAAGTGGAGGTCACTGCAGAAAATCCCTAAGGTCCTCTTCCCACTTACCCATTGACTAACCCTCTCTCCCAGCAGTCAATAATCCACTCCCTCCAAAATCTTCAGTTTTTTCATCTCAATTTCCCCCCTTACAGTAAATATGTTTAAGTTCTTTCCTCACTCGAAAAGCAATATTCAAACTTAGTAGCCTTCTGCCTATTTTGTGCAGGAGGCCAATCAATGATTCTCTCTCATCATTGAAGTTTCTATCTATCTCTCCCTTTCCCTTCCTCTCTGAAATCAATAAAAAAAAAATTAAAAAACAAAACAAAAAACACCACTAGAGTCCTATTCTGATCTGGAGAATATCGCACAAAGTACTGATGGTGTCCAGTGTCAGGTCTTCACACTCCCTTCCCAGCCACATCCCCCCTGTCTGCAGATGGCCTTCTACTTCAAAAAGAAAAGTGGAGGTCACTGCAGAAAATCCCTAAGGTCCTCTTCCCACTTACCCATTGACTAACCCTCTCTCCCAGCAGTCAATAATCCACTCCCTCCAAAATCTTCAGTTTTTTCATCTCAATTTCCCCCCTTACAGTAAATATGTTTAAGTTCTTTCCTCACTCGAAAAGCAATATTCAAACTTAGTAGCCTTCTGCCTATTTTCCTCCATCCTTGAAAGATCCAAGATTTCTGTTTCCTCATCTTGAGCTCTGCCTGAGATCAGCAATGACATGCTGTTAGCTATATCAATCTCTCTTAGATCTGATGCTGTCATGTGATTGAGAGTTTAGGGAATATTGGGATGGGTGAATGCGTTTTGCACCTTCACCTCTCTAAAGACCCAGGCCACCACTTCCAACTGAACATTTCCACTTGGATAACACATTGACAGTACAGGTCAGGTTCATATACTGCAGTTCATTAAATCTAAATTACCATCTATAAAATAAACCATTACTTTGTGTATCATTAAGGAAAAAAAAGTCAATTTGATTATGATATGCTATTCATTGTAAAAACCATTGCAAATTCAGATATTTTAAAAGGCGGGGTGGGATACCACCAGAGAATATGGTTATATAAATTTAAGAATATAGAAGTAGTATATAGAATTAGGGAAGATCTTAGAGTTTCAATACTATTGTATATGATTTTTCATGTTGCTCTAGTAAGTAGAACTAATGCTGAGTGGAAGCTATAGGTTCCAGTTTCAAGCTTCTCCTATTATTTAAATTATTCAAACTGTTGTCAGTAAAGAAATGGAAATTGGATTAGATAACTTCTGGACCCATCCCAATTCTTAAACATCTGATTCATATGGTTACTACTCTGATTCCCTAACTATCATGAGAAACTAAAGGTACAGGTTTAAAACTAATAGCCCAGCTACATCAAAACTCTACAATTAGATACTTCCAATTCAAGATGGTAACACAGGAAGAGCCTGAACTCGCCTCCTTCCATGGACACGGAATCTAAAACTATAGGTGAAACCATTTCCTCTGAAAAAAAAAAAAAAAATCCAGAAACTAGCTCAGTGACTCTTACTCATTGGACAAGTGAGAAAAAAAACACCCACATCAAAGCAGGTAGGAGAGGCTGAGATATATAATCTTGGCATAAACCTCACCCCTAGTGTGGCAACCCATAACTGGGGAGAACTCAAAACCCAGAACTTCTCCCTAAAGAACTTAGTTTGAAGCCCACTTTTGGCGCCCGATTTTTAAGAATTGCACCTGAAAGACAAGGCCCCAAAATATCTAGCTTTGAAAGCCAACAGGCTTGTAAGCCACAAAGCTCTAGCGAGCTGATAACATGGTCCTTAAAGGGATTGCACGCTTGGACTCAACAGCCCAGCACAGAGGCAGCCAATTGAGAGGCTCCTAAACTTTTTGTGAAAGAGGCTTAAATGGCTTGTGAGCCTGAAGGTTAGGCATCTAACACAGACTAGGGGCCGGGGAATTACTTACCGGGGACAGAGGCTGATGGGTACTGTCGTTGCTCTCCTGTGCTCCAGCCAGCAGTGCCATCTTTGTGCTCATCCACTGCTTCACTGCAGCTTGCCAGTAGCTCCTGGAAAGGAGCTTGCACCTTGCTCTGGTGCCTCAGTAATTGCAGCTGCTCCCAGGGGACACCTCTAGATCACCTAGTTCTAGATCACCAGTGCGACTGAACCCTGGGGGTCCCACAGAACTATACATTTGCATACTTTAAAGCTGCTGCCTGAGGGTCTGGCTTCTGGTCAGCCTGAACCTAGGTCCTGACTGGGACCCTCCCCGCTTTGGAACTCTGACAGATCTCTGCACCCCCTCAGCTACTGGGAGCCACTTCCATTACACAGGCTGATTGGACAATCACAGAGGTTTGAGAGACAACTAATAGCTAGAACAAGGTTCAATGATAAGCTTCATCTCCTCCATGAGGCCACTCCCTTAAGACCGGAAGAGGTGGCCGTTTTATCTAAAGCATAGAAACCAACAGTATCAGGAAATGAAGAAAGAGGAATGTGTTCCAAACAAAACAAGATAAAGCCACAGAAACTGTCCTTAACCAAATGGGGATAAGGAGTTCAAAATAATGGTCATAAAGATGCTCATCAAACTCCATGAGACCCACAGAGGAGGAAACTGGGTGAACACCGAACTTTAACAAAGAGTCAGAAAATATAAGTACCAAATAGAAGTTACAGAGCTGAAGAACACAATAACTGAACTTAAATATACACTAGAAGGGTTCAACAACAGACTAATTGAAGAAGAATCAGGGTAGCAAAACGAAAAAAGATGGAAAAGAAAATGAAGATAGCTTAAGGAATTTATGGGACAACATTTGCATTATAGGGGTCCCAGAAGGAGAATAGGCAGAAAACTTGCCTAACTTGGGGAAGGAAACATCCAATCTAATGTTGTAAATGTGGTAGACTAGTCGGTTAAAAGGCAAAGGGTAAAAAATAACTAACTACAGTAATTAAAGGATCTATACAACATAAGAGGATGTAAAATATGACATCAAAAATATAAAATGGGTTGGGGGTGTAGAGCCCTGGAATGGATTCAAATTTAAGTTATCAACCTAAAACAGACTGTTATAAATATAGGTTGCCTCATGGTAACCACAAAGCTGAATGATATAGTAGATACACAAAAAATAGAGAGAAAGGAATCTAAGCATACCACTACAGAAAGTCATCAAATCATAAGCAAGATAGTGAGAAAAAAAGAAGAAAAGGAACTGCAAAAGAGCCAGAAAACAGTTAACAAAATGGCCATAAGTACAAACCCATCAATACCATTCCTTTAAATGTAATTCTCCTATCAAAAGACAGATTAAAAAAAAAACACAAAAAAATACAAGACCCATCTATGTGCTGCCTATAAGCGATTCACTTCGGATCTAAGGATATACACAGACTGAAAAGTGAAGGGATGGAAAAAGATATTCCATGCAAATAGAAATCGGAAGAAATCCGGGGTAGCTATATTTAGACGAAGTAAGCTTTAAAACAAGGACTGTGACAGAGTGATGTCAGCATCCTGGCCGTGTGCGTCGTTCCTTTTTCCTTTCCCCTTCGATTCACAACTCTTCAGACTTTCATAACCGAGCACACGTGACTGCACAGGATACCTGATGGGTCCTTCCGTCTGTGCATCTGAAAAGGGGAGGACTGAACCGCAGAGGAGGTAGAGCCAGGAGAATGGTGGCATAGTGGCAACCTTGCTGGCAGAGGAGGTGGAGGGGGAAGAAGTGGGTGGGGATCTTCCCAGCAGTGCATGCTGCAGCAAGGGGGGCCCAGTGCTCTCTCTGAGGAGAGACTGCAGTGATGACTTGGGGGGGGTGGGGGCAGAAACAGAACTGAGGGTAACTCATTTCTGTCTGAATTACAGCAAAAAGTCTGCCAACAGACTTCCAGGACTCCCCTACTCGAGGATCCCCCTACCCGGCCATGGGCACACCCAAAGCCCCATGTGCTAAGCATGTCTCTCTCCCCACACTGCCACCAGCCTTTCAATTTTTTTTTAAGCCAGCTTATTTTCACAGGCACGCTCCCAACTTTAGCAGCAAATCAGCTCTAGTAAGAGAAACCAAAACCTGTGCTATACAGCCAATGTCTGGAAAAGTCTTAAGTATTCTAATTGCCAGTCAGTTAAGCAGAATCACAGTAAACAAAGCATCACCTGAATAAGAAAGGCGTTTGTTACTTCAAATGCGATGGTAGAGGCACATTTCATCGAACACTATGAAAAACCATAGCAATACAGTATCGCAAAAAAGAAAACCACAACTTTGCAGCAACCAAACTCAAAGACATATGGAATATTCTTATCTAACTGATAATTCAAAATAGTTGTTATGAAGATATTCAACAGCCTATAAGAAAACTCAAGCAATTCAATTAACTAATGGAATAATTAATGAACAGAGGAGTACTTTATCAAAGACATAAAAATTGTAAAAAAGAACCAACCAGAAATTCTGGAGCCAAAGAATTCAATAAATGAGATACAGAATACATTAGAAAAGCATTGGAAATGGGGAAGATAAGACTGAAGAAAGATTAAGCAGTCTGGAGGATAGAATCTAGAAATTATTCAGGCGGAAGAGGAGAGAGAACTAAGACTTTTTAAAGGGGAAGAAACCCTATGAGAGCTATCAGACTCCATTATAAAAAGCAATGTAAGAATAATGGGTCTACCAGAAGGAGAAGAGGGCAGAGAGTTTACTTAAAGAAATAATAGCTGAGACTTCTCAAACCTGGGGAAGGAACTAAACATAAAAGTCCATGAAGCTAATAGAATGCCTTATTATCTCAATGCAAAAGACCTTCTCCAAGACATAGTATAATGAAACTGTCAAGAGTCAATGATAAAGAATTTTAAAGACAGTCAGGGATAAAAAGAAAAGAATCCCCATTAATATATCAGCAGATTTCTCAGCAGAAACTCTACAGGCCAGGAAAGAGTGGAATGACATAGTCAAAGCATTGAAAAATGAAAATTGCCAGCCAAGAATATTCATTTTGGCCAAGTTACCCTTCAGATGTGGAGATATAAAGGCTTTTACAGACAGACAAAAGCTGAGGGAGTTTGTTGCTTGGGCGCTGGGAGCTAGAACTGCCTTTCAAGAAATGCTGAAAGGAGTTCACACTGAAAAGCAAAGAGAACAGTACACAAAACGTTGATTACAGTGATATTCAAAATTAGAAAATGCTAATTCTCAGAAAGGTGTGTTAAACAATTATAGCATAAAGGTTAAAGGAAAGAAGCATTAAAAATAAATACAGCTGCTACAATTTATAACAAATTCACAGCATAAAAAAGATAATATGTCATGTTAAAATATAAGAGGGAGGAGTAAAAGAATACAACCTTTATAGGTGAACAAAGATAAGTCGCTATCAGCAGAAAAAGGAATTTTTCAATTTTTAAATAATTTTATAATTTCCCAATAGATTTTGTCTGTGAATAAAAGAAATGAACAAAGTGTTTACAATAATTGTCAAGGCAAAGTTGATTATAACACAAATTTCTTTGTAGTGTCATTATTCTGTCAGTAACATGATTCTGGCCACTACACACACACACACACACACACACGCACGCACGCGCCGCGAAGGCAGGTTTTTTGTTTGCTTGTTTGTTTGTAAACCGCATGGTAACCACAAAAATATCTAGAGCAGAGACACAAAACAAAAAAAATGGTTGGTAGGGGTGGGGCAAATGAACAAATCACCATGAACAACTATCAGCTTAAGAAGGTAGACAGATCAGAAGGTAGACAGATCAGAAGGAAAACAACAGAGTTATAAAAAAAAACCAGAAGGCAAGATATAAAATGACAGCAGTAAGTCCTTACATATCAATAATCACCTGGATTAAGCTCACCAATCAAAAGGCACAGAGCAGGTGGAAGAATTTTTTTTTAAGGACCCAACTACACGCTGCCTACAGGAGACTCATTTCAGCTCTGAAGACACACAGAGGTTCAAAATGAAGGGATGGAAGATAATATTCTAAGCAAGCAGGGGCCTAAAGAAAGCAGGTGTAGTCATATCAGACAAAATAGACTTCATGCCAAAAATGGTTACAAGAGACAAATAAAGTCATTATCTAATGATAAAGCAGTCAATACATCAAGAGGATATAACAACTCTAATGATATATCCCCCCAATACCCAAGCACCAAAACATGCAAATACTAACAAATCTTAGGGGACAGATATACAATAAACAACAATATAGTAAGGGACTTCAATATCACATTATCAGAAATGGATAATCAGACAGAGAATCAACAAGGAAATGTGGGAATTGAGCCATACTTGAGAACAAATTGACTTAACAGACATACAAAGAACATTCCACCCAATAGCAGCAGAATACACATTCTGCTGCTGCATTTGGAACATTCTCCAGCATACATCATGACAAGACACAAAAATTAGCAAGTTTAAGAAGACTGAAATCATACCAACTATCTTCTTTAACTGCAATGGTATGGAACTAGAAATGAACAAGAAGAAGAGAGATCTACAAATATGTGAAAACTAAACAACACTCTGAACAACCAATGGGTCAAAGGAGAAATTAA
The DNA here is from genome assembly GCF_000412655.1 of Myotis brandtii. Lineage (NCBI taxonomy): Eukaryota > Metazoa > Chordata > Mammalia > Chiroptera > Vespertilionidae > Myotis > Myotis brandtii. The sequence goes on from NW_005363247.1 coordinate 8,012,478, forward strand.
AAGGGAAATAAGAATTATCTCAAAACCAGTAGAAATGGAAATACAGCATGTCAAATCTTGTGGAATGCAGCAAAAACAGTTCTGAGAGGAAAGTTTATAGCAATAAATGCATATATTAAGAACTTAGAAAAGTCTGGGGAAAAAAACCAACCTAAATCTACTAGTATACCTTGAGGAACAGATGAACAACAAATTAAGCCCAACATAGAAAGGAAATAAAAATCAGAGTGGAAATAAAATAGAGACCAGAAAAACAGTAGAAAGGATCAACAAAACTAAAAGCTGGATCTTCAAAAATAAAAAAAATGACAAACCTTTATTCCTTACTAAGAAACAGAAGACTCAAATAAATAATATTAGAAATGAAAGAGGAGATATTACAACTGGTACTACAACTATTCATAGGAACATAAGAAATTACTATCAATTATGTGGCAACAAATTACATAATATAGAAGAAATGGTAACATTTCTTACCTACCAAGACTGAATCAGGATGAAACAGAACATCTGAACAGACCAATGAAGAGTAAACAGATTGGATAAGTAATCAAAAAATTCCCAATACACACACACACACACACACACACACCAGGACAAGATGGCTTCACTGGTGCATTCTATCAAACATTTGAAGAAGAATTAACACCAAGCTTCCTCAGATGCTTCCAAAATAGCAGGAAGGGGGAACACTTCCAAAGTCATTCTACGAGGCCATCACTACCTTGATACCAAAACCAAATAAGGATGAATATAGATGCAAAAATTCTCAAAATATTAGCAAACTGAATTCAGGAACACATTAAAAGGATTATACACCAGGACTAATTGGGATTTATCCCTGGATGCTAGGAGAGTTCAACATATGTAAATCAATAAATGTAATATATCACATAAATAAAATTAAAGATAAAAATCACATGATCATCTCAATAAATGCAAAAAAAGCATTTGATAAATTACAGCATCCTTTCATGATAAAAACCCTTAAAATATAGGGTATAGAAGGAACATACTTCAACATAATAAAAGCCATATCCAACAAACCCAGAGCAAACATTATATTCAATGTCAAAAAACCCACAAAAACCTGAAGCTTTTCCTGTAGGATCAGGAACAAGAAAAGGGTGCCCACTCTCCTGCTCAATACTCTATTCAATATAGGAGGTCCTAGCTAGCTCATATAGGCAAGACAAAGAAATAAAAGACGTTCAGATTGGAAAGGAAAAAGTAAATTGTTTGTATTTGCTGGTATGGTTTTGTATATAGAAAATCCCAAAGAGTCAACCAAAAAAGTGTTGGAACTAATTAGTAAATTTTAGGATAAAAAAAAAAATCAGCATACAGAAATCACTGGTATTCCTTTACACTAATGATGAAACATCTGAAAAAGAAAATATCCCATGCACAATAGCACCAAAAAACAGTAACACAGGAATAAATTTAACCAAGAAAGTGAAAGATTTGCAGACTAGAAACTGTGTGACTGCTGAAAGATATCAAAGACAACATAAACCAATGGTGAGATATCCCATGTTTATGAATCAGAAGAATTAACATTGTTAAGATGTTCTTACCACCCAAAGTCTATCAATGCAATTCCTACCAAAATTCCAATGGCATTTTTTCACAGCAATCTAACTTCTATGTATTTATCCAAAGACAATGAAAACACTGATTCTGAAAGCTAAGTACAGCCCCATATTCACTGAAGCAGTTTTTATAAGAGCCAAAATATGAAAACCTAAGTGTCCATCTAAGGATGAATGGATTTTTAAAACTGTGATGTATATATGCAAAATAGAATATTATTTGTCCATAACAAAGAATGAAATCTTGCCATTTGTGACAACCTGGGTGGACCCTGAAGACATTAGGTTAAGTGAAATAAGTCAGAAAGACAAATAACATATGATCTCACCTACATGTGAAATCAAAGTTGCTCATGCCATTATCTCAAATAGATTAATCTGCTTATTATTTAACTTCAGTTATACAAAGCATATGACCAACCCTTTCACAAAAAGTAGAAAGCATAATAACCCTACATGCTGAGTGGGTTAGCTGGCCAGCAATACCCCCCATTGCAGGGAGAGGAATCACTGTAGAATGAATGAACAATTCCATCCAAGAACACCTACATATTCTTTTTTTTAATTACCTTGGTCTTAAAAAAAAAAAAGGAAGTCTAAAGAAAAACATTTAGAATCACTTAAGGTTATTTTTAACTTATAAACTTGAAGGGGAAGAATTCAGAGTGTTTTGGCTAAATACAAAAATAATTAGAAAGAACCATCTCATTTTCCCTAATTGACTACCAAGTTTTTCCCCTTTAATTTTTAGAAGCCCATCTCCTCATAAGGATCTTCTGGTTGATCAGTTTTATGATACTTAATCCAGAAAAGAAAGAGCTCTTTGATGGTTTTGCTTTCCCTTTTAGGCGAAGGAGGAAACTTCCAAGCCAAAAGCTGATGAAAAAAATACAAGTTAAAGTTCACACTATTTGGTAAGTTGGATGTTTGTTGCAAATGAGGGCAACAGTATCTTCTACCAACCTAATGTGTTCTAGGCGAGAGAAACTAAGTCTACTTCTTGAGTATTTCATGTTCTCAACGATTGGCATGAAATGCACATTGCAAAATCTATAGAGTAATTCTCTGAAAAGCACTAAATAGGATGATTGTGCTGTTGAAATATTAAAAAAAAAATCTTATAATAAGAGCTCTTTAAAGTATTAGGCCAGGCTCTTGAAGAAAATGACCATCTAAGTCTAGCTGACTCTTTGAAATCCAAATGCTCATAATTTTGCAGATTACTGTGGCAAAGCAAAATTAGCATGTTGTATTACCTCTTATAGTAAAATGCCCCTGTGTTATTGATACCAAGACATGAGGGGTGAGGAGAAGTACCCCTTAAGGTACGGTGGAAATTACAGGGTTTTTGAAACCAAGGGCAAAGGAAAAGATTGACTACTTTTGGCCAAATACTATGTTTGATTATACGTTATGGTGACTCAGGAGCTTGCATTGATGAGGGAATCTCTGAGATCTATCTTGAGAGCTGGACCCTTAACTTGAAAAAGAAGAGATCTTATTCTAAAGTATAAAAGCTTATAATTGCTTGCCAAACAAGCCTAAAGGAAATAAAAATACAGATTTTTCTCACCATGTTCCACTTTTAGTTCCCATAATGAGGGAGGTATGCTGATGAGAACTACTCTAAAGACTCCCTCCAAAATTTAAAAAAAATATATGAATAATCCACTTTCATGTTTACTTCTAGGAAATTCCTTCTCGTCTATATATATATGCTTTTGTTAAATATTACATTTATTATGCCTTGTAACAACAACAAAAACTACATACCAAAGTGGTTCACTGGATTTTTCTCTGAATTTTTCAAGGTATCTACATATAAAATCTTCAGCTGGTGGTTGGTGACTTCTGAAGAACAAAAGGCTTTGACAACGAATTTTTCTGGGTGGCTTCTAGACAGTGATCTTGGTTGAGTTTTTTGACATCCTAAACGTTGGTTTGTTATTCTTTTCCCAGAAAGTGAATTTGCCTGGTTCACCTGTGCTATTGTACTGAGTATTGATAAACTTTGAATTTTTAAAAATTGCCTTCAGTTGGGAGAGAAAGGAACTTTATATTTCTAAGAGATATATTTGATAGTTTCTTAAAGCAACACACACACACAAAAATAACAGGAAAAACCTTTGCAAAATTTTGCACATTCTACACGCAGTGCCTGTAAATCTCATTAGTATTTTTGGTTTGCACTTAATTTGTTGTTATTGTTAGCATTTGGAAAACAATGCTGTAAACATTCGTCAATGTTCTGATTTCTCATTACCCCTTTCCCCTTGGGCTTTTGAACTGTACTTGATGTTTCTCTGGGTTAATGTTTATAAGCCCATTAAATATTGTACATCGGGCACATATCTCCTCTTGGGCTGCTAATAATGAATTGATAGTTAACCTGGACAGTCCAGGAAGCACTGCGCCTCTTTTCAGGTTAAACTCTTTGCCAGAGGTTAGGACTTATGCACCTTATAGCCGCGCAAAACATACTTACTGAGACTTGAATCAAGTCAGAAGAACAAGATACAGACTATATTTCACTGCATAGCAAGTTTCAAGAATAAAATCTACTCAGAATATTCATATGGCTTGAACTCTGTTGGTTTACTATGTTACCCTGTGCTTCCACTCACTCTATATAAAACCTGAGTAGCGGTTGTTTGCTTAGTCTGTTGCACTGTATAGCACCTGGCTTTATGGGAAGTTAGGTTTACCCAATACAAAACCGAACTTCTGCTTTAAAAAAAGAAATCTGGAATTTAAAAATTCGCTCCCTTCCCCCTCACAGAAACTTAAGAACTAGGCTCTGTTGTCCTGCAACTTCGAATGGTTTCTTAGATCTTTCTGAATTGCTCATGAACATAGCACTGAGGTCATTGATGAGATTTTGATAAATATTTAATTTCATCTTTACTTCCCAATAGTGAATGCAGGAAAAGATATCAGGTACATATCATACACTGATTTGGAATTTCTTATTTCAGAGAGCACAGCCTTCCTTAGCCTTTGTGTGGGGGTTTTATTTATTAGGACTTAGCTGACTTCACTAAATATATCACCACCAATACTGTCTAATAAGGGGGGGAGAGACACAAAAACAATAACACTGCTTATAATGGGCGTCAAATTTTGTTAACACCCTCTATAAATTCTTTTTAAAAATCATGCAGTACCTATGGGATTTCAAGCTTCACCCACTTTAAATGCTATGTCTGTCCCATCAGAGACACGGGACATTTTTCTATTATTCTACGTCTGGGAAATATAAGCCAGTGTTATGGTGACTGAACAGACCTCTTCAAGGCACTGACAAGAAAATAAAACACATGTTTCCTGAGGGATTTTAACTATGTCTCTAATTCTTCCATTTGGGTAGTACAAAGTGGGGTGTTTTTGTTTGTTCAAAAAGGTAAAACCTTGGACACTGACAGGTGTGTTTGCAAGGATATGGCTGCAGTATTATTAACTTGATGCATATATAGTATTTCTAAACAACATACCAAAATCCCGAGATTTAAGGAATGCCTGTAAAAGTAAACATTTAAGGTACTCTGAATATGCTTTTTTTGTTTATTAGAAATGTCTTCAAGTGTTGGGTGTTTGTAATTAATGATGACTTGAGTCAGCTTCAGCATCCAAAGCAGTCCTTTTCACCCATCTAATTAGGAGGAAATAATTGCAAATATCTGCTTACAGGTAAATTATAACCTTTTATTACCAAACAGGTTTTGCACATTGTTGTGCAATATTGTGTCCATTTAGGAAATGGACTTCTCCAAAAGCAACGGAAAGTAGGTTCCTCAGGTGACCAAACTGAAGATCACTATTTCCACGTTTCGTATTTCATTAATCAAGATGTAAAATACAATTAAAAATATTTTACACTCAAATCTTGGCTTTGTATGTTTTTGGAAGGAAAATGCCTGGGGTAGAAATTACCAGTGATTTCTGTTTCTATATCTCAAACTATTAAACCATGCAATATGTTTAAAAAGGGAACTGTAAACACATTTAGGTCCAGAAAAGTCACTATTCCTCATGTATCAGAACACATTTTGACATTTTCCCTATCACATTCCTTTATCTTAAATTCTGCGGTACATTAAAAACTTCATAAAGGACTTCTCACTTAGAGGAATATCAGCAAGTATTTTCAGTTTCACAATATATCATTTACAGAAGACTCTGCAATGACTTACTGGCAATAGGTGGCAATAATGAGTAACTCAGGAATTGTAAACTAGGCCAAATAATGAGCAGGGAGGGGAAGCAGCACCTACCTAAGGACCAACAGCTCTCAGGTTCAACTTCAAGCGACAGGTTCCTTCTCTAGACCTGAAGGCACTCTGCTGTTTCAGAAGGGACACTATCGGTCAGGATCCCTGAGGAGTAGATGACACTCCAATTAGGATTGCTTGAGGAGGGTGTCATACAAGGTGGTGTTTTGTTTTTAAGCAGAGGCAGGGCAGGGACATATGGAAACCACAGGTACAGCCAAGACTAGTAAAAGCCAGACTGCCACTTCTCCCCTCATCCTGAGGGGATGAGAAGGAAGCAGTTGCTAGAAGGCAGAGATGGGGGAGGCTCAGTGGGCAAAGGGGCCACCTCCAGAGCGGGAGACCTTCAGTGGAGGCCAGCCTGAGGCAGCCTGAAGGGAACTAGGGGAGTACACCCACCTCCTCTCTCCCACCCCAGCTCCAATCTGCCTTCCTGGGAGACTGACCACAAGCCAGAGGGCCAGGAAGCCCGAGGAGGTGGCCCCACCTTTGCCCCAGGGCATGGGCAAAGAAGAGAAGGTAGAAGCAGATCAGACATCCTGGCTTTAATTGAGTGTGTCTATTTAATGTGCATTCTGTATATACACACAGATGCAAACTTAATCTTTTTAAAACATGGTATCTAAAAGGCAGATCCAAATTGTCACTGTTAGTAGTTCCCACCATTCACAACATTCCAAGGAGACTAACAAAAACAGTTTCTGAATGACAAACACATGGGAGGGAAGGGTTTGGAGGCTGTGGGGCTTAAGTATAAAATAAAAAATAAGAATATGGTACTTTACTCTTCAGTAGTGAGAAACCCACCACGTGGGTTTACATTGCGGGCAACACCTGTAAATGAAACACACAATAGAAATAACGCATTGATGGAAAAATTAACAGCCAGGCTTTTCACAGGACCGGTCAAATGAGTAAGAAGTTAAGAAAAAGGAGGTGTCTTCAGTGGGGAGTCCAAACAGCCATCTTTAGGTTGAAGGTATTCACATTCAACAAAATTTAGGTGGTTAGAGATCACAGGAACCAACTAGGAACAGATTGTTAAAGCAGTTCAAGATTTTGGTTTTGGAGCCACACTCTGATTTTATCAAAGTTCTTATCCATCCAACGTATGTTTTCCTCAATGGTTTCAATTGTCTGTTGGACACAACGGAGCTGAGAACCATTTTCTTTCAAAGAGCTGAAGAATTCTTTTACCTTGTGAGAGAAAAAAAATGAGTTTTTAAAATTTTGCTTTATTACAGTATACAAGTCCAGGCTCATTAAAAGAAAACTGAAGCCAAAATTCCAGCATTTGTCAAAATTCTATACGGAAGGCAGTGCCAGGTGTCTGGATACGATTATGTACACAAACTTAAGCTGTATGAAATGAGCTCATGCCTCATGATGTCAAGTTTTGTGTGTGTGTTTTTTTTCTCTGCAGTTTTTTAGTTTATTCACAGTTGCCAGATTCTAAAAGACTTCACTGTTTACCACTTTATAATTAAGGTTTAATTGAGTGTGTCTATTTAATGTGTATTCTGTTATAGACACACAGATGCTAACTTCATTTTTTTAAACATGGTATCTAAAGAGCAGAATGTGCGGAGTGTCTTCTTTGCCAAGCAAAACAGTTTCAACCACATAAGTGTAGTCTTTCTCCACGGACCTGGCCTTGTGTGTGATTATAGAAACACTGTGGGGAATGGGGTTCTTAGCAAGTTATGGTGGTAATACCCCAAACTTTGCCAAGTTTTTATTATCTTAATCCACAATCCAGGTATTGTTCCCTTAAGATAAAATCCACACAAAGTTCCCCATAGTTTTAAAGAGATAAGAAACTCTTGGCTCCCTCCAGGAAAATAGGTTTTTGTTGTTTCATCGCTGGGTATCTGGACCCCTTTAAGCTCACAGGAGGAATGGGCTGGCTTTGCCACACCATTGATCATTGTGCTACTCTGTTTCACCTTAAAGGGTTATTAACCTTTTCCCATAAATTTTCACAGCATTAATCCATCAATTTTTGATTTTGTAGACAGAAAGCAAGTCTAGACCAAGATGTATTGTCTATTCAGCATGGATTCCAGACAGTTAATTCCTTAAAAAAAAAAAAATAACACCACCATGCCATAATATCACGAGTTTGAAAATAAGAGGGGGTAAGAATAGGTTTTTGAAAGACCAAATCCCAATTTTAAATGATGCAAGGTGGTTTTAAAATTATCCCAGTGCAACTTTTCAATGAGCTTAGAGGCATGCCCTCCTGTTGCAGCAGCCTAGAAAACACTCTGCTTCTCTGTCCCAAGTTGCAGCTCAACCTTCTTTCCCCCTCTCAGAACTCAAGATTAATTGATATTCAGCTAAAAAATCACGCTGAGCACTCCTCAACAGTCACACCTCATCGACAGTCTTACCCCTTGGTCAAACTGTCTAAACCTGAAGGAGCCCATCACGATAGTACCACTAAAGAACACCTACAAGACTGGCAACAAAACCAGTTTTAACACTTGCTCTTAAATTTTTTTTCTGACCCCCGAAGCCTCTCTCCTATATGACCTGATTTGGGAAACGCAGCATGTCATCTGAGTATTTGATTCAAAACTGCCTCCTTGAGAACATTTCCTGTGCAACAAGCAGCATGATACAAGGAAAAACAGGTTTACCCTAACTTGTTTGACCTTGAGCAAATAATTTAACTTCTCTGGGACTCAGTCTCCTCATTGGTTAAATGAGGGTCATCTCTACATTGCAGAGGATGCAGTTATAGAATGTGGTAAGGTGCAGAACCTAAAACCCAGCTTGTGTCAGGGCTGCAACCTCATCCATTTAGTCACGCCTATTTACATTGGAACTTATTCACCCCTTGCCTTAGTTACTGTGCTAGAACTGAGGATGTGGCGGTGAATCGAACAAGCACCCTACGCTCAGGGAGCTTACAGTCTACCTGGAAGACAGGCAGTAAACTTTGATTAATATAAACTGTGAAATAAACTAGGGCTATGACAGTAACTGTGGAGGGGGTAGCCTGCTACACACAGAGTGGTCTGGAAAGGTGACCCTCGAGCTGGAACCTCTAAAGCAGCGGTTCTCAACCTGTGGGTCGCGACCCCTTTGGGGGTCAAACAACCTTTTCAAAGGGGTCGCCTAAGACCATCAGAAAACACATATATAATTACATATTGTTTTTGTGATTAATCACTATGCTTTAATCATGTTCAATTTGTAACAATGAAATTGGGGGTCACCACAACATGAGGAACTGTATTAAAGGGTCATGGCATTAGGAAGGTTGAGAACCACTGCAAGGATAAAATGAGCCTTTCCAGCGAAAAGTTGGGGAAAGAGCCAGCCAGGCAGAGAAGAAAGTGCAGAGCCTTTGAGATCAGAGAAATACTGGTAGCTGGTGGCCCAGGAGCAGGGGGAGGCTGAGTGCCTGGAGTATCGAGAGACAGTGAACAAGGAGAGCAAGTGAGAACTGGCTGGAGTGGTGGACAGGAGCCAGGTCATCCCAGTTTGGGCACACAGGAAAGAGGTTTGGAATGTATTGCAAGAACAATAGGTGGGGGTACAAGAAGGGAGTCAATTCAGTTTTAAATGTGGAAAGTGATTTGGTTAATGGCAAGTGGCAGGAGGGAGGCCAGTTAGGAGGCAATCACCATAGACCAGACGAAAAAAAATAAATTAAGAAAAGCTTGTATGGGGTAAGTGGCAGAGAGAAGTGCAGAGATACGATGCATATGCCACAGACAGGGCCGACAGGACTCGGGGATGGATTAAATGTGAGGGGAAGGAAGGGCTCAGGAGGACTCCTATGTTTTAAAAGGCAGTAGGACGCTCTCTATTATGACAGTATCTCAGGCTTCTTCATTTCCATGTCCTGCCTCAGTTTGTGCACCTGATGTTTCCTATGCACACAACACTCTCCTCCTAGATGCCTGCATTTCCTTTGATGTCCACTGAAGCGTCTCCGAATCATCCTAGAAAACACAGCACCACTCCCCGCCCCAGGCACTCTCTATCCTTACCTTGCCTTAGTCCAGTGGTTCTCAACCTTGGCTGCACATTAGAATCACCTGGGAGTCTTTTTAAAATCCTGATTTCTGGGCCTCATCCTCCAGAAATTCTGTTTCTTTGTTACTAATGTTGTGGCCCCACCCCATAACAAAGAAACAATTTCTGGAGGATGGGGCCCAGGAATCAGGATTTTAAAAAGATTTGCAGGTGATTCTAATGTGCAGCCGAGGTTGAGAACCACTGCCTTAGTCAATCTTCAACCTGACAAAGGTTGTTTGTCTGTAATTGTAATTGTCTGATTCCCCGTAGAATTTAAGCTCCATGAGAGCAAGGGCTTTGTCTATTCTGTTCATCTTCATTCCCTAGAACCCAAACCAAGCCTGCCATATAGCAAGAGTAGGACGTCTTGAATTAATGAGAAAGCAAATGAACAAGCGAGTGAACAGAATATTCTGTTGCCACAGATCTGGTCTATGGACAGCTATCTAGCTAGTTACAGCCTATGGACAACTCTGCGGTCACCACACAGCTGTAGTCCTCAATGGAGGTCAAGCTTGAGATATTATGTGCAAGTTAATTTTACAAGCCCGGGTGGGGCTGGGGACATGACATTTCTTTTGCATTTTCAAAGCACTCTTCCTTATATCCAGCTGGATCATGGTGTAATCAGACTACACATGAAACTATTCCTTAAAAAATTAATATTTGGCACTCAGGTTTTTATCTAAACACAGCATAGTTTTGAAACCACATAAAGTTTGTTCTACGACCTTACTACAGAAAACAGTATCCTAGAAGGGACACCACAAACAACCCATCGATCCGATTCCTCAGAGTTTAAGACTCAGAAACAAGTACGCTTTTGTGGTTCCCTCTTCCCAGACAATGAGGATAACTCATACTGTTTTCTCATTTTTCCTTGACAGCTAGGGAAGCTGGGATAATGTTAGGGTTCGAGTGCAATAAATTACCCTCAGCATAAATCCTTCAGACAGTTACCTCTTTCTGTCCATCACGCAGCTTTGTGTTCTTTTTTTAACATGTATTTTATATCTGGACCTTATAAGTTGCCTAAAATTCTTTCTGAAAAGTAGATGGCATATAAATAAGTAGCAGGAAATCATGAACTTGGAAGGAGAGAACCTGGATTCCAGACCTACCTCTTTCGCAATGGCTGGATGATCACTTCAGTTATTTACACTTCCAATGATCACTTTTATCATCCCAAAACAGGGATTCCGCATCTAAAGTAACCTTTAAGCTCTGAACTTCGTAATGGCAAGGCTAAAACTTCTTAATGTGTTTGGGAAGAGGCACAGTTTTTACTAGTTCATTCACAACTGATGTTTGCTTATGTTAAAAACACTACAGCACCCAAAAGGAACACCTACTAAGCGACAAAATTCATTTCTAACTCATCACACCCTTAAAATATTTTGTCTACCCCATACTTATTCGCTAATTGTCACTTAAGCTTAAAAAGATTTTTTTTTTACCTCTTCAAGCCGTGCCCTTGTGGAGAACTGATTTGTTGTTCCCATCACCATGTGGGCTATGGAAGGTGAGCCAAGGTCAAACCTAGAAATGGAAACTGTCGAGTTATACTGTGAAATATTCATTCTTTCAACATATATTTCTAGGTGCCCCTTATATTATAGCATGTATGTAAAAACTGGTTAGGCATGGAAAACATGGACATGATCCCTGCCCTCCAATGGATTAAGATCTAGTTGAAAAAAACAGACACCAACAGGTGAATAAAAGATGAAGTACCCAAAAGAAAATGATAGAAGTAGTGATGCTGCACAAGTTAGACAAGGACAGATACAAGTCAGCAAAGGTGCTGAGCAGGAGACTTCTAATAGGTCAGTGGGTGTGGGAAGGGATTACTCCAGATGGAATAGAAACCCTGACTATCCAGATTCATGGGCTAGCAATGAATTAAGAGTTTTATATTGTCTAAGGATACTGTAAGGACCGCTACTTTCTAGCTTCAGTCAAAAACCCCCTTTGAATGGTCACTGTTGTTTTACAAATTAAAAAAAAAATAGCCGGGTTGAGGAACTTCCCCAGGCACAGCACAATCTTTGGCACTACTTACTTTTGTATAAGTTTATTCCAGTTTTCCCTCAGAAACTGCCAGGCCAGTGGATATCCCACTGGGTTTCTGCCAATAGCTCTAAGAATATCTGGAAACTCTTGAGTTTTTATTACATCTCCCTTAAAACTTTGCTCTAGTAACCTAGAATGATTAAGAGAAGAAATGTTAGCAATGAATATGCCCTGGAGAAGTTATGAGAAAGTTATTCCATAAAATAATTTAAAGCCAGCCTGCCAATAACAAAGACCAAAAAGATAAACAGGTAACCAGAGCCCTGGTAAACTCGCTATAGCTATGTAACAATAAAACTGACACACAGTATTCACAATGCACATTCTCACATATACTCTCATTTTCTCATAAGAGGAGCTAAGAAAGTATATGTTTCTAAATTTGTTATTCTTAAAGATACACAAATATATGCTCCTTTAAATATTTTTCCTGACACCGGCTTCTCCCTAATTATTTACCACTAGAGGCCCGGTGCATGAATTCGTGCACAGGCAGGATCCCTAGGCCTGACCGGCAATGAGGGCCCATCAGGGCCAGCTGGCCAAGGGGAGGGACAGGGAGAGGGACCGTGGGCCGATCGGGGCCTGCCAGCTGGGGGGAAGAACGGGGCGCGGGAGGTTGGCTGCCAGGCCCAAGGAGGGAGCTGGCCCTCAGCTCCCCTGGGAAAGGGGCCTCATCTGCAGCCACCCACCCCCCAGTTCCCTGTCCTAGCCCAGGGCCCAAAGGCCCCAGCGGGGTTGGGAAAGGAGGTGACGGTCACTGGGCTGGGCCTGGAAGAAACGCATCCCTGTGACCCACCACTGCGTGGTTTCCTGCCTCCCCACCCCCCTTCCCTCACCACCATGCCACCACTGTGGCAGGCAGGCGGCAGGCTGATTAGGGCCTGCCATCCGGGGGGAGAGGTGGGGTGTGGGAGGTTGCACATTCTCACATATACTCTCATTTTCTCATAAGAGGAGCTAAGAAAGTATATGTTTCTAAATTTGTTATTCTTAAAGATACACAAATATATGCTCCTTTAAATATTTTTCCTGACACCAGCTTCTCCCTAATTATTTATCACTAGAGGCCCGGTGCACAAATTCGTGCACAGGCAGGATCCCTAGGCCTGGCCGGCAATGAGGGCCCATCAGGGCCAGCTGGCCGAGGGAAGGGACAGGGAGAGGGACCGTGGGCCAATCGGGGCCTGCCAGCTGTGGGGAAGAACGGGGCGCGGGAGGTTGGCTGCCGGGCCCAAGGAGGAAGCCGGCCCTCAGCTCCCTTGGGAAAGGGGCCTCATCTGCAGCCACCCACTCCCCAGTTCCCTGTCCCAGCCCAGGGCCCAAAGGCCCCAGCAGGGTTGGGAAAGGAGGTGACGGTCACTGGGCTGGGCCTGGAAGAAACGGATGCCTGTGACCCACCACTGCGTGGTTTCCTGCCTCCCCACCCCCCTTCCCTCACCACCATGCCACCACTGTGGCAGGCAGGCGGCAGGCTCATCTGCAGCCACCCACCCCCCAGTTCCCTGTCCTAGCCCAGGGCCCAAAGGCCCCAGCGGGGTTGGGAAAGGAGGTGACGGTCACTGGGCTGGGCCTGGAAGAAACGGATGCCTGTGACCCACCACTGCGTGGTTTCCTGCCTCCCCACCCCCCTTCCCTCACCACCATGCCACCACTGTGGCAGGCAGGCGGCAGGCTGATTAGGGCCTGCCATCCGGGGGGAGAGGTGGGGTGTGGGAGGTTGACTGCCAGCCCCGAGGAGGGAGCCGGCCCTTGGCCCCCCTGGAAAAGGGGCTGCGTCCGCCACCACCCACCCCCAGTTCCCCGTCCCAGCCTGGGCCAAAGGCTCCGGCGGAGTCAGGAGAGGAGGTGACGGTCGCTGGGCCAGGCACGAAAGGGCCGGACGCTGATGCTACTAGCCGGCCACAGATGGTTAGCAGCTCCTGCATGGAGCATCTTCCCCCTGGTGGTTAGTGTGCGTCATAGCTACTGGTCGACCAGTGGCTCCAGTCGTTTGGTCCTAAGGGTAGCTTAGGCTTTTATATATATAAAAGATACTCGTTAGCCGTCTCCCCACTAATATAAATGTTCCCAGAAGAATAGGCAATTCCTGCTCAACAGAACAAAAACAGATGCGAGAAAGATCTGATCTAAATTAATTCCTTTGTTCATACATGAACATGAATGAATTACTTACCACTGAAGCTTTTCCTTGTTTTGGCTAATACAGAGGGCAAATTCAATTTGGTTTTTCTCAGTACTGGACAGAGAAGACTGATATTTACGATAGAGAAAATCCCATCCCTCAGTGGTCTGGGCTCCCACAGCAAACACTGCCATCGTCACATCATTGGGCAGCCTGTGGGAAAGAGCACACGGGCTAGAGTCAGAGTTGCGGGAACTGTGTTTAGATGCAGAATGGTGACCCATTATGAACTGATAAATGGCCTCGTGATCAGAGAAGCAAGCCTGGAAATCTAAACAAAATAACCTTTCCTTCAGTTAAATTTTTTGAAAGAGGCAAGAGAAAATATCTAAAATTCGGTTGTGAGTAGTGGTCTCAAAAATGTTAACATGAACTGCCACTTTCACAAGTACCTATGTGTCTAACACATTTTAATGACACCGGGAGACTCCCAATAGGTGGTCACTTGTCAAGCCAAAAGAAAGGGATTCACACTAGACTCAAGATGTAATCCATTTAGGAATCCAACAAGGCCACCACTTATAAGCATGTCTTTCAATGGAAGCATGTATACTATGGGCTTAATGTTTCCCAGGTGGGATTTAAGACCCAGATATACCTAAGTATAGCGAGAATTAAATTTCCACATAGAGGAAGAACTGTACTTACATAGCATAGGCAACTACTAGGCACTTCCTGTCGGGACTTTGGAGACCCAAAGAAACTACTGTGAGAGGCATCACCTCTGTTCCTGGCAGTGCGGCTGTCTCAGTTCTGGTAGGTTTTGTACCTTTGGCTGCATAAAGTGGGAACTATTCTAATCCCATTCTAACTCTCCAGATATTTGACTTTTGTGCTTAGAAGTTCCCTCCTAGCATTACTGCAAGTTGAGAGATACACAGATAAATCTTAAAAAGTAATTTGTTTTCCTAAAAAGGGAGGCCAGGAAGACTTTTTCTAGTTCGTTTTGCTCCCAACATGTAGCAGCGATGATGGAAAATAGAAAAGGCACCCCTTTCATGAACAAACTAGCTGTTTGCTAAGGACAGACCTCAAATCTCCATTGGTTTCCTTCCATTCTCTGAAGTAGCCTTCTGCCCTCTGCACGCAGGGCTGATACTTGCGCACACAGGCGAGGAGGAGGAGCTGGCTCCGCAGCATTCGCTCTGAGACAGAGCCCTCGTCAGTCCATGCCTGCTTGTCAATGAGGCCCCTCAGCAGCCTGATGAGAAAGCCCTGAGGGAAAACCATGGTGTCAGCAGTACAGTCCCAGGTCCCCACATGTCTTATGTAATCCAGTACACTCAGGTGAGGGGGGATATTTTACAAAGTGTAATAACAACTCTTATTTCTAAAACCATGCAGTTCTGTTTATTTCCTATATAATAAAAGACTAATATGCAAATTGTCCCTTTGACTGGGAGTTCGACCAGGGGACGGGGTCAGCTGGCCAACCGCCGTCGTCTCCTCCGGGTCTGGCCGGACCCCACCTGTGCACGAATTCATGCACCAGGCCTCTAGTTTCATTATAAAAGTTCTCAGACACAGAAATGATGAACTATTTTAGTATCTGTATAACAATCTTTTACAAATATATCTTTATCTACTTAAAATCAAGATAAACTGCCACTTTTAAAAAATAAACTAAGAGAGTTTATATGACTACATTTTGAAGGCAAATTTTACAATGGAACTTCGTAAACTTTTGCCAAAAAATAACAACTCTGTACTTCTTCAAGTACCTGAGTCCCAGAAAATCTTAATAGCAGCCATCATAATACAGAAGTAAAATGAATTAAAGGATATGCAAAAGGAAGGGAATAAGAAATCCATGAAAATTAAGTACAGAGTCTCATAGTTCCATGTCTACCTTTAGTGCTAAAATAAAACCAAATATCTTTGCTAGTTAATCCAAATACTAAGTTAATTTTTATTTACTTTTCTTTAATATATAGCGAGATATATAGATATATAGATATACATATACATATTTTTTACACACACAGACACGACAATAAGAATTCTTGCACACCCATATAAAAGCAAACCACTTAAGTAACCACTCAATTTATTTCAGGCTTTTACCTTGAATTGAATTTCCACTTCATTCATATCTCTTTTCTCCATTAACTTATACATAGGTACCAACTCATTCAAACCTTGGAACACAGGCATAATTTCTGTTTCATGTTTCAAGTACAGGGTTAAATTCAAGGCTTTTTCAATCGGTAGCTTTCCAATGCTGGTCAGGATACACCATGGTGAGCAGTTTAAAAGAAAATTTAGGAAGTTAACTTTTTGTTTCAAAAAATATTTTAACAATCTACCAGCAAAAAAAAATCAACCAGTTATCAATACCCCTTATAAATAAGGATCTTCCTATTAGTATCTTTTCCATCATAAATAACACAACATCGGCATGTTTACACGGTGAAGGGAGTTGGTCAAACACAACAGAGCTAGGGCTAACTTGTGGTTAAGACAAAAAGTAGGGCAGGGTCTGTTCTACGAAACTGTGTGCTGATCTTTGATCGGGATTTTGATCACAGATCCTTCAGGAAGCCTAGTCAGAGAGACTGCCACTCAGTTGACATTATAAGTCTCTGGAGTCAACACATCCTCTTCTCCATTCCAACAGAACCGAATATAGATAAAAACCCTTCGTTAGGGTTGATGCTAAAAGCCTCAGTGGTAAGGTATATGCTCATATAAACACAACATCCTCTAAGATTTAAGATGTAAGCAGTAGTATGCTACAGAGGGGAATATTAGTAGGCATGCAGAAACAGCAGGCTATGCACCCCCTATTTTATCACCCATTGCTACTTTTCACCTCAAGAGGCCCCGATGAGGAAGAACTTGACATTTAGAAGCAGAGGGCAATTATAAATTATTCCTTTCTACCTGAGTGATTTCCCTTAGGACTTCTGTTCTGCCCAAATACTGTATTCCATTAAGAGGCTGTGAAGTTCAAGGATCCAGGTGCGGGCAGGGGTGGATGGAAACCCCTTTAACCCAGCGGGGGAGGAACCAGATCTGGTAAAGCAGGGCTAGAGCCAGAGAAAGCCACAGGACAAGGCTTTAGAAACCAGCCAAGAAGCTTCTCCAGGGAGTAGGTCTCCTGATTTTCTGCACTTTTGCCTCCATGTGATCATAGCTGTTAATGAAAAAGGTTAAAACACAGATTCCTTCCTTTACCTGACTCAGTAGACACAGAAAGGAGGTTAACCATACGGCTACAAGCAACCTTGGATTGTTAGAAGAACTTAGGGGAAAACACCCTTCAACTTCTTATTAGCAATCAATCATTTTCATCTTTAGAAATCAAGAATTTGAGTGATAACAGCTGCTTTCAGAAATAAACCAAGACTCTGAGGAGCGTGTATTACCTGACAAGCTGAAATGCATTGTTAATGAGACTGGCCCGATCATTACTGCTGATTGCTGTGTGCGTTCCTTGTAAAAGGCCAGTCAAAGAATCCCATCCATCATCCTCATAATGCACAATGTAATAGCCATTCATTCCCACGTTAAATTTGATCCATTCCACCTCTTCTGGGAGGATGAGCACATCTAGAGCAAATAAAATAAATCATAGCTCTATTTTCTCTCTTGATGGATGAAAGCTTTTCTGATCAGAGACTAGACCACAAAACTACAGGCAAGTTTAATACTGAAATGAGTTTCAGATTGAACATGTTTCTTTTAGAAACCAAAAAACAGCATCCCCATCGACAAAAGCCAACACTAGTTTTAGGTACTAATTTCGTGAGATTTATAGATCTATGAGAAGAATGCAGCCACATTTCAGGCCATACATACGATATAGCCCAGCAATGTTAACAAAGTAATGGGGATTTTTCACTGGTAATCCCTTCTCTCTATCATTATATAAATAAACTGTCTTAATCTCTATCTGGCAAGATATTGGCGTTTTTTGCAACCAGATAGGATTTTCAACCTATAGTCTTCACTAGAAAATGAAAGCCAGAGATCTGCTGAAGATAAAGGTTGACCTGGTCCTTTTTGTTTTAACCAAGATAAATAGCAAAAGAAAGGTGGTATCTAAATCCTGCACAGCTCTATAGTTCCTTCTTGCATTAACCTAGTTATTTCCCCAACAAATTACCTGTTTTTGTCTTCAGCAAAAATCTCTGGGCCGATTCTGATTTGCTGGTGATGAATGTCAGTGGAACATGCCACAGGTACCTAAAAGAAAGGAGGATGAATTGCTCATTTGTTGATTCAACTGAACAAGCAGTTATTAAATCACCTATCACGTGCCAGGCACTGGCTAGTCTAAGAAAGAATGGTACCAAAGCTGCTGTAGCCAAGAGATCAAAACAGCCCTATCCTGTTTTTCAGGCACTATTCATCCTTCTCAGGCTCCTTAAGTAGAGTTAGGAATTTGGGCTCAAGCGAGCCCCGACAGCCTTTACAGTGATTGGCTGGGAGCTCACAGGGCCGAACTTAAAAACCGTGACCACTAGTAATGGCACAAATTGACATCATGTGCCGCCTAAATCATACACTAAGAAGAACACATCACTTCTATGGAATTCCTACTAATGATGCAAAACCTGAATCTGATCGTGAAGAAACAGCAGAGAACCAAGCTGGAGGACATTCCATAACATAACTGGCCTGTACTCTTCAAAAGTGTCAAGGTCAAAAAAGACAAAGACTGAGCAGCAGTTTCAGAGAAAAAGTACTGAAGAAATGTGACCATTAACACAATGTGACCCTAATACTGAATCCTGCCTGAACCAGAATATTTTTTCTTTTGCTACAAAGACATGATTAGGACAATTGGAAAAACTTAAATAAGGTTTAGATTAAATAATAGCATTTCATCAAATTTATTTCATAATTTTGATAACTATGCTACAGTTATATAAGTGAATGTTCTTGTATTTTAGAAAATACCACACTAAAGGATTTTGAGGTGAAGGATTACCATGTCTCCAAATTACTCTCAAACAGGGGAAAGCCATATGTATAATATACACACATATATATGGCATATATGAAGAGAGAGAGAAATATAGAGAAAGCATATCTTGACAGAGAGAGAGAGAAACGTGGTAAGAAGTTAACATTATATCTGGGTTAAAATATATGGGAATTCTTTGCACTCTTCTTACAACTTCTGTATTAAGTGTAAAATTCTTTTGAAACAAAACATTTTTAAAATAGTGTCCATCTAGGGCCAGTCAAGCTGCAGTGTGTCATTTCCAATGGTGTCCTTCTGTCCTGTTAAGCTGGCAAACAAGTTCCAGGATCCAACTCAGACTTCCCAAAGAAAAGAACTGAGTCTCTCCTAATTCCCAGTAATTTCCAGGCACTATTGTAATTTAGTGACAGTTCCTTAGAGCTTATTTCAAGCCAATAACTGGACATTAGCATCCTATCAAAGTATAAAACATGTTAATTATACATCATCAGCTTCACCAAGATGAACCAAGGTTTAGAGCCACCTTCATCCTCTTGGGGAGATGGTGGTGTATAAATCAACTTCATAGGATATGCAGATTTGATTGAAATATTTTAGCAATAAAGGTAAGGGCACTCTTTCAAAAACAAGGTTTTATCCTACAAGGCAGATGTTACCGAAGCAACCAAATGCGTTTTCCTCAGGGACCCTTACCCAGATTCTGGGCTGCCTTCAGAGCCTTTCATATAGTGCTCTTGCTTCAGGTGGACGTTCCTCCCTTTCACTGTGACGGTTATCAGGGGGAAGCCCTTCTGCAGCGTCCAGGTGTTCATCATGGTTTTCACATCAAGGCCTTCCTGTTGCCAGTGCTGGTTGACACAGAAAAACACAGATGCATGACCCACTTAGACCCAACTAAGAAAAGACGGAACCCAAGCTTTTGCTCACACACGGAGCTACTATCCGTGGCCACCTCCCCTGAGAAACTCCTTCTGATCCCTCCTCCGCTCCCAGCCCCTGCCCTGCTCCCTTCCCCACTGTCTCCAAGCACAGAATGTGGTCCATGAAAGCACTGACAGTTACTTCCTGTTCTCTTTCTCTACACATGTGTGTCTTGAGAACAGGTACCATATCTGGTTCTACTGGGCATGCCTTGGGCGTGGCACCAGGCACAAAGTAGGCATGTGCATGAATGAATGAATGAATGAATGAATGAATGAATGAAGAGAAGGGAAAGTGGCCAGGTGTCCCACACCTACAGAATAATGCTGGCTCCCAGATAAGCAGGTGGGGAAAAGTGTTCAAGAGCCTGTACTTCCAAAGCCCAAAGCGGTAACACCCAGATGGCCCACACTCCACAAGCAATCATGAACTCAAAAGAGGATGTTTTCTTTGATACTAAGAAAAGCTTTTAAGAAATATTTAAAAGTTAGTAAAAGGATAAAATATGCTACAGAACTAATCCACAAACTTCTGAAGAAAGCTGCCTCTAAAAACAAAAAAGCCAAGAAAATAAAAATATGATGGATGAAATTCTGTTAAATCTCCAGACTAACCCACAGCTGCCTAGGAAAATAGTCCACAAGTCCAGATAAGCAGAGATGTAGACTGTTTTGTGATTCAGATTTTTTTTTTGAATTCTTTATAGCTTATTGGTTAAAAACACAAGTTAGAACTAAATTCAAATCCCAGCTCTGCAATCTACTAACCACATGCCTTTGGATTTCATATTCACATCTGTAAAAACAGGGATAACAGTGCCCCACTCATGGGCTGACGGTGAAGAGTAAAGGCGATAATGCACATAAGTGCTTAGCACGTGCCTGACGCAGAGTCAGGGCTCAGGAATGCTCGCTGCCATCATGTTTCCTCCCAAATGAAGAGCTCTGGAAGTGATCGACACAGCCTGACTGATAAAGCCCTAACTCTCACAGAAACCTGTCATAAATTCACTGCTTTACAGAGAGTGAAGCTGAAGAAATTAGTATCAGTGAGACGTGTTACCAAAGAAGGCTGTGTGACTCCCTTGTGTAGATAACTCTTTAAAAATTGTGAAAGGCTGTCAGTCTGCTATGGTTTAAATGCAGTCCTATCAAGAGCGAGGGTGATATAATTGAGGACCTCAGAGAGTCTGGCACAGAGCCGACCTTCAAAGGCTGTGGTGGAAAAGAATGCGAAGAGGGGCACCGTGTACAGATGTAAAAACTTACTGAGGATGAAGATGAATGTTGACCCCGAGAGCAAAAGCCCTCCATCCTTTGTGAGCTGTCTGTAGGGCAAATCTAAAAACCGAAAATATACACGTCACTCTCAGGCAGGCCTGTAGAAAACCCTCATGATTCTTCTCAGAGGGATTAATATGATGCAGAAAAAAACAAACACCCAAAATGATAATAAGCCTGTCAATCCCAAGCGCAGAGATACACAAAAACATACTCACACTTGCCATACTGTTCCACAGGTCCTCGTTCTTTGTGTTTTTATAACTATATGTCTGGAGATAATGTACAATACCACGTTTAAATGTATCGGCACTAAGATAATCTCTTAGCATATTCAGAATACAAGATCCCTGAAAAAACAAACAATATAAATAAAAAGTGCTAACTATACTTCCTCAATCTAATCCACCATCACACTTTATTTTGGAATAATTCTTTTAAAAGCCTCCTTTTCGGGAAGAATTTCCTAGGTCCCTTCAAAGTAGAGGTAGTCTCCCTCTCCCTTTGGCTCTAAGGAATGGTAGGGTCACAAGATAGGCAAAGCTTGGATCTCTGAATGTCTACATAAAGTGTATATCCCTGCCAACAGGACTGGTACTTATTTTATTGAGATACCAGA
This sequence comes from Myotis brandtii, assembly GCF_000412655.1. NCBI lineage: Eukaryota > Metazoa > Chordata > Mammalia > Chiroptera > Vespertilionidae > Myotis > Myotis brandtii. The sequence goes on from NW_005363247.1 coordinate 8,034,381, forward strand.
GGCCCGGTCATGAAATTTGTGCACAGGTAGGGTCCCTAGGCCTGGCCAGTAATCAGGGCCTGTCGGGGCCTTCTGGCTGCCAGCCGGGGCCTTCCTTCGTTTCATGCCACCCCCTGGTGGTCAGCACACGTCACAGCAAGCAATCGAACTTCCCGTCTCCCAGTCGAACTCCCAAGGGGACACTTTGCATATTAGCATAGAAGAAGATAATGACATAGCATTATATTAGTTTCAGGTGTACAACATGATGTGATATTTGTATATTGCAAAATAATCACAATAAGTCTAGTAAACATTAACACATATAGTTACAAAATTATCTTCTTGTGATGAAGACTTAAGATCTACTGTTATCAACTTTCAAATATGCAGTACATTATTAACTACTGTTACCAAGCTGTATATTACATCCCATGATGTTTTTATAATTAGAAGTGTATACCTCCTGACTCCCTTCATCTATTTTGCCCAGCCCCCCTCCCCCATCTCTGGCAGCCACCAATTTGTTCTCTATGAGCTTGGTTGTTTTTGTTTTTTGTTTTAAAGATTTCACATACAAGTAAGATCATAAAGCATTTGTCTCTCACTTATTTCCTTAACATAAAGCCCTGAAGGTACATCTATGTCAGAAATGGCAAGATTTTCTTTTTATGGCTGAATAATATTCCACTGTGTGTGTATGTGTGTGTGTTTGTGTGTGTGTGTGTGTGTGTATGTATGTATGTAGACACACACACACATACTAGAGGCCCAGTGCATGAAACCCATACATGGGTAGGGTCCCTAGGCCTGGCTGGTGATCAGGGCCAGCCGGGGCCTTCCTTCTCCCGGCTGCCGGCCAGGGCCTTCCTTCATTCCGCGCTGCCCCCTGGTGGTCAGCACATATCATAGCAAGCGGTCGAACTCCTGGTCAGTCGAACTCCTGAGGGGACAATTTGCATATTAGGCTTTTATTATCTATATATATTAAAGCCTAAGCGATCGTTAAAACTGGTCGGCCGGTCACTGTGACATGCACAGACCACCAGGGGACAGATGCTCAATGCAGAAGCTGCCCCCTGGTGGTCAGTGGACTCCCACAGCCAACCTCCCACAGCCAGCCAACCTCCCACGGTCCCTCCCCACAGCTGGCCGGCCCTGATCAGA
>NW_005363247.1:8035677-8042722 GCF_000412655.1 Myotis brandtii
GCATATATCTTTAGATTAGTGTTTTCATTTTCTTTGGATAAATACACAAAAGTGAAATTACTGGATCATACGGTAGTTCTATTTTTAATTTTTTGAGGAACCTCTATACTGTTTTCCACAGTGGCTGCACCAATGTACATTCCCACCAGTATACAAGGGTTCCCTTTCCTCCAAATCCTTGCCAACATTTGTTATTTATCTTTTTCATAGTAGCCATTCTAACAGGTGTGCGGTGATATGTCATTGTGGTTTTGATTTGCATTTCCCTGATAATTAGTGAAGTTCGCATCTTTTCATGTACCTGTTGGCCATCTGTATGTCTTCTTTGTAAAATTTCTATTCAGTTCCTCTGCCCATTTTTTTTTAAGTTTTTATTGTTGAAAGTATTACAGGTGTCCTATTTTTCCCCCATTGACCCCTTCTAGACTGCACTCACTCCCCCACCCCCGGCCTTCACCACACTATTGTCTGCCCTTTTTTAAATCAGATTGGTTTTGTTACTGAGTTGTAAAAGTCCTTTATATATTTTGTATTCTAACCTCTTATTAGATACATGATTTGCAAATATTTGTCCCATTCTATATGTGGCCTTTTCATTTTGTTTCTTCTGCTGTGCAGAAGCTTTTTAGTTTATTGTAGTCCCACTTGTATGTTTTTGCTTTTGTTGCTTGTACTTTTGGTGTCAAGTACAAAAAAAACATTGCCATGACCCATGTCAAGGAGCTCTCCCCCTAAGTTTTCTTTAAAGATTTCTACACTTAAGGTCTTACATTTAAGTCTTTAATCCATTTTGTGTTCATTTTTGTGAATGGTATAAGATATGGGTCCAGTTTTCCCAACACCATTTATTAAAGGGACTGTCCTTTCCCAATTGTATATTCTTGGCTCCTTTATCATAAATCGACCAACCACTTATGTGTACTTTATTTCTGGACTCTCTATTCTGTTCCATTGATCTATGTGTTTGTTTATACCTGGTTTGTTTGTTGTTGTTTTTTATCTCCCCTGCACTATTACAAAAACATTCAAGCAAGAAATACTTTTCTGTTTGCTGCAAACAAAACAACAGCCAAGCACAATGATAAATGACACATTTCCCGCCTCAGTGAGAAGACAACAGAAATGGTGACATTGGGAGAGAAAGTGGAAAAGCAGAAACCTGACCTCATAAAGGAGCCATCACTTAGCTACAGCCTATGTTGCCAAGGGAAGGAGATACAGGCCCCGTGTAACCAGAAGCCTCCTCGCCTCCCCCAAGGACATGAATTTCCAACTTACAACATTTATAATTAAAGTAAATAAAGCATTTACTAAAATTTAATCTTTAGAATTATGAGACAAATCTGCAAGTTAGATCTAAATGGGTGAATTCCAGCCAGCCCAGGTCAGAACAGAAGGCGTCAATCCGGATTGCTCCTTATGAAGGGACAGTCACCCCACAACCCTAGCTATAACCACTCCACCCCAGTATTTATAAATTTTAGTGTCCAAACTGCACCCTGATAGTCCATTTTTACCTTATCATAGGAAACCTCATCAAACATCTCCCGAATCTGAGCAGGATTCTCCACATGTGTGGACACAGGGTGTGAAGAATTCAATGCGTCTACCTCCATTGCATCAAAACACTTGCCAAGGAAATAATCTTCCTATTGAGACAGAACAAAGACACATCAGTTAGGATTTACATGTAGATGAAAAATATAAAAGGAGGATAGCTTGATCTGGGGAAACAGATTTATACTTCAAATTTCTGATTTATACAAATTTAGACTTCAAATACTTCAATATAGTCTATATTTCTAGAATTTACAAAATAAAATTACTATCTCTTATAAACTTTCCCAATTGTATATTCTTGGCTCCTTTATCATAAATCGACCACTTATGTGTACTTTATTTCTGGACTCTCTATTCTGTTCCATTGATCTATGTGTTTATACCTGTTGTTGTTTTTTTATCTCCCCTGCACTATTACAAAAACATCCAAGCAAGAAATACTTTTCTGTTTGCTGCAAAGAAAACAACAGCCAAGCACAATGATAAATGACACATTTTCCGCCTAAGTGAGAAGACAACAGAAATGGTGACATTGGAAGGGAAAGTGGAAAAGCAGAAACCTGACCTCATAAAGAAGCCATCACTTAGCTGCAGCCTGTGTTGCCAAGGGAAGAAAATACGGGCCCTGTGTGACCAGAAGCCTCCTCCCCTTCCCCAAGAGAAGCCATAAATCTGAATTTTTATGTAAAATCTCCCAATTATTGAATGTTGGCAACTATTTCCAATTCTGTTATTAAACACGTTGTGCAGGACTATACTTTGCAGTTCAACAATGTACACCATTCCTAAAGGCATGGAATGTTAAGCTACACAAGGGCAAGAATTTTTGCCTGGAACAAAGTCAATGCTCAATCAAGACCTATTTGTTGAATCTATATATATAGAAGCCTAAGCGACCATTCGACTGGTAGTCAGTGCTATGACATGCACTGACCACCAGGGGCCAGATGCTCTGACTGATAGGTTAGCTTGCTGCTGGGGTCTGGCCAATGGGGACTGGATGAGATGGGCCAGACACACCCTGGAGTCCTCCTGTGGACCCTTCCTAGCCCTGATCGTGCACCGATGGGGTCCCTCGGCCTGGCATGCACCCTCTCGCAATCCAGGATCCCTAGGGGGATGTCGGAGAGCCGGTTTCGACCCAATCCCCAAGGCCAGGCTGAGGGACCCCACCGGTGCACAAATCCATGCACCGGGCCTCTAGTAATAAATAAAGGGCAGAGTTTGGGTAGGACATGAAATTTCAACTTACAACAGAGTAAATAAAGCATTTACCAACATTTAATCTTTAGAATTATGAGACAAATTTGCAAGTTAGATCTAAACGGGTGAACTCCAGCCAGCCCAGGTCAGAACAGAAGGCAGTCAATCCAGACTGCTCCTTATGAAGGGACAGTCACCCCACAACCCTAGCTATAACCTCTCCACCCCAGTATTTATAAATTTTAGTGTCCAAACTGCACCCTTATAGTCCATTTTTACCTTATCATAAGAAACCTCATCAAACATCTCCCGAATCTGAGCAGGATTCTCCACATGTGTGGACACAGGGTGTGAAGAATTCAATGCGTCTACCTCCATTGCATCAAAACACTTGCCAAGGAAATAATCTTCCTATTGAGACAGAACAAAGACACATCAGTTAGGATTTACATGTAGATGAAAAATATAAAAGGAGGATAGCTTGATCTGGGGAAACAGATTTATACTTCAAATTTCTGATTTATACAAATTTAGACTTCAAATACTTCAATATAGTCTATATTTCTAGAATTTACAAAATAAAATTACTATCTCTTATAAAGAGCATCCAAGAAACAAAGGTTTTAGGTAAACATTTTAGATTTCCCTCATCTTAAATATTTACTTATCACTTTATAATAAAGAAAGGTTTGTATTAACTTAAAAACAAACCATTATGCCTATAGCCAAACAAAACAAGAAACTGAAACGTATAAAATTTCAACATTTCCAATCAGCCTATATTATTTTAAAGCAAAGAAATTTAGCTTTAAACACATGTAGTGAAAGAAAAATGATGGAAGAGGACTAATTCCAACTATAACCTGATTATTAAGGCCTATTAACCAATAGAATAATACGCCTACCTAATCATTTTTAAAGATTATGTGGAAACAGACAAACATTTATTATCTATTATAGTGTAATAATTTTAACTATGTATAAATTATGTGTATAGAAGATGAAAATAGAAAATGAATATGAACCATTGAAATCATTATAGAAGGATAAAAAAAATTTTTAACAAAGTTTACAGTTTAAAAATTTTACTATATGTGATTTTCACAAGTTAAACACGTGACTTTTAAAATAAACATGTAGAGGTTCCAAAGCATTAAATCTGTGACCCATGAGTCTAGGTTCACATATAATCAAGTGTGCAGTTACCTTAAGCATAATTTATTTGATTTGGCAAGTAGAATTCTACTGAAATAGCAATCTGTACCTAATACTTCTTCAGAGAGCAACCTGATGGTTGGGGAAATGATACAGAACAGACAGGCTGTCATTATTTCTAGTTCTCTGATATTAAGGGAGGACAAAATTTAGTGCAATTTCACAACAATCATAGATTCACAATTTATTTGGAAATAAGCATTTGTGATCTATATCTTGAAAGTTCACTAGCATTTTGGGAACATGATTCATATATAAACCCCCAAGGAAGTTATTAACCTATGAATTCTGTCATCAAAGCTCACTAACTATTTTCCAGAAACATTGAACAAAACCTAAAATGTAAAAAATAATAATTCATAATAATAAGTAAATACTTCTTACAACTTTCAGTTCTGGATGAGTCACACGGACAGACACAAACTCCATAAACTTGGCAAATCCCTCATTGAGCCAAAGATCATTCCACCATTCCATAGTGACCAGGTTCCCAAACCACTGGAAGGAAAAACATTCCCCAGATTATTCACACACTTCTATGGGGACTGGCTTATCTACACAGCCATAAACATAAAGCCTTCAGAAGGAAATATATGTTACAGGTGTAATGTCCGTCATATGGATGTTAACATAGTCACGGAACTCATATTTTACCAAAAGAAAAACATTTTAATATGCATTATAAAACATGGTATCTAGTGCTTTAAAGAAATCATTTTTCTTATAGAAAAAAAAGACAAAGTAGCATTATCCCTACAAGATATGAACAGCCTCATACATCCCATGAAAGCAATTCAGACGCGGTTTACACTATTTAAGAAGTGTGAGTGGGCTTTTGTACCTGGTGGGCGAGCTCATGGGACACAGTCATCGTGATGCCAAGCTTACTTGATGCAGAAGACTTTTCCGCATCAAACAAGAGAGCAGATTCCCGATATGTGGTCAGTCCCCAGTTTTCCATCGCACCAGACTGAAAGTCAGGAATGGCAGCAAGATCTTGGGATGGAAGCAATACAAATATATTAAAAAGCTACACATTTTCCAAATACCCTACCTTTCAGAATGAACGGATGTAGTCATCAAAAGGAAGTCTAAGCTGCCTGTGCGGACTCATGGAGTTCCAGACTGGAAGACCCTTTCAGTGGAGAAAAGGCGCCTGGTGACTCAGAGTCACTTTGCTACCATGTGACAAAGTCGGACTCGGGTCTCTGGCCTCCTGACTCCATTTCTAACTTTCTGACAAGGAGTTTAGGATTGAATAATTTTAACAATTAACTCAATAATCCACTCTACTTTGAATTCCCAAGACCTCCATACACCTAAAAACCTCAAACACAAAATAATTTTAAGGGGTCTTATAAGAAAATACACATTTTCCTCTGCTGTGTAAATTCATTCATTCAAAATATATATATTTTTTAGCATCTTACCTATTCCTACCAAGTATGTGCCAATAATGGAAAAAGTGCAGCCTTTGCATTTTGCTGTCTGCCCACAGATATAGTTGGGTTTCCTCTTTGAGGTCCAAAGGTGAAATTACTTCCATGCCAGGTGCCTCAGGAACTGTATCAAGATCTGCTTTTACTATCACTAGTTTACTGAATAGATCAGGGGTGAGTAGGATCAACCCAATGGTTGACACCTGCCAGGGTTTTAAAGCCTTGAGGGACTGGCAAGATAACCACGGGGATGCTAATTAGGGGGATATTGTGTATGGCTGGGGTCATCAAATGCCACAGTTTGTAATATCTGTGCAAAATCTCTACCTTGTTTGGGTAAGGGATACGGAATGCTAAAATAATCCTCATAAAATTCCAGAAGAGTCACCGCAGCATCCAGTGCATAGTCTGCCTGGGTGATCTTGTCTGGCACGGCATACACGGACACCTGAAGAGAAAGGCATAAGGACGTTACTCAAATGCCATCATGGCTGCTCTCCACCACTGCACGTGTTTAACAGCTTCATATTGTGAATATGGTTGCCAATATCAAAGAAGGCAACTGGAAGTTCTATTTCTCGTATTAATGCTGACTGTTCCTGATCAACTCCCCTTCTGAAAGCAACTACAAAGGCTGGATAACATACACAACAAGGTCTCTTTAAATGTTTTCATGAGACAGTGATAAACACAACTTACAGGCCCGAAGTGAAGCGACAGTAAGACCCTCAGAAGTCAGAACAATGCCGCCAGCTTTTGCCCTATACCAGCCGTGGGCAAACTCCGGCCCTCGGGCCGAATCCGGCCCGTTTGAAATGAATAAAACTAAAAAAAAAAAAAGACCGTACCCTTTTATGTAATGATGTTTACTTTGAATTTATATTAGTTCACACAAACACTCCATCCAACACAACTTACAGGCCCAAAGTGAAACGACAGTAAGACCCTCAGAAGTCAGAACAATGCCGCCAGCTTTTGCCCTATACACTAGCCCAATACAGAAAGATTTGAGCTTTTGTTTTCATGCAATTGAAAGACTCGGGGGATAGGAGACAACGTCCAAAGCCTGTTTAAGATGGTCGGTGTAACAGGAGACGCGCCTCAGCAAAAGGCTGCACCCTGAAGGACGTGCCCTTTCTGTGAGCGAACCAGAAATAACCACCCCCTTCCTCAAGAAGAGTGCATTGAAAAAAATGTGGTTTTCAATCTTTGCTACTATAAGGAGAAATTGAACTAAAAGCCAACCTTCATGCTGTTTAACAGTTAGATTCACAATAACCAGATGGTCCAAAAACCCAAAGCCAGTAATTCAATTTAAAGCGCCGCCCAAAGTGCTTCCAGTCACCTGACAAGAGCAAACCCAAATTCTCTCTGGAAGAACCCACCTCTGACTCAGGCAATACAAGTTCACAGACATAATCCACAATATATACAAAGGAACAAGACACCGTGAGCAAAAGCCAGCAAAAACCCTAAACCACAGAACCAGATACACATGACAATTACTACGGAGTATAAAATATGCGTTTAATGCATTTAAAGAAATAAAAGGACTAAAAATACTAGTATGTAAAAGGGGTTCTGGGACCCAGTTCTAATGTAGAGGGGTGTGAGGAGTTGCAAGGGGG
>NW_005363247.1:8044176-8056104 GCF_000412655.1 Myotis brandtii
CACATGCGGCTCTTTGGCCCCTTGAGTGTGGCTCTTCCTAAGCCTTAGGAGTACCCTAATTAAGTTAATAGCAATGTACCTACCTATATAGTTTAAGTTTTAAAAATTTGGCTCTCAAAAGAAATTTCAATCTTTGTACTGTTGATATTTGGCTCTGTTGACTAATGAGTTTGCTGGCCACTGCGGCCTCGCCAAACGGCTCTCCCCAGAGCCATTTAATACTCCAAGCCGACTGCTCTATCTTTCTTCCTTCCAGAAGTCACCTGCTCAGATAGTCAGTGGCATTCACTTCCAAACTGCAGAAAGTTATAGCCAGAAGCCACCTTAGAAACCACTGCAGGGTCATGTCCAACTAACACACTTTACAGACGTATAAACCAGTCCCAAAGGGAGGGAGGCGGGCCAAGGTCAGAGAGCCAGTTAGCGGTGGGGCCAGGACCATGACACACGCCAGGCCAAGCTTCTCCACATGTTTTTGTGATTAGAACCTCACTGTAACTATGAGCATCTGTGACAGGAGGATCACCAACCCTGGTGTGCCCCTGACTGCGGGGTTCCCAGGATGTGGATTTCCAGTTTTAAAACCAGGACAGTCCCAGGCAGACCAGGACCAGGTGGTCACCCCATGTGACAATCACAGGTTCACCTTGACTCCGCTCTTGGTCATCTTGCTGACAGACTTAAAGTCTGAAATAATGAAGGCCACGAGGTAGGTGCTCATCTTGACGGTGACATCAAAATGGTCTTCTATGAGTCCTTCAGCAATGGTCACGGATTTAACCTAAAACCAGAATAACTTCCATCATCAAATAATCCAACTTTTTAATTTCCTACCAGACATATCATTGAAAGTATATGGCATGACATTTGTATAATTATTTTAAAATTTCTCTTTCCAATATTCGATTGTAATTTAGGTATCAATGAAACCAAAATGTGGGGTTTTTGAGTCCACGTTCATCGTCTCGTGAAATTGAAAAATGAAGTCGTGGACAAAAATGGTTAGTGGAACCGAAGATGAGTGAGAGAAGGCAGTCCTGGAAGAGGTGCAGCTGGGGTGCCAGGAGCAGGCCAGCATCCAGAGCTTCCCTTCCACCTTACAGTCGGGAGTAGTTCAGCATCCAAGCTAATTGAAGTCCATTAGCCCAAGTGTGGAGGCCCCCATGGCTCATGGCTCATGGCTCCCTCCCCCCCCCCCCCCCCAAAAAAAACCCCCCACCAGAACAAACATCAGGAACCCATTGCCTGCTGGGTAAAGGAAAGAGGGGGAGAGGAAGCTCCATGCTTTTGAATTTAGGGGGTGGATACAGCCTTGCTAGCTCCTGATTGTTTTTTCCAAAGAATTCTGCCTTAATAACATTCTTGGGATTGGTTATGTGCCTCAGGCTTGGGATCAGTTATCTGCAAGCTGCCTGTCTTAGCAGCATCCGTGCATTTTAAAGTTCACGCCTCTCATTCGCCCTTCCTTCCCCGCCCCGTTGGGGTACCTTAGTAACTCCACCTAGTTGGGTTCCCCTCTCTACCTAGCTTCCTTTTGTCTCCTCATTAAGGCCAAACCATTCTATTCAATTTCTTTTTTATTGAGTTATCATTTATATACCATAAAATCCACAATTTTAAAATATAAAATTCAGTGGGTTTTCAAAATTATATTCAGCGTTGTGCAACGATCACCACTTCATTTCTTAAAAATAACCCAGATGGCCGCAAACTGACTCATATTTGGTACATGAGGATTGATTATATGGATGGGACAAAGCAAAACTGAGACTGCTGGTTTTGCCGAGATGTAGTCCACTTGTCCTTAAATACAGGTATGAGAATTATCTAGCGGTCTAATTTATTTTCTGCACTGGGCAAGTATGTAACGATTATAAAACCTAAAAAGAGCTGCTGTTTTCCCAAACAAGTTACCCGTGCCTGGACCTGCCCCGCAAACCTCCTCCAAACTGATTTGCTTCATTGGAATCAGCTGTTCAGTGCACTCAGGAGGCAGCCTAGCAGAGTGGGGTGGGAGGGAGGGAGGTACCTGCTCCCAAAGAAGAAAGTCTAGTACAGAGGTTCTCAACCTGTGGGTCGCGACCCCTTTGGCGGTCGAACGACCCTTTCACAGGGGTCGCCTAAGACCATCCTGCATATCAGATATTTACATTATGATTCATAACAGTAGCAACATTACAGTTATGAAGTAGCAACGAAAATAACTGTATGGTTGGGTCACAACATGAGGAACTGTATTTAAAGGGCCAGAAGGTTGAGAACCACTGAAAGAGTTCTGCTCCCAAAGAAGAAAGTCTAGTACCTCCGCCAACAGAAAGCACTGGGCCAGGATTTGGAGAAAGGACCCTCCAAAACTAGTGTGGCGCATTCCATTGTTAACATATGCATTTTCCCTTTAATCTTATTTCCACCCAATTTCTGGGCTCTGGTCCTTCTTAATATCCACCAGCTGGTCACCCTTTGGTCATTCAAACCTTGATGCTGATAGCCAACCTAGGTTTACACTTGAAGGACCCAAAATTACCTTTTCTTTTTAAAATGCCTTTACCAACCCCTAACCAAAATTTCCATTCCTGATGTGCTAATCATTAAAAAAGCTAAATAAACTAATAAATGTGGTTAACTATTTGCTTTTCTAGCCTCCAAAAAAGATCCTTTGAGTGTCCAGTGTCTTTCCCCTCAACTCCAGTCTGCAGCCTGATTCAGTCCCCTCCCACTCAGACAGGGGAGGGCTATCCTGCCCAAAGGGCAATATTACATTAGAGAGTTTCCTATCCTCAACAAGTGGGTCCTGGATATTCTTGGATTTAGACTCCGGCATCTTCGCAAAGCCCTGGGGGCTCCTGGCCTTCCCCCTGCAAGCCTACGAATTTCTCCACCAACCTTGTGTAATCAGTCTCTCCTGGCTCCTTTATTCTCTTAAAGCTGTAATTCTCTAATTAGAGAACTCACTCCCACCCCTGGGAGCAATACCATCATATTGGGGGAGAGAACTATGAGAAAGCATGTTCTCTATCTCAAATTTATATTAGAAAAACAACAAATATTTTTTCTTATCTTTTCATATATGAATGTGGGGAGGGGGAGACAAAAGTTCTTGCTGGCAGGGATTTTCAGAGAATGCTTTTCATAGGGGACAGCCCTCTCTGGGGGGCCCATCAGAACCTTGTTTGAGGAAGGGACCCTTAAGGTACGTAGAGGGGATACAGAGTTTTAAAGGTTGAGAAGTACTGTCCTGGAGGTTGGTCTGTGGCACTCTGGGTCCCCTCATGGGAAGATGTTGCACAGGGATAAGGAGGGTCACCTTTCAGGGCTCCCGACAAAGGGTCCACCCTGAGTCTCATGTGCTTCAGGAGTTGACGTGCATCTGTTGCAGAATGACAGCTCAGCTGATGCTTTTTTCTAAGCTATCAGAATCATAGGACAGTGGCACTTACGTCCTATATTCATTTGGCACAGTCATCTTTCTGGCCACTTTGAAAAATCAGAGGAAACACTTCCACATCTGCTTTGAAATTTGAAGGATAATGATTTAAAGGAAACTGAGCTACCTATCATTACTAACCTTTAGTACTGTAATGTTCTGAAAAAAATTACTTTTTCCCTTTTTCTATCCGCCCAATTTTGTGCATATGGTTACAAACTACATAGTTAATGTTAAATATAGAAATTATAGAAAATAACTACAGACTAGAAATATGGCCCTATTTGACAAAGCATGCTCTTTAAAATCCCTTTAAAAGATCATATGAGAAAACGTAAGTGAAAGTGCTTTGTGAAGGACCTGCATTCATCAGACTGAATCCCTCCCGAAAACACTGATGACCTAGAATGTCACTCTTCCTGAAATCTTGCATGTTTTTAGAGACAATTTTTTTCTCTGACTACAAAGAAATGATTGCTTAAAACAAAAGCATAGGCTAGAAATACAAAGGAAAAGTTAGCTATCTGTCAGGCAATAAAACAAACAAAACAGGGAGCTGAAGAACAACTATTGTTGGGGTAACGCAGGTCACAGTGAATCAGTGGGTTTTCCCGTGAGTAGACGTGGAGGAGTTCAGGCTCACCAATGGCATATTGGAGATGGCGAGGTGCCTTGGCTCCCTTCTGATCTTGATGGAAAAAGTCGCTTTGAAGGCAGGTTCATCGAAGCAGGGAAAGGCCATTCTGGCTGCAGTAGGTTCAAACTGTGTTGATGCAAGAATCCTAAGATGACAGCAAACAAGATAAAAATCCAGCATGAAGTACCAGGTACTCTAAAATAGGTGTGTGTGAAGGGTGAGCCTTCACCCAATGTGACTGATGTCCTTATAAGAAGTGGAGATTAGGACATAGTCATGTACAGAGAGAAGAGCGTGTGAAGACACAGGAGAAGGCAGCCATCCGCAAGCCAAGGAGAGAGACTTCAGAAAAAAAAAAAACAACCCTGTTGACACCTTGATCTCAGACCTCTGGCTTACAGAACTGTGGAAAAAATAAATTTCCTCTGTTTAAGACAAATAAAATAAAATCTATATATATCATATGAAAGCCTAAGCAACAGGTTGACCAGAAGCAATGACGCGCACTGACCACCAGGGGGCAGACACTCAACACAGGAGCTGCCCCCTGGTGGTCAGCACCCTCCCACAGCACAGCGGGAGCACTGCTCAGCTGACCTGGCTCATGGCTGGCGAGTGCAGCTGCAGCAGAGGGCGCCTTTCCCACAGACACTCCCCCTGCGCGCCCCTCCCCCATCTGGACCAGACCATGGCAGGGGCAGGTGCAGCGGGCCGAGATGAGCGGGAGCAGTGCGGTGCCTGGCCCAGGCTCAGGCTCGGGCTCCTCCCTGGCTGCCTACCACTTCTTGCACTACTACATTCCTCAGGGGATGTCGGAGAGCCAGTTTCAGCCCATCCCCACAGGCCAGGCTGAGGGACCCCACCGCTGCACGAATCCATGCACCAGGCCTCTAGTTAAAATAAAATAATAAAATAAAATAAAATAGGTGTGTGTTTTAATTTCTAATGTTACCATGAGATAGATGGATTTTATACTACTAAAAAATATTTTACAGTATATGACAAAAGCTATCATAAACTAAGTGAAAAGACAAATAAAACCCAGGAAAACTGAAAGGTATTTGACAAAGGGTTAAGAGTCTTAACAGATAATGAGCTCTTAAAATGAGTAAGAATATACCCAGCAACCAAGTGGAACAGCAGACACAGGTCATAAATAGACAATTCACAAAAGAAGAACCTTCAAATAAGTAAATATATCAAGAGCTGCCCAACTTCCTCAATTATCAATGTAATTTAAATTAAAAGGAGATATCTGTAGGCTTTTGGCTCTAAAAAGATTGCCAATACACAAAATTGGTTAGAGGTGAGGGATATGGCAAGGGAATCAAACATTTGTAGATCCTTTGACTTAACAATTTTAGTTCTAGGTATTTATTCCAAAGAAATAATTTATGAAGATGTTCCCCAAAGTGTTGCTGATGTTATAAATTTGGAAACAACCTAATCCCCATCAGTGGGGGATTAGTTAATAAATCAGTGCACAAACATACATTTTAATACTCACTAAAGTGATGTAAAGTGATAGCCATCCATATAAAACATCTTCTCAACATATTTTTTAAAATCCCTTCTAAAACAGAAAACAAAATATATCTTCCATTTACATAAAGTAATGTATATACATATTCAGAGAGAAGTCTTTAGGATGTTCCCCTACTAGTAAAATAGAAGTAGTGGTTATCTCTAGGAGCTAGGAGTGGGATAAGTTTTACTTTCTTAAAAATAAAAATTATTTTTGGTAGCATCTGACTATTTTTTACTTCAAAAAAATACATAAAATCAGAAAAGTATAATCTACTGACAAATAAAACTTAATTTTAAAATGTAGCATAAAATCTCCCAAAATAAATTATACCTCCTTAAAAACAGAACTAAAACAAGGCAGGTGAAGATCCCTAAAAACTTTTAACTGAGAGGAAAGTATTCCCTCTCATAGACTGGGTTGAATTATGTCTTCCAAAAGGATATATTGACGTCTTAATCTCTAATATCTGTGAATGTAACTTACTTGAAAATAGGGTCTTTGCAAATGTAATCAAGTTAATATAAGGCCATCAGGTTGGGCCCTAATCCAATATGACTGGGGTCCTTATAAGAAGAGGGAAATTTGGAGAATGGCCCCATGATAACAGAGGCAGAGACCGGACTGGTGTAGCTACCATCCCAAGAATGGCAAGGACCAATGGCCACCACAGTGAGGAAGAGACAAGGAAGAATCCTACTCAGACTCGGAGGACAGGCCTGCTGACACCTTGATTCTGAACTTCTAGCCTCCAGGACTGTGAGAGAATAAATTTCTGTTGTTTTAAGCCACCTAGTTTATGGTATTCTGTTATAGCAGCCCTAGGAAACTAATACATAGGCCAAGAGAATTAAAGATGCTTATTACATCCCAGAAACCTAATTAAATAAAATAGGTATTCACTCTGATAGAGCTGAAAGCAAGAAAATTGGTTAAAACAGAATGAAAAATGAGATTAAAAAAAAAAAACAAAGAAAACAAACTACTGCCTTGTTTAACTCTACAAAGAAGATGTAAAAGCCAAACACCACAGAAAGAATTCAACATTCAAGGGAATATTAAAAGACAACCCATTTGAAATAATAAATGTAGTGTGGGCAGCATTTGAAGCTTTAAAAATTAATAGGAAAAAAAATACCTCACTTCCCCTTCCTTGGTTCTGTAGGTGCTTTTATAAAATCCACGGAAGCTCTCAGAAAGGTTGCCAGCATAACCAAGGACCACTGTGTACGGGAGCCCAACCTCCAGAGGAGCGGGAGCCAGAAGTGCGATCTGCTCGCGAGGCGGATATTCCAGGACTCGCAGCGGTTCTTCGGACTGCGTCTCTCCAGCTCCCTTCTTGAGGGTGGCTCTCAATATCTGCAGGTGCTGACTATGCAGGATGATGGCACTGGTGGGCTGGCTGGCTGTGATGTTGATTGCCGTGGTCCCCTCGAAAGTCAGAGTGGTGAGGTTGGCATGGATCAGGAGATCATAATGAACTGGGACGATGTGCTCAGGAAGTCTCATCTTATTCCAAGGGAACAGGGTCCCATCACTAGTTCTTGGAGGTGCAGTTTCACTGCTCTGACAGCAGGAAGGAGTTGGCACAACTAAGAGAATCAACAGTGAGGAAGGTAGAAATGACATGGTTCTAAGCGACCATTTGCTGGACAGAGATATCATCTTCATTGTTCAAACTACCCTAAAAAAAAAAGCAAAACAAAGAAAAGTCACTAAAATATTATCAAGACAGCATGATGATTTCAGAATGTATCCACCTAGAATTGGCAAATGCAGATATAAACTTTCAACAAAAGTATTTGGTCTTTTCCTAAAAGTAAAATTACCTTCCCAACGTTATTGATTCATAGAAGAAAAAAGCTATGGTTAGCAACAATCATTAACACCCACTCAAAGGCATCATCTGGTTTTCAAAGTTTAGATAAACTTTATCAGTAGGGTTCTTGGTTGAAAGCAACAGAGCAAGCTCTGGCTGAGGATCCTGAATAGCTCATTAAATAGGTTGCAGAGTTGCCAGGACTTTTGGGAAACCAGACTCATAAAAAGGCAAAGATGAACCGCCAGGACCACATCAGAGAAGCATCTGACCAGAGGACCACTCCCCCCACCACACACACACACACACACACACACACACACACACAGCCTTGGAGGAAGCCAGCGCCTTACTGCCCTGGAGATCAGGTGCTTGACACAGCTACAGGCACCACTATAATGAGCTCTCCACAGCTCCTGCAACTGTGCTTTGCTTGTTTCAGCTTCAGGGTCCCAACTTTCAACTACCACTGTTGGAGCCCAGGTGAGGTGTCCACACTACCAGGCAGGGAGGTGGAGAGAGCAAGAATCAGGACTTGGCAGCGTCTGCAGTGGAGACTAGCCTTACGTCCCACAAAGCTTACAACCCAGAGACTTTATAAAACCTAGGGAGCACAGGAAGCAGATGTAGATACCGAGTAGCAAGGGGAGCAAGGCAAGTATCCATAACAGTGACCTTCAGTAACACTGGTATCTTTGTCAAATTATCGTGCCAAAAGTTAATCTGATATTTATTTAGCCAAGAATTACTGAAACAGTTTATGATGATTTTCACCATAGTGTGTGACAAACCCACCCGTCACCTGGATTCTCTCTTACAATCAACCCAACAAATACGTGTTGAATGCCTGCTACATAGAAGGCCATGTGCTGAGCACTGTGTGGAATATAATAACCCACAAGACATAAATCCCACAGTCAAGGACTTTAAAACCTGGAAGGGCAGAAAACATTCATACACAAATAATGAAACACAGCAGGAAGTGTGGAGTGCTGTAAGAACAATAAAAGAGGGTGCCCTGGACGAACGGAATGATGTTTCTAAAGGAAGGCAGTGACTTGGCTGCAGTGACTCCGGGATGCCTCCGTGCAAGACCAACCTTGGAATGTGGTCTGAAAGATGAGGTTGGACCTGGAAATGAAGGGAGGACATTGAAAGCTTTCATTGCAGATGGAGCAAGCCAGGGCAGGAGCTAAAGCACAAGGGGACAGAGGGCTGTTCAGGCGATTGATGTGGACCAAGGGAGCCTTAGAAGAATGTAATGGAGAATGATTTTTCATAAGCAAAGAGGAGACTCAGATTATGCTCAAAGCATCCTGGGATCCATACCATATTTTGCCCTTTATTTTAAGGCCATAGGACACAAAAGTAATGTGAATCTTAAGGGCGAGCCCAGCATATTTCTTTCTGTCTTTGATAAAGACGTATCTCTACTGGGTGTTTGCCAGGAGGGGTCCCTGTCAGGTGAGCCCAGGTAATTCCCTCAAACTCCTCTGTCTCCTAGACATTTGGATCAGATGAGAACAGTAATGCTGCAATATGGATCCCTCGAAATGATGGTGGTGCATGGGATTCTCTCCCTACATGTCAGTGGTTTTCAACTCTGGCTGCACATTAACATCACCCTGGAGACTTTTAAAATAACTGTTGACTAGATCCCTATCTAAAACAATTAAACTGCAATCTATGGTGATGAGGATGAGGCATCAGAATTTTTTTTTAAAAACTCCCCAGAAATTCTATTGAAGAGACAGGTTGAAAAGTTCCTAGATAATTCTTGCCAAACTCTGGTCTTATCCACTGAACCCTACATGGTTGGGGGGCAGGGGGGATAATAGTTCAAGGTAATCACTGATGTGCTCTCTCCCACCCCCCACTTTCCATCCTGTTCCCTTCCCAAACACACAGCTAAGGGCACCTACCTCCCTTTCCCCATGGAGCAGATCTTCAGGCTAAACAGAAAGGATACCAACACAGTAGAGACAGCCAACCACGGAGACACCCAATTCAAAAGGCATCATCCAAATAAATAAAACAGAAAAGAGATGTGAACAGGTGGGGAAAACAGGCTTTTTGTTTGTTTGTTTGTTTGTTCTCAGAACCAACTAAAGATTGCCTCCAGCTCCAGAGGATCAGAGCAAATTGGTAAACAACAAAGATTAAATATCAAAATGGTAAAGAGGTCTTGCCCCTACCTCCTCAGGCAGAATCCCAGGGCAGGGGGAGAATAATGGATCTCCCATGAAGTGGGGGACCAATTTCTATGGCAGTAGCTTATGGGTGTGGCCAGTAACCCAGGATGGTAGAAGAGTACAGTGAAGGTCCAAGTTCAGGCCTGTGAGGACTTTGGAAGTCCCGGAGTGTTCTCCAACAGCCAAGAGGAAACCTGAAAATTCCAACTGGTTCTGAGCTGACAGCAAGGCCCAGGGGCTGCTAAAGAGGTTGGCAGTGAGAATTCACTCAGAGGATGTGTAGGGTTGGAGGGGAGGAGGCCAAAGTGAACATGGCTGTGTCCCACGGAGGATGCAGTGCCAGGAAACCAAAATGGAACATGTAATACAGACAACTTAAATGTCAGACTACATGCCTGCATAGACATACAGATATAATTACAGCTATACTAATCATATAAATACTAGGCTTACAGTCAGAAAAATCCTGGCTTTGAGGCCTTGCTCTGCCACATACTGTATGAAGTTGGGCAGGTAATTTAATGCAGGTTCTATTTTCTTCATGTGTAATATGAGAATAACAGCTCTCTGAGCTAATCGTGAAGATTAAATGAGTTAAAATATTTTCAACCACTCGTTCCACAAATATTTATTGAGGGCCTATTGTGTGTCAGGGGTTTTGCTGATCACTAGCAGTGCAAAATTGCACAGGTCCCTGACCTCACAGAGCTTACAGTGTGGGGGGAGGAGGCTAACAAGTTGATACAAATCTATATATAGTTACCAACAGTGAATACCTATAAAGGAAAAGCACACACACATACATATACTGAAAGAATAACACGACAGGCCCGTTTACATTGGGGCTCTCGGATATTTTTAGCTGAGGTTTAAAGGACAAATTCGTGTGAGCTACGCAAAGAGGGGGAGGGAGAGTTTCCCAGACACAGGGAACAGCAATCATAGCTGCAGAGTGGGGGGGGGGGGGGGGGGGGGGGGGGGGTCTCACTCTGAGGACAGCATGCAGCAGGAGACATGTGCTTGGACAGGTGGGCAGAGGCAGACCACTACACACAGTAGGCTTAAGGATTGTGGACCCAATCCTAAGCGCCACTAGGCTTTGAGCCAGCAGGTCTTAGGATCCAGTTCACACTTTAAAAAAATCACTCTGGTGTGAAGCAGGGAAGACTAGGAAGGAGCAAGAGTGAAGGCCAAGAGACCAGTTAGAAAGTAGTCTAGACAAAGAAAGCTGGCGGGTTATACTGAGGTGGTGTCCATACAGAGAGGGAGAGGAGTTGGGGGGGGGGGGTTCCACATCCTAAGTGGGGGACAAGGAAAGGATGCATCGGGATTGCTGCCAGGTTTCTAGAATGAACATCTGGGTAGTCGTAGGCACCCTTTACTGAGACAGAAGATGCGAGACTGAATACATTTAAAGGGGAGAGGAATCAGGGCTCTTTTTTTTTTTTTTTTTTTTTTTTAGTTTAACTTGTGGTATCTATGAGATAGCCAAGGGGAAATATCAAGTAGGCAGTTGAATACACAGGTTTGGAGCACACAGATAGGGGTTTAAAGGACTTTTCTTAAACACTTTTTTTAGCAGCCGATCTTAACTAAAGAATCTTGCACAGTCACTGTTGTCAAGGAAAGTGCAGCAGTAACAGCACCTAATTTGAAAGTCAGAAAGAGCCCATGATACCTCAGGAACTGTATTTGGTCTGCCTCTTCCCACTCACACAGGAAGTCGGGGCAACTGGTTCTGTTCTTCACCCTTCCTTTTATTGGGGGGGGGGGGGGGTTGAAATCGATCACCAAGAGGTTACTGACTTTCTTCCAAAATATTCTGCACAAAGAAACTACAAGCACTGATAAACCTGTCAGTGCGGGTAAATAACAAAAGTGTTGAATTAATTCTTTTTTTTTTAACATACTAGAATTTTTTCTATTTTTCAGGCCCACCTGAAAGTATGCTAGGTATTAATTACAACTTCAACTCCATAGGAAAACAGGCAACTCTGGCCAATTGCAGCATTTTTAAAAATTGTTGACCACACGCTGAGTTGAGTTGAGCTGAGAGCGAACCCTCTGGGCACTTGTAGAAACAGCGTTTCTTTCAGCACCTGCCCCGCGCGGAGTCTGCCCAGGAGCGCGAGGAAGCGCCTGTCCTCTTCCTGGGAAAGCACCACAGCCACCTGCGAGCAGGGCGCCCAGAGAGGGCGCGGATTCGCTCCCACGCGAGGGCTTTATCGGGACAGAAGCCGGCCAGGGCGAGGAAGTGAGCGCAGAGAGCTGCTGGCAAGGAGTTCAGAAGCTCGGAGCGCGTGGGTCCCTGGGACACTCACAGACGCCAGT
>NW_005363247.1:8056804-8059691 GCF_000412655.1 Myotis brandtii
GGGGAGGGAGGGGGTGGGCACCCTTTCTGACTCGAGTCATTTTCTCTGCGTGTGTCTTTGGAGGTGTTTTTTTATTTTTTTATTTATTGGCAACATCTGCCGCAGCGCGGAAGGGGCCTAATGAGCGGGCAGGTGCTCCTGGGGCTGGGAGCTGACTCCTCCCTCCGTCCAGCCGGGACGGGCTTTCCTACCCTCCTATCCCCACCCCCCCATACCCGGTTGGACTCAGCGGGTGTCCATCATCTCCCTCTGCAAATGGGCTGAGAGCTGTTGGCCGCCTCAGAAAGAACAGGGGACCCAGAACAACCCTTAGCTGCAAAATGCTAAGCCCTCAGGCTTTCAGTGGAGAGTGGTTTCACTAGGGACGCTTCCAAGAAGGAAGGAGATATAGATAGTTCCCGAAACCTCCCCACCTCTGCCCGGGGACGTGGACCCCAGGGATTTGCTGCTCCCCACATTAAAACGTTCATCTTGCTTTAACAGATCAAAAAATCCCATGAAAACATTTAACACTGAATGAAATGCAAACCCCATTTCCCAGGCCTGTCTCTGAACAGTTGATGGTAAACGAAGTCACAAATGTTCATACTCACCCTATGCTACAAGCTGGTGAGGGTACCGTACCGCCTGCCTCTGGGACCCCTTTCTTACTATACTCGGGCTTTCTCCTCTCACTTCCCTTTTAGCCTCCTTACTTTTCGGAATTGGTGTTTCAAGTCACTGAAACAGTAAATGTCAACTCTTTTTCTCCAGTCTTATGCATCCTTTTGAAAAATACACTTTGTTCTGCATATTCTCTCCAGTCAAGGACACTTTGCAATATAAAATTAACACCCTGTCCCCAGGTCCAACCAGGGTGTGATCAAGGGAAAATTTTCACTAAAATTCAACAAGAAACGGCTTGGGGATCAGGTGATTTCCCAAGTGTGGCAGGGGCGTCAGTGCATAGCTATGGCCTCCAACGCCTCCAGGGGTCAGTGAGTGATCCCAATTTGCTCGGATGAGAGGTTCTTGTCCAGGAAACTCATGCCTTTCTTCCCTTTTATATTTATGTTTTGGGGTGTAATGGTTCCCCGTTAGTTCTGAATACAGTTTCTTTAAAATATATCTTGAAGATCAGGATGGAAGGGCACCAAGCCGACTGAAGGCTGCTATAAATGGAGGGGGCGGGGGTGTATGAATGTGGGCAGAAGAAAGCTAAAAAGTCAGTAAGGAGAGCGTGCCACCGGCACGGGTCTCTAGACTGTTCTCTCAGAAGCTCTTCCTTGCTCAGACTTTAGACTCAGTTACACTGGCCATGATTCCCTCTTCAGAATCCAAGTGCGCAACAAATGAAGCAATAAAACAGAGGGTTTGGCTACCTTCCCTTCTAATATAAGAGCTCTAGCAGGGCTATGAGGGATGCAGACCTTGGAGTGAGGGCTTTAAACGTGAAGAAGTCCCAGTTGTAGAACCTGTGAAATCAAAACTCAGCAACTACCAAATGTAAAGATAGCATAATTAGAGGGAAGCGGACTGAAAGAAAGGACACCTGAGCTTGATTACTTAAAATTAGATGCTGCGCTAGGTGCTAGCCATATGCATATGTGTATGTAATTTAATCTTTTCCAGCAATCATGTCATGTTATTGTGCTTTATAGGTAGGAAAAGTGAGAGAGGTTGGCAGCTTGGTCAAAGTCAGAGAGAAAATAAAAAGTGAAACCTAAATTTGAACCCTAGGTAGGTCTATTTGACTCCAAAGAGCATGCTTTTTCCACTAAATCACACCGTTTCCTCAGTTAGCTGTTTTCCACTTGCTCCTCCTCCTCTTCACGTCACCCCCATTTCACTGGGCACCCCCAACTTTGCTCTTTCCCATCCAGCCCCTATGGATTTCACATCCTGGGAAATCTTCCTGGAACCTCCAGAGTTCTTCTCATTGGATATTAGGTTATGCTGCTGTAATGGAGCAACCCTATGTTGGCAGTAGGTTAAGAACACAAAACTTTCTTGCTCACTCAGGGTACACAGCCCTTGAAGACAGGCAGGGTACTCTGCCCTCCGTGGCCACTGGATACTCAGGGTGACAGAGGCTTGTCATCTTATAGGTGCATCCATCTGAAACTTGGCAGGAAAGAGAAAATCCAGAGAATTATGCATCAGCTTCTCCTCGCCTAAGTGCTGAATAACACGCATCACCTCCACTCACATTCCACTGGACAGAACTATGAACACTATAAACACTAATAACATTGTCTTATTAGCAAAGATGTGGGCTTAAGCCATTTAAGCATGAATGACTTTAGGCTATTACTGATCAGTTTTTTATATTGGATTCCAGATTTTGATCAAATGGGGTTTAATTTTGCTCCAATTGATTGAATCAGTTCTGCCTTCATTAGCTTTTAGTTGGTTACTACCAGCATTTGGCTAATTTCTTCTCTTTTGCTGCCAAAGCTGCTGCCATTTTGATCATATTACTACACTCCTTTTTGATGTAAAATCTTACCTAGAGTCATGATGTAGAAAATACACAAAAGCAAGGCTACTCTGATTAAATGGGATAGCTTCAGTCTTTGCCAGCTGCCTCCCAGCACCTCCTGTCTCCCCTCCACACACATACACAGGTGGTCCCTGAGACACCTCCACAGGCCCTAGGAACCCAGAACTCAATTTCTAAAATGTCAACTTATAAAGGAATAGCAATGTCCCTCATTCCTTATATACTTGGTAGAGAGGATGATGTATTTTTTCCCTGTGTGCCAAATTGCAGGAGAGTCTTGCTCAATAAAATCAATACCATCCTATCTAATAATAGACAAACATGGTAATTAACCATACCTCCAACACACTTCCCATTGGCTAATCAGGGCAATATGCAAATTAACTGCCAACCAAGATGGCGGCC
>NW_005363247.1:8060546-8072923 GCF_000412655.1 Myotis brandtii
TGATTGCCATCTTAGACCCAATCCCCCGGGGAGCGGGCCTAAGCCAGCAGGTGGTCATCCCCTGAGGGGTCCCAGACTGCGAGAGGGCACAGGCCGGACTGACGGACCTCCCTTCCCCCCCTGAGTGCACAAATTTTTGTGCACCAGGCCTCTAGTTTTATTAATAATCAGAAATAGGGAAGAAGATATAGATGCCAAGTTAAAAGAATGACTGTCTCAAAGCAGACCTCTGAGCTAATAACAAGTAACAAATTCCTCTGAAATGTTGTGGTTTGAAAGCACTTACATATACTCTATCTCATTGGATCCTTGTGTAGGTGGCTTATAGTTCCATTTTTCTAGAATGAGGAAATTGGGGATGTGAGGTGGTAAGTGACCTACCAGGGGATATCACATGGGGAGAGCCTGCTCTAAAGTTAAGCCAATTCACAGGAAAGCAGGGGTGACAAAGAGAATATCCCCACTGAGGCTCTCATATCCATTGTCCTGAGCAAGCCCTGCCCTTGGACTTTCCAGTCAAGAGAACCAATGATTTCCTTTCTTAATTGAGCCGGTTTGTGTCAGGCTTTAGAAAGAGTCTCGAGTCACCATTATGACAAGCACTAGAGGAGGGAGCAATGGGTCCCAGTTTCTGGAGGAACAACTGAACTTCTTACCAAGTGACCAAAACTGCTGTCAGACCACTAGGACCGCCACGTCCTGAAAAACATTCTGGGTGACTTGAGGACTGATTACATGTCCCCTTTTCCCTCCCTCCTCGAACATCTAAAGTATCTAGTTCTTGCAGCCTCACGGAGTCCAGGGCACCCACCAGGATTTGTGCTCATCAGTGAGAGGGCCCATTCATTGCCCTCTATCCAGCATTTTGTATTCCTATTGCTTTCCCTTTGCTCCCTTCATTAAGGAGGTAAATCGCCATAACACATGTGTTTTTTTTTAATTTGCATTTCTTTCATTACTGATAAGACTGAACACAGATGCTGAACATATGTTGATGAGACATTTTCACTTATTTCCTCCTTTGAGAGTTATATGTTGATGCTCAGTGCCCATTTATCTACTGGAAAATCATTACTTCATTATATAAAAATTATGACAACTAAGAAAAACCCATCAATTCTATTAAAATTTAAATATCACAGTCAGTAAGGCTCTATTGTTTCAAAGCAATCCCACAAATACATTTAGATGAGTCAAGGCAATTTCCTAAAATTCAGACCTAAGCCTGATATATTATTTATGTTGGAGTTTACCTGATATTGTCAATCTGAACAATTCACCTGCTCTTCAAATGCAACAAATAATGCTAACCTCACTTCATGTTTTGTATCCATGTAATTACAAAGACAGAAAGGAAAAACAAAAAGGCCAGTGACATTTACAAAAACTAATTTCTATGTTGGATCAGTCCGGATTCAATCCCAGAGAACAGAATTTATTCAAGTCATTTAATCAGAAAAGGATTTATTCCAGGCTATTAGGTGACTCACATAACCATTGGGTAGGCTTAATGAACGCGTGCTAGCCCCAGTCCCTAATGGTGAAATCAGAAAATTTGTACAACAAAGGAGTCTCTCAAGCTTGGCCCCATTTCTTTTCCCTCTTTGGTGTTGGTTTCACTTTTGGGACTGGGAGCTCCAGGAACAAATCCCAACGCCGCATTGTAGAACTTGGCCACCAGCAAAGCTACTTCTCTTGCCTCAACCCAGAAGCCATCTGCTAATTGGGCCGCTGTTATCACAGCTGCAGACTCCAGGTCTAGTCATGGATGCTCTAATCTGTCTAAACAAAATGAGTATCTCAAGCCCTGCCTCTCTCTCCACTTAACTCAGTTGCAAATTCAGTTCTCCCACCAGTGCTTCTGTTTGGCAGAGC
Source organism: Myotis brandtii (assembly GCF_000412655.1). Lineage (NCBI taxonomy): Eukaryota > Metazoa > Chordata > Mammalia > Chiroptera > Vespertilionidae > Myotis > Myotis brandtii. Next base: position 8,062,422 of record NW_005363247.1, read on the forward strand.
CTAACTCCCACCCAGAACCCAGGAGCCAGGGAGTCTGGGAAGTGAAGTATTTGCTTTCCAGACTGCAGTGGAGTGAAGAATTACGAAAGGAGGTTGGAAGATGCACACAGTGAGCCCATCACAGTATCCACAAATGTTAAACTGTATAGAAGGTGAAAAATAAACACAATTATGAGGAGGCCTCAAGTAATTCTGAATGTTTTTATGGAAAAGAAATAATAATTGGAAAATTGATTGTAGATTTAGATTATGAGAGGCAATAGGGCACTTAGGAGTGTGAGGAATATTCAACATTGTGACATAAGCTCATTGCTAAGCATCAGTTATGACTTGGAATCTTTGAAATGTCTCTAGGGCTCTTTTTTCCTTTGTCCATTTAGCACCCCTTCCTCCCGCATTCTGGTAGACACATAGTCACATGACCCAATCTCAGTCGGAGATCATAGCACCCCCTTTCTCTGGCTACAGTGATCCGGCCAAGGATTGGCACCTGAGCAAAGCCGGGGCCGAGGCCTTGCCCACGAGTAATCTGGCTGAAGCTGACAGGGAAGCCCCTTTTAAAATTTTTTTCTCTCTTTTTGTTCCCTATACTATAAGAAGGTGGCCTTGGGCAAGTTTCCACACAGAGGCAATGCCCAAGAAGTGAAACCAACACCAAAGAGGGAAAAGAAATGGGGCTGAGCAGGAGAGACTCTATTGTACACATTTTCTAATGTTACCTTCAGGGACTGGGGCTGCTTCCTTTCTGCAGTTATTTCTTCAGTTTGTGAGTATCCAGCATCCTTCCAATAAGTACTCCCTTTTGGACTAAAATCGTCGATTGAGTTGGGTATTAGTCACATGCAATTTCAAGAGTCCATGGCAAGTCACAGTCTCAATTTCATAACCTACTAAATCCACTTATCGCTTGGAGGAAGGTGGTGTCCTTTCTGTTTCATGGAAAAATAGAGTTTTGTGTTTTTTGCTTTCCATACATTGTTTGCAGTTGACCTAAATTTCAGTGATGCCTAAGCCAGAACTACATTTTTAATCAACCAACTTGATTTAAGCAACATTGGTAGTGACTCTCAATTGCAGAGAAGCAGCCTCTCAGAATAATTCCACTTTTTAAAAAACTCACTGACTACAACAGTGTCTGCACCCTACAGCCACCTGCTGTGTAGTCTGTAGAGCCCCAGAAATGTCACTGTAAGAGGGAAGAACCAAAGAAAAACGACTGTGAGACCAGGAAGGAAAGAGAACCTATGGTTCCAGAGGGCAGTGTGTGTGTGTGTGTGTGTGTGTGTGTGTGTGTGTGTGTGTGTGTCAGAAAAGGAGAAAGAAGAATCAAAAACTTTTCCTACCAATAACACTCAGGTGTGTTGTTTTCCACTTGCTTTTTTGTTTTTTTAAATATATTTCTATTGATTTCAGAGAGGAAAGGAGAGGGCAATAGAGATAGAAACATCAATGATGAGAGAGAATCATTGATCCGCTGCCTCCTGCAGGCCCCCTACTGGGGATCAAGACCACAACCCAGGCATGTGTCCTTGGCCTGAATCAAACCTGAGACCCTTCAGTCCGCAGGCCAATGCTCTATCCACTGAGCAAAACTGGCTAGGGCTCCACTTGCTTTTAAGCTTCCTCAAAGCTCAGTTCTACTGTAAGTTTGAAATGAGTAAAACCTGCCCCAGGTTTGTCTTTTCAAACACTACAGGATCAAATCAGACGGGCATTAGAAATATGGCATACAAAATAATCACCCTCAAGGAGGGTTTAGTTAGAGGTGAGTCCTCATCATGGACATGCACCTTTCCCAGAACTGTGTTCATTCAGCACAGTCTTCTAGTATTTTGTGGGAGATATTGTCACCTTTTAGGACATCACAAAGAATTGAGCATATAATAGACTTCAATCAGTCATGGATTTAATATTCACAGTTTTTACTATTTGAGTAGTTTGTAATTTTGCTGAGGCATAAATCAGAATTGCACGAACTGATGCGACAAAAGGAGCCACTTGACGCTTGAGTGGGCCTGGCCAGCCATTCAGAATCCACAACCCCATCCAATTCATCATCACAGGCACAATTTCTGAAGTGATAAAATCTAAAAAAGTAATAAAAAATTGAAGCTACATTTCTAGAATTTTATTAAGAATCTTGAGGGGTCACTTAAAGTTTTAACATTCATTTGACTGCATTTTATGGGAGAAAATATGTACTCAAGTGGTATTTGAAATTGGAGTCTTGGAAAATTCTTGCAGAAGTCTGCTGTAATTTAAACATCACTAGTTTTTCTTAAGCTGTTGAGGGTAGTATAATTCATGAGTAAGGCCACAAAAGTTTTTAGAGTGAGTCCTATAAAACTGCTACTAATTCTGAAAATGAGATTTTCTTTTATTTGTCTTGAAAGAAAAAAAAAGGAGTCATGTCCTTTGCAAAACTGCAAACAACAAATGCTGATTGATTAGTTGCCAAAATGGTCTTTTCTCATTCTTTATGCTGTTGGTTTTTGTATTTGATGTAGTTTATAACCTCTTCTTTCTTGAAATCTCTCACCTCCCTTGGCTTTAGAGATACCACTGTCATTAATAACCCCAAATTCACTTACAGTTGTCCTTGGTATCTTTGGGGTGCCCTGTGGATACCAAAATCCATGGATTCTCAAGTCCCTTAAATAAAATGGTGTAGTGATTGCATTTAACCTATATTTGCATAGAGTTGCCTACATATCATTTCATTCGTGTGGATTCAGCACAGTGCTTGGCTCACAGAATATTCATGTTTTGCTTTTTGGAACTTTCTGGGATTTTAAAAAATATTTCAATCTGTGTTTAGTTGAATCTGCAGATGTGAAACCCACCTAAACAGAGGGCTGACTGTACTTGGATTTCTCTCTTCAATTCTAGATCTCTTCAACCTAGTTGCCCAAGCTATCCATTAACATGACATTATCATCTAGCTCCTTCATTCCTTCACCACTCAACCTCACCAGGTCCTGTCAATATTACTTCCAAAGGAAGTGTATCTTGAATCTTTCTCTTCCTTTCCATTCCCATGGACTATAATCATCTCTCCTGTGCTATCATAACATCCTCTTAACTAGTATTTTAACTTCTAATTTCCCCTCTTTCTTCAATCTGTTTTCCATACTATTGTCTGTCTAACCCACCATCCTAGGCAAGCATGGGGCCCAGAAATGTAAACCAGGAAGGCAGAATTTGGCCAGGGATTAAGACAGAGCAACTACTGTGATGGCAAAAGTGGAGAGGGGCATGTGGTAGGGGTGGGGGTTGGAGGAAGCAGAATTGAAAACATTGTCCAGGGAAAAGGTGACCCAGAAACCTAGAAACAGTTCAAAGAAGGTATCATTACAACTAGGAGCAAGCAGAGATCCAAAAATTGGATCTTAAGCAGAGAGGCCATAACTGGATTCAGCCAGATGAACATGTGGAGAAAGAGTGTGAATAGAAGGTAAGATTTTTTTTTATATGGGACTTTAGATTGGTCTGTGGGTGGGACAAGACAGGTCCTCTTCAGAACACTGTATTAGTTTTCTCTGCTACATAACAAATTTAGCAGCTTGGAACAACACATTTGTTGCCTCACAGTTTCTCTGGGTCTGGAGTCCAGGCACAGCTTAGCTGCCTCCACTGAGGGTCTCACAAGGCTGCCGTCAAGGAGTCATCCAGGGCTGTGGTCTCATCTCAGGCTCGACTGGGGAAATGCAATCCCAACCTATTCTCAGGGCTCTTCCCCTCTCACTAAACACCCTCTCCTCCGCCAACATTGGGAGGTAGCCCACTTAAGGAGGGAAGCAGGACAGTGGCCGCTGTGTGAGTCACTATGTCCTTTCCCTGTTTCTCTCCCTTGCTAAACGAGACACCATGTGGTCTGTGTTCCTGTTCTCCACCCAAACCTGAGGAATCTCATTTCTCACTTTCTTCTCTGCACTCCAATCCCACTAGCCTTTTTGTTTATTTATTGCATGGTGTCCTTCCGGCTCCCCATGTTACTACATGTTATTCTACCTGCCTGAACTTTCTCTAGTCCCGGCTTCTCTTACTAGTAACTCATCCAACTCTCAGCCCAAATGGTCTTGCTTTTTCTCTCTGAGGGCAAGAGGAGATATAGGTGCCAACCAAGTCTGACACTGTGAAGAACCAAAGTAGCTCCCCTGTCTGATCCCTCTCTGATTTCCTGAGATTACCCCCTAACTCAAGCATGCCTTAGCTCTGTCATTGCTAGCTAGCAATGGGTTCCCACTTATTTTTAAAATATATTTTTATTGATTTAGAGAGAGAGGGAGAAGAGGGATAGAGAGAAATATCAATGAAAGATATATCGATCAGCTGCCTCCTACACGCCCCCTACAGGGGGTGGAGCCTGAAACCTGGGCATGTGCCCTGATTGGATATCGAACCAGGGGCCTCTCGGTTCATGGGTCAATGTTCAACCACTGAGCCATACCGGCCAGGCAGGTTCCCACTTTTTAAAGAAAAAAATACTATGAGATATTTGAGAGATATTTGACATATCTTTGACCCAGAACCTTGCTAAAGATATCAAATATTGTGACTATAATTCAATTCCTGAGGGCTCTTTTAAGTGTAGTCTACAATGAAATGTCCACCTTTCTCATGATTCTTTGGCACTGCACTTGGTTGTCTTTGATGTCCCATAATTCCTTGGCACTTCCATGACTGGCTGTCGTGAATTTGTTTTACCTCTGACTCTGTGCAATACCATGTCTAGTTTTTGTGTGGCTCTGATATCATGTCCAAGTTACTTTCATATCATGTGTTCCAACAGTAGATTAAAAGACATTTTTGGTAGATTTTGAGGGACCCCTTCATGGGCATCAAGACCACAACCCAGGCATGTGTCCTTGGCCTGAATCAAACCTGAGACCCTTCAGTCCGCAGGCCAATGCTCTATCCACTGAGCAAAACTGGCTAGGGCTCCACTTGCTTTTAAGCTTCCTCAAAGCTCAGTTCTACTGTAAGTTTGAAATGAGTAAAACCTGCCCCAGGTTTGTCTTTTCAAACACTACAGGATCAAATCAGACGGGCATTAGAAATATGGCATACAAAATAATCACCCTCAAGGAGGGTTTAGTTAGAGGTGAGTCCTCATCATGGACATGCACCTTTCCCAGAACTGTGTTCATTCAGCACAGTCTTCTAGTATTTTGTGGGAGATATTGTCACCTTTTAGGACATCACAAAGAATTGAGCATATAATAGACTTCAATCAGTCATGGATTTAATATTCACAGTTTTTACTATTTGAGTAGTTTGTAATTTTGCTGAGGCATAAATCAGAATTGCACGAACTGATGCGACAAAAGGAGCCACTTGACGCTTGAGTGGGCCTGGCCAGCCATTCAGAATCCACAACCCCATCCAATTCATCATCACAGGCACAATTTCTGAAGTGATAAAATCTAAAAAAGTAATAAAAAATTGAAGCTACATTTCTAGAATTTTATTAAGAATCTTGAGGGGTCACTTAAAGTTTTAACATTCATTTGACTGCATTTTATGGGAGAAAATATGTACTCAAGTGGTATTTGAAATTGGAGTCTTGAATAATTCTTGCAGAAGTCTGCTGTAATTTAAACATCACTAGTTTTTCTTAAGCTGTTGAGGGTAGTATAATTCATGAGTAAGGCCACAAAAGTTTTTAGAGTGAGTCCTATAAAACTGCTACTAATTCTGAAAATGAGATTTTCTTTTATTTGTCTTGAAAGAAAAAAAAAGGAGTCATGTCCTTTGCAAAACTGCAAACAACAAATGCTGATTGATTAGTTGCCAAAATGGTCTTTTCTCATTCTTTATGCTGTTGGTTTTTGTATTTGATGTAGTTTATAACCTCTTCTTTCTTGAAATCTCTCACCTCCCTTGGCTTTAGAGATACCACTGTCATTAATAACCCCAAATTCACTTACAGTTGTCCTTGGTATCTTTGGGGTGCCCTGTGGATACCAAAATCCATGGATTCTCAAGTCCCTTAAATAAAATGGTGTAGTGATTGCATTTAACCTATATTTGCATAGAGTTGCCTACATATCATTTCATTCGTGTGGATTCAGCACAGTGCTTGGCTCACAGAATATTCATGTTTTGCTTTTTGGAACTTTCTGGGATTTTAAAAAATATTTCAATCTGTGTTTAGTTGAATCTGCAGATGTGAAACCCACCTAAACAGAGGGCTGACTGTACTTGGATTTCTCTCTTCAATTCTAGATCTGTATAAACACTACTTAACTCTGGAACGTTCTCTTGGATTTTCTATAAACAGACTCCAAAAGAGACTGCCCTTGTTCCTCACAAACTCATAACCTCCTTCTGTCTTCCCTTTTTTATTCTTTTCTCTGGTGGCAGACCTAGAAGACAGGCAGGCCTGGCATTCAGTGCCATGAGCCCAGAGGAAGTACAATGTGAAGAAAAGGCGAGTGGCAGAGGGGTTCCTTCTCTATGACCAGGGACTGGCTGTCATGGCCTATAACAGGTGAGTGCTAAAGTCAAAGCAAGTAAAACAAGCCTAACCTAGGAGCTCAGTGAAAACTAAGAGGAACTACTTACCCATTTTCCCCCCGGCAGTTTCAGTTACCCACAGTTTAAAAATATTAAATGCAAAATTCCAGAAATAAATAATTCATAACTTTTAAGTGGAGTGCCATTCTGAGTAGTGTGAAGAAATCTTCTCCAGCCCTGCTCCAGCCCACCAGGGATGTGAATCTTCACTTTGTCCAGCATCTCCATGCTGTATCTCAACCTCACCACTCAACTTCACCAGGTCCTGTCAATATTACGTCCAAAGGAAGTGTATTTTGAATCTTTCTCTTCCTTTCCATTCCCATGGACTCCAATCATCTCTCCTGTGCTATTATAACATCCTCTTAACTAGTATTTTAACTTCTAATTTCTACTCCCTACTGGTTAGTCACTTAGTAGAGAGAGGGAGAAAGATGCATTCATATAACTTTTATTACAGAATACTCTTATAATTATTCCATTTTATTAGTAGTTATTCTTGTTAATCACTTATTGTGCCAATTTATAAATTATACTTTATCATAGGTATGTATGTATGTATAGGAAAAAGTAGTATATACTATTAGGTTTGTTACTATACATCGTTTCAGGCATCCACTGAGGGTCTTAGGGTGTACCCCCGTTGGATAAGGGAGGACTACTGCAGTTTAAAAAGGAGAGCTCAAAGCAGTAGGAAATCTGAGACTGATTAAAACATGAGTGGACCAGAGGGGCACATCTTAATAAAAAGAACTGGTATGTTTTGAGCATTTCTGTGTGCCAACTGCCATGCCAAGCACTTTATATGAAGAGGGCCCTTTAATGCTCACAACACTATAAGGTATGCTACGAGTATCATCTTTATGGAGAAAACGGAGGCCCTGCAAGGTTAAGTAACTTGTGGGATATATGGCTAGGAACTGGTAGAGCTGGGTTAGTGGTGAATTCTCAAGATTAAGTACTCCTGCTTTTCAAATCTCTCCCGGTGCAGGTTTACTTGTGTGCCATCTTAGTTTAAAAGGGATTGGTGAGAGTTAGACTATTCCAAGTGTGATTATGATCTTGCCTTCAACCTAGTTGCCCAAGCTATCCATTAACATGACATTATCATCTAGCTCCTTCATTCCTTCACCACTCAACCTCACCAGGTCCTGTCAATATTACTTCCAACGGAAGTGTATTTTGACTCTTTCTTTTCCTTACCATTCCCATGGACTCCAATCATCTCCCCTGTGCTAGTATAACATCCTTTTAACTAGCATTTTAACTTTTAATTTCTTCTTTTTCTTCAATCTGTTTTCCATACTATTGTCTGTCTAAACCACCATCCTAGGCAAGCATGGGGCCCAGAAATGTAAACCAGGAAGCCAGAATTTGACCAGGGATTAAGACAGAGCAACTACTGTGATGGCAAAGGTGGGGAGGGGCATATGGTAGGGGTGGGGGTTGGAGGAAGCAGAATTGAAAACATTGTCCAGGGAAAAGGTGACCCAGAAACCTAGAAACAGTTCAAAGAAGGTATCATTACAACTAGGAGCAAGCAGAGATCCAAAAATTGGGTCTTAAGCAGAGAGGCCATAACTGGATTCAGCCAGATGAACATGTGGAGAAAGAGTGTGAATAGAAGGTAAGATTTTTTTTTATATGGGACTTTAGATTGGTCTGTGGGTGGGACAAGACAGGTCCTCTTCAGAACACTGTATTAGTTTTCTCTGCTACATAACAAATTTAGCAGCTTGGAACAACACATTTGTTGCCTCACAGTTTCTCTGGGTCTGGAGTCCAGGCACAGCTTAGCTGCCTCCACTGAGGGTCTCACAAGGCTGCCGTCAAGGAGTCATCCAGGGCTGTGGTCTCATCTCAGGCTCGACTGGGGAAAATGCAATCCCAACCTATTCTCAGGGCTCTTCTCCTCTCACTAAACACCCTCTCCTCTGCCAACATTGGGAGGTAGCCCACTTAAGGAGGGAAGCAGGACAGTGGCCGCTGTGTGAGTCACTATGTCCTTTCCCTGTTTCTCTCCCTTGCTAAACGAGACACCATGTGGTCTGTGTCCCTGTTCTCCACCCAAACCTGAGGAGTCTCATTTCTCACTTTCTTCTCTGCACTCCAATCCCACTAGCCTTTTTGTTTATTTATTGCATGGTGTCCTTCCGGCTCCCCATGTTACTACATGTTATTCTACCTGCCTGAACTTTCTCTAGTCCCGGCTTCTCTTACTAGTCTTTTTCTTCGCACTCCAATCCCACTAGTAGCCTTGTTTATTTATTGCATGGTGTCCTTCCGGCTCCCCATGTTACTACATGTTATTCTACCTGCCTGAACTTTCTCTAGTCCCGGCTTCTCTTACTAGTAACTCATCCAACTCTCAGCCCAAATGGTCTTGCTTTTTCTCTCTGAGGGCAAGAGGAGATATAGGTGCCAACCAAGTCTGACACTGTGAAGAACCAAAGTAGCTCCCCTGTCTGATCCCTCTCTGATTTCCTGAGATTACCCCCTAACTCAAGCATGCCTTAGCTCTGTCATTGCTAGCTAGCAATGGGTTCCCACTTATTTTTAAAATATATTTTTATTGATTTAGAGAGAGAGGGAGAAGAGGGATAGAGAGAAATATCAATGAAAGATATATCGATCAGCTGCCTCCTACACGCCCCCTACAGGGGGTGGAGCCTGAAACCTGGGCATGTGCCCTGATCGGATATCGAACCAGGGGCCTCTCGGTTCATGGGTCAATGTTCAACCACTGAGCCATACCGGCCAGGCAGGTTCCCACTTTTTAAAGAAAAAAATACTATGAGATATTTGAGAGATATTTGACATATCTTTGACCCAGAACCTTGCTAAAGATATCAAATATTGTGACTATAATTCAGTTCCTGAGGGCTCTTTTAAGTGTAGTCTACAATGAAATGTCCACCTTTCTCATGATTCTTTGGCACTGCACTTGGTTGTCTTTGATGTCCCATAATTCCTTGGCACTTCCATGACTGGCTGTCGTGAATTTGTTTTACCTCTGACTCTGTGCAATACCATGTCTAGTTTTTGTGTGGCTCTGATATCATGTCCAAGTTACTTTCATATCATGTGTTCCAACAGTAGATTAAAAGACATTTTTGGTAGATTTTGAGGGACCCCTTCATGGGCAGCCAGCTCTTTGGGAACCTACAAAAGGCTTCTTCCACCCTGGAGTCCAAAACGCAGCTCAGAAATAGTGTTGTTGAAGTAAGTCTCTTCTTCCAGAAGGAACAGGGCCATGGCTGGAGTTACTAAAATGGACACATCTGGGCTGGTCACCTTTGCTTGTGTTGGTGCGCAACCACTTCCTTCTCTTTCCTACCTGGACCACTTTAGCAGTTGAAGGGGACATTCGGGGCCTATCTTGAAGCAGAGGGTGGCATCAAGTTTTGCTCCTGCCCAATCCTGTTATGAGTTCTAAGTAAGAAAGTTCTATGGGTCATTGTCCTCTGTACCCGTGCCTGTCATGGCTATGTAACTGCACAGGCAGCCTTGCCAGCTGGATTGAATTTAAGAATTAACATGCTATATTCACACACAAAGCCCAATGTTCAAATGTTCAGCCAGACCCACTTGAGAACATGAATTACCTCAGAAATTAGATTCCTCAGATGTTCCACTGGCAGCCTGGTTTGGGGACTCAGGTGGCTGCCTCTGCTGTAGTTCTTAGGCCTGAACCAGCACCCAAATGCCTCTTCTGCTGGCCCGGGAGTTCTGTCTCCACATAAAGATCAGATCATATTTTCCTAATTAAAAACTCCAATGGCTTCTCTTGACACTTCCCAAAGTCTATAGGACCCTGTGTAATCTAGCCCTGCATGCCCTTACAAATAATCTCACATCTCTTTTCTCTTCGCTATGTTTCACCATACTGACCTTCTTTCATTTCCACAAACCAGGCTAAGCTGTTTCCTGCCTCAGACATGCTATTCTCTTAGCCTAGAAAATTCTCCCTCGCCCTCCCCCCC
>NW_005363247.1:8073022-8084372 GCF_000412655.1 Myotis brandtii
ACATACCTTTTATTTGTTAACACAGCTACAATCACATTTTTAAAATTCTTTTACAAAATTTCTGTTTCCTTGGTTTTAGTCAGTCTGCTCAGCTATTTTGTAAGTTCTATGAGGCCGACCTGTGTCTATTTTTTTTCTAAGCAGTACTTTTACTGCGTCCTACACATTTTGATAGGTTGTAATTTTATTTTGTTCAATACTTTTGATTTCTCTTGAGACATCTTCTTTGACTTATGTGTTATATGGAAGAATGTTATTTGGTCTCCAAATACTTTGAGATTTTTCAGTTATCTTTCTGTCATTAATTTCTGGTTTAATTCCATGCTGGTCTGAGAGCATACTTTATATGATATGTATTCTTTTAAATTTGGAAAGGTATGCTTTATGGTCCAGAATGTGGTCTATCTTGGCAAATGTTCCATGTGAGCTGGAGAAGAGTGTGGATTCTGCTGCTGCTAGATGAAGTATTCTATAAATGTCAATTAGATCCAGTTGATGGATAATCATGTCTCTTTTCACCATTAAATGCCCAGGGTTTAACAGAGAACTTGGCCTGCAGAATGTGCTCCATAAATGTTTATTGAATTAGAGGAGAGAGAACAAGCAAGAGGAAGGGAAGAACAGATACAGTGACCTCACATGTTATTCCCCCGACTATAGTTTTCAATATTTAACTATTATCTATATAATACATTTTAACTATTATTCTTCCTACTCAGTAGTAATATGTCAAAATCATTTACCCTGTTTCTTCTGTTGTAACAGATGCAATTATTTTATGTACCACTAGGGGGGAGGGGAGAAGCACCACCAATAAAATTGTGAAATGCCAATCAATTTCAAAGATGTTTAAATATGAGAAAAGCAAGTCACAGAGTTGATGAAATATTGTATTTAGCTACAAGTCTGCCTTGTGTGCTTATTTAGCTTTGTATCCCCAGCACCAAGCTCGTGGCATAGAATAAATTCTCATTAACATTAGTTTAGTTATTTGATGTGTCACTCACTCCCCATCACCAGTCCTGATATTCCCATGCTGCCAGTGTTCCTAACTGGTCAGAGATTTTAATTTCTTTTGAAATACATTTGCTGCATGAAAATCTGATGCTTTTTTACGTTTCTCACGACCTGGCTGTGGGCAGTCAGCTACACTATAGCTAAATATCTGCCAAGCTCATGTTTGCTCTTAAAACTACTGTGATAGACTGGCGTCCCCTCCACTCCTGGCTCCCTCAGCACAACTGCATTGGGCTTAGTGGTAGATGCTGTGGCAAACCAGTGACTAAGAGAAATTGGGTAGAGAGAAGGGGTAGAGGAGGTCAATGGGGGGAAAAGGGAGGACATCTGTAATACTTTCAACAATAAAGATAATTTTTTTGTTAAAAAAAAAAAGAGGGAATTGGGGCAGGGAGAACTTTGGGAAGTTTCAAATAAGTTGCTGATAACTCCTTGTCCATTCACTGGCCTGACCTTTCCCTAAGCTTTATTTATTTTTAATATTTATTTAGGAAAAGCAAAAAGAAGTAAAACTCAGGGATCTTCACCCCGGTCAAATAAACCCTATTCCTTTTAATCCCTTTTATATCGGACTTCTTTAAAATAAGGATCCCAAATGGGTATCATGGTGCAGTGAATGTAGCCACTCGGTTCAGCCAGCATGGTGTTGTTTGAAACGCGAATTGGCTGTGCATTCTCCAGTTGGCCAGCACATCACTTCTAACCATTTTATTGCAGTAGATTTTTATATTCCTATTACCCGCTGGACCCTTGAACATATCTGAATTTTTGACCCCTGCCTTGACTGTGTGGTTTTTCTTCCCCAGGAGGCCCTCCGGCTCACCATGTCCCCTTGGTTTTCTTACCCTCATTTTGAGATTAATTGGCCATTAGAGATGGGTCAGTTTTTCTAATTGTAGAGAAAACTATACCCTGAAGTTGAAATAAACTGGTTATAGAAATGTTTGTTAGATATATTTATTGGTGCAGGATGTAGCTATAAAAATAATCCCTGCCTCTATTCCCACAAGGCCCAAACACCCATGGTCATTATGAAGCAGTATTGGAAGGAGGAGTGTGGTGGACAGAATTTTAAAAATTGTCACAATGTTAGTTAACATTCATTTAAAATTGCATAAAGAATTTGGGGACCTAAGACCTCCCTCTAGCCCAAGCTCTAATCACAGCTTTTAAACAGATCTTCCCTGGGCTTTTGCTTGAAATTTACTAAATAAAGCACAGGTAGGGGAAGATAGTGTTGGATGAAGCTGTGAAAGCTTAGAGTAGTCTAGTAGTGTGTCCTTTAAGGCAAGGCCACAAGGAATAGGTGTTCTTTTGTCTCCTTTATGAAGTCAATTGGGCATAGAAGACAAGTGATTAAGTTAAAAATAAAACTGAAGTGCTTCCCTCTGTTTCAGGAATAAAAATATAAAAATGTTTTTTTTTCTGGAATTGGTTGCTTTTAATCTTTTAATAGTAGTTTCCATTTCACTTCTCCCCTCCACCTCACCTTTCCCCTTCCCCTGTACCCCCTGCAAGGTATTCATTCCCCTGCATAAAACTGAAGTTCCCCAATTCTTATCTGGAAAATGCTGACCCCTGCACTGGTTGAAACCCCGTGAGGGTAATAGAAGTGTATTGCATTCCAAAACGCTGATCATTAATTTTTCTACAGGGCTGATTTAAAGTCAAACTTATTAGGTTTCATAATTATTTTCCAAATAAGACTTTTTAATTCACAGACTAACCTATTTAAAGCTACTGTGATAAATGAGGCCTAAATGAAACACACTCTTCTTGTAAATTATTTTAAATTTGAGCCTGGAATGTATAGAGAAATAAAAATTTTCTACTAAGCACACAAAGAACAGAGCCACTAAACACATGGACACCATCTCTGCTGCCTCTTGTGATGTCTAACCCCAAGTTCCTTCTGTTTTCTATCTATTACAGGGTCAAGTCTCTAATTTATAGGTCTTGTTTTATTGAGAGATAATTGGCATATAACACTGTATAAGTTTAAGGTGTATGACATGTTGATTTGATGCACTTATATATTGTATATTGCCACTGTAGTGTTAGCTAACATCTCCATCATGCCACATTATAATTTCTTTCTTGTTATGAGAACACTTAAGACCTTATAACTTTCAAGTACACAATAGTTTTGTTAGCTATAATCACAATGCTGTGCATTAGATCCCTACAATTTATTTATCTTCTAACTGAAAGTTTATACCCCTTTATCAACATCTCCTCAATTCCTCCATCCATCCCACCCCCATTCTACTCTCTGTTGCTATGATTTGGCTTTTTAGATTCCACAAAGAAGTGAGATCATATAGTGTTTGTCTTTCTCTGTCTGATTTATTCCACTTAGCATAACACCCTCAAGGTCCATTCACGTTGTTGCAAATGTTGAAACTCAAAATCTTGTATATAGCTTCACAGAAAGAAACAATTAAATTGTTAGTATCACTGGATTTTTGGTTCTTCAGTAACTCAATTACATCTATAATTAAAGTGGGATTTCATTAGAGAGAAATGTTTTTGATTACTTCACTCTGTCACAAGAATCTCCTCCAATACATTATGCCGGGATTGACTAGCAGACCCTGAGCGACGGATGAATGGATTACTCTGACATGTTTCTGTGAAAGAGAGGGCTAAGGGACTGCTTGGTTATAGGAACTAAGCAGCCCCATTTGCCTGCCTCCTTAGGCTTTTATTGTTAACAACAGCTTGAACTAAAATTAACAATTAGATACTATCAGCAGGGTAATCATCCTTGAGAAAACAAATGCATCTGTAGTGTCCTTTAAGCAAGGACGTGTCTAAGTAAACACCCAGGGGCTCAAACTTGTTTGGAAAAGTCAAGGCAGGGTCTGCTGCCTTTCAGCAAAATTCCCCTAGAAGCCCCCAAACTTTTGAGGATTCCTTCTTACATACTTTCCAAACAAGTCCTGTGCTCCCCCACAACATTAGTTTTCTTTTTGCCAAGAAATGTGTGTCCTTACCTCCTGGGTTTGCCGTTAATAGACTGGGTTTCTATTCTAGCTCTGCCTCGTTCTATCTGTGAGAGTCCATTACACTTTCTAGCCCGGGTCCTCTAAATTATGAAATGGAAATAATAACTTCAGCCATAAAGAGTGTTGTGCATAGTGGGCATGTCATTAATGTTGATTCCTTCTTTCATTTCAACATGGTTATCAGACCATGTTCAATATGAGGAATTTTAAATTCTATGCTAAATTGTGGAATAATAAGTGAACTACTAGGCTTGAACTTTTCATATGGCCTGGTTCACAGTAAAACAATCTACTAGGGCAGTGGTTCTCAACCTTCCCAATGCCGCGACCCTTTAATACAGTTCCTCATGTTGTGGTGACCCCCAACCATAAAATTATTTTTGTTGCTACTTCATAACTGTAATTTTGCTACTGTTATGAATCATAATGTAAACATCTGATATGCAGGGTGTATTTTCATTGTTACAAATTGAACATAATTAAAGCATAGTGATTAATCACAAAAACAATATGTAATTATGTATGTGTTTTCCAATGGTCTTAGGCGATCCCTGTGAAAGGGTCGTTCGACCCCTAAAGGGGTCATGACCCACAGGTTGAGAACCACTGTACTAAGGGAAGAATAAAGAAAGATAGGACAATCAAAATAAAATCGATCCAAATCAGCGGTAGCTGCAATTTGCTGATCTTGTTCAGTAAAGAACATAGAAAAGAGGTCTCGAATGTGACCATTAGAAGTATTTGATGCTGTGTGAAGGAATAATTTTTCTATTTCACTGTTATTACTAAATCATCACTGCCTTATGTTTAACCCATACTGTATAAATCATCTAATGAGGATTCATTTCTTTGTTTTGTCTGTTATGAGATACAGATATTGACACCAAGAAATATGAGATAATTACCTAGTAATAGGCAGTTTTACAGACCCATTGAATCAAAATCTGATTAGAGGACTAAAAAGGTGCATTTTAAAGAAGCACCACACATGATTCTTTTTTTTTTTTTTTTTTTAACGGTACCAACGGCCTTGGCCTTTATTGGTTGCAACGGACGTGGGAAAGGAGGGGATACGACAGCTCCGGATCCTGTGGCGTTTTCAGACTCCGTAGCCGACCCGGACCACACATGATTCTTATGCACACAGGTAGGTTAGTACCACTAGCATGAAGGCTTGTAGTAATTGCTGTATGTTGAACCCTTCTAGATCTTAAGGAATACTACAGGGCTGTTAGGAGTATTCTGGTGATTGAAAAGTTTGCTTTGATATCAGTGGAAAAGTAACATTACGTCATTATCTGTGGCTTGAAGTAAAATCATGACATTGCCTATTGAGAAAATCAAAAGCCTTCTGCTGACTGTTCCGGAAAGCTCCGAGAAAACTGGAGTTGCCAAGCAGGGTATGACAAAAGCTGCTTTGGTTCTTCAATAGCTCAACTACATGTGTAATTAAAGTGGGATTTCATTATGAAAGAAGGTGAGGTGAAGGGGAGAAGTGAAATGGAAACTACTATTAAAAGATTAAAAGCAACCAATTCCAGAAAAAAAAAATTTTATATTTTTATTCCTGAAACAGAGGGAAGCACTTCAGTTTTTAACTTAATAATTTGTCTTCTATGCCCAACTGATTACAGAAAGGAGACAAAAGAACACCTATTCCTGTGGCCATGCCTTAAAGGACACACGAGACTATTTCAGGTCTTCGCAGCTTCATCCAACACTATCTCCCCCTACCAGCGCTTCCTTCCCCTAACTGCTTTGGGGCTTGCTGAGTGATTCTTGCCATGTGATGGGTCCAGAAGAACCTGTCAAGTTCCTAATAACTGAGAACTGGACACTGCCCCATTAAATGGCATGAATTGCTACAGAGATCCTGAAAAATATCAACAAAAGCCACAGAGAGGCCCAAATGCTGGTCTCAAATACCAATTTTGTGGGCAGCATTTCCTATTGTATATCTTTGAACAACAATAACAATAAAATAGAATATCCCGTTGTTGGGTGCGAGCTCCTCAGCCAGGGATGTGACCCTCCTCCATGAGGAAATCAGAAGAACATGCGTGTACAAGCAGGCAAATGGGACATGTTTTATTCCACACAATAGCAGGCATAGCAGGCTGGTCAGCGACAGCTTATATACTTGCTCAACCAAGCTCAAACAAAGAGGCACTTTGCCATCAGTATTTTGCTACAGAAAGGCATGTCTGCGCAGTGTAAGGCTTGTGGCGACCTTGCACCTGCATAATAGTATCTTAGCCTTGAGCACCCCAATTAGGCTCAAGCTTAGAGTGGCCTTGAACATTCGGTGTATTCCAGACAGGGCCCCACACTCCACCCTTTACACTGGATGGTTTCCATGGGGTGCTCTTGCCCATATTCTAGAACCTTGAGCACAGAGACCCACCACAACAGCAATACAAACTACAACATGATATGAGCAGTACTCCAGCTCCAATAGAACCAAATGCCCAGAGCCATGCTCCTGACCACCAAACGTTGAGGGGGTAATGGGACAGGGCTTGTACTTCCCTATCTATCTCTTCTAGGGAACCGGTTACATTCCCTTGATTATCAGGCATATATGTACAGCATTCTGCAGCAGTTAAAAAATCTAGTGCCATTCTCTTCTGCAGTACCACCTTTTGCATCGGTGTCATTTCACCCATCATTAAAGTAAGGGCTTGCTGGGTCTGATTCAAGGCTTTAGCTGTATGCTCCACTAAAGCTGTTCCTTCTAACTCTACCTTAATTGTTCCTGCTGCAGGGAGGAATACAGATAAGGGGTAAAACCACCAGGGAGTCCGTTTAACAGGATGCCACCGGTGGCATACTGAGTCCCAGTTATGGGGAATTTCTCCTAAAGTCTTGAGAATTCGCCCAAGGATGTAGGGCCTTCCCCAGGTGCATCGACCCGACCAATTCGCTGGGAGGTAGGGCCAGCCATACCTTCCACACACCCATAAGAATCCTGGCATCATCATATCTGCAGGTTTTGTGCTGGTATAACGCTTTCCATTCCGGCACTTCTGGGCCTCAACATTAATGGTTATGTTACGACATAAGTTTGAAGGCAGCCAGCCAACAACGTGATTCTTACTGCTTCGCTGCTGCTCCACATACCTGTCTGTAGGCTCTCTTAATTCTACTTGCTCTCCTAACAGCCACCCCCAACCATTCCACACTGCATAACCAATAAAGGGGTGGGCATTGGTATAGTCCCGCTGGATTAAAGTCTCGATGGCTTGACACACAGAGTCCCAGGAGGTGTTGCCGAAGTCTTGGTCAGCTAGCCACATCCAATTGGCAGTGGTGGCCGGGTGGATGCACGATGGAAATCCGCCGGCCTGTCCCGGGGGAATCTCTGTGCACACCCAACAATGGGAGACATTGTGTACTCGAGCATAGGTGTGTGCCCACGACACTACGCTGTTAGCCAAGCTCACCCTGGTCGAAGAGACAAAAGAGAAACTGAGACCATCATAGGGAGATCACGGCTTTCCGGCATGATGCCAGCAACTATGTCTCCCCAGCACTGTGGCTGGAATCGGAGGATGACCTGGCCGGTGATACCAAACAGGATCTCCCCTTTCACAAGGGAAGCAATGGGAAATCTGGCACTGGCCAGAGGGCAATAGCATAAGCTCCCTTTAACAATGTTCCCTTCCTGTGTTTACCAGTTTTGACTTGCCCGGTTACAGGCCAGGGCTGGATTAAGCGGTGCAAATGTAACTTGTAGTCATACCTGCTTCCCCAAGGGGATAGGAGGGCTACCCAGGGCCCTTCCCCAGTAACAGTCCATGGCCAGGTCTACACTGCCTCCTCCCCCTCTGCCAAGGGGGCAGGTGTAGGCGGCGGCAAAGTTCCAGATGGGTGTACCTTGGGGTGTAACAGTTCAGTTGTTTTCGCCCACATGTGCAGCGTCTGAGGATACCTCTGCATCATTAACGCTAATGGGGAGGCAGCCATCTTCCTGGATGCTCATTCAGCAATCCGATGGCCGTATCCAATCATCTAGCCCCGTGGTCGGCAAACTCATTAGTCAACAGAGCCAAATATCAACAGTACAACGATTGAAATTTCTTTTGAGAGCCAAATTTTTTAAACTTAAACTATATAGGTAGGTACATTGTTATTAACTTAATTAGGGTACCCCTAAGGCTTAGGAAGAGCCACACTGAAGGGGCCAAAGAGCCGCATGTGGCTCGCGAGCCCCAGTTTGCCGACCACGGGTCTAGCCTAACCTTTTAAGCTAGGTGGGTCCACCCCTAGATGGAGCTTGTCTTTTAACAGGCCTTTATACCATTCAATCATCCCAGCAGCTTGGGGATGATATGGAACGTGAAACTGCCAAGCTATGTCCTGGGCCTTGGTCCAGCTCTGTACCTCTTTCCCTGTGAAATGGGTTTCATTATCACTTGCTACGCCTAGGTGGCCCATAGGTGGCTTCCAAGTGTTCCAAGCCTCGGACAACTGTCCGTTGGGTGGCCTCCCTTGCAGACTAAGTGAAGAGGAGGCTGGTGGCAGTGTCCACAGCTGTCAGGGAAAACTTAAAAGCCTGGTCTGGAGGAAGAAGCCCAATGAAATCCACCTGCCAATGTTGCACGGGGGCCCCTCCTCTGAGGACATGGCCCTCCTTCCCCTGGAGGCCATATCAATGAGGGTGTGCCTGAGCACAGTGGAGGGCGAGGTGCCTGAGCACAGCGGGGACAGCCTCGTACTGCAGCCAGGGCTTCCCCCGTGGATAGGGCCAGGCCCCACCGCTTAGCTACCTGCACCATTGTCCGTGGTCCCACGTGCCCCAATTTCCGATGGAGCCACCAAGGCCGATCTTCAGGGGAAGGTACTACCTCCCAGACCCTTGCCAAGGCATCTGCTTCATCATTCCCAGGGGCTAGCAGTGGTCCATGGCCACTCAAATGGTATATTGTTGCTTCTTTGGAAGTTCCTACTTCCCATATGTCCTTCCACATTTCCTGTCCCTACATAGGACTATGTCCTACCAGCCACTGCTGCTTGTGCCATTGCAGCAACCATAAAGCTAAGCCTTTAAAGTCAGCCCAGCTGAATGTCTCAATTGCCAAAGTGCCAGGCTCTTTTGTCAAAACAATCCAGACTGCTCTTAGGTCAGTCCATTGGCTACTTTGCCTAGTACCAGAATCAAACCACAGTTTGTCTATATCCAAACGGACAGCCAGTGCCGTCCATGTAGCAGGGTTCCCCTACTTGACCTGTCCGTGTACCGCATGGTCTCCAGGAGGGGGGGAGGCACGCCCTCTCAGAACGGACTAGGGCAGGGGTGGGCAACCCCTGGCACACGTGCCCAACATGGCACGCCAGTAACTTTTGCTGGCACGCGAAACCCTCTCTTATAATCTTCCATTTACAATTGTGAATCTTTGTTCTCAGTGATGAATTTTGTTAAGTCTCATAATAGGAGTAGCCTGACAGATGAAAGTAGTAGCTCGTGCATATCTCTGAAGGTCACGAAATATAAACCTGATGTAAAATCTCTGTCATCGGTGATGCAGCAGCAAAAGTCCCACTGATAATATCAAACGGAGTCATAAAGTTTTCTGTTGGACTATCAGTGTACATGTATACATTAAAAAATAAATGTATTTTTCATCATCATATACTGTGTTTTTGTCACTCGAATGAATTTTATTAAGACAGTGATGGCGAACCTATGACATGCGTGTCAGAGGTGACACGCGAACTCATTTTTTTGGTTGATTTTTCTTTGTTAAATGGCATTTAAATATATAAAATAAATATCAAAAATATAAGTCTTTGTTTTACTATGGTTGCAAATATCAAAAAATTTCTATATGTGACATGGCACCAGAGTTAAGTTAGGGTTTTTCAAAATGCTGACACGCCAAGCTCAAAAGGTTCGCCATCACTGCCTTAAGAGATATCAAGTAGGCGTAACATGTTCTCAAAAAATTAGGGTTGGCACGCAGAAGAATTTTGAGTCAGAGATTTTGCTGGTTTTGGCACGCACTCACAAAAATGTTGCCCACCCCTGGACTAGGGAGTAACTCTTCCAGAGGAGTTTCATCCCCTGACAGGATCTCATATGTCATAGGACCCAACAGGGTCTGCAATTCCTGTGACAGAGGACTGGTACTCACTACTGACCTTTGTTCCAAATAGGCCCCCCACTTTGCTAAAGTTGGGGTTTGTACCACCCCCGACTTGGGCCTGGTCACTCAGGACCTAAGCCAACTGCTGGCTAGAGGATAGGCAGTCTTCACGAGCACCTCACTTTGTGCCGTGATTGCCTCACAGGCCTGCAAGCCCGCATAAGTGGCTGCCAACTGCTTCTCAGTGAGGGAGTACCGACTCAGCCCCCTTCCATAGCTGAGTCCGGAACCCAATGGGCACCCTTCTCTGCCCATGCTGTTGCCCCAATGGTTGTGTTGGGTCTACAGCCTGTAAGGTCTGGGCTTGGGCCATTACTCTCTTGGCAGCGAGAAAGGCCTCCTCAACCTCGAGTCCAGTTCCATGCCGCTCCCTTCCGGAACAACTGGTACAAGGGCTGCAACAATTGCGCCAGGTGGGGAATGAATACTCTCCAATACCCCCAAAGACTAGTAGGTCTGTAACTGTCTCACTGTAGTAGGACGGGGGAAAGCCTGCACTTTGTCAATGACTGCTTTGGGCACCACCTGGGTCTTACCCGACCAGACAAATCCCAAGAATTTGACAGACAAGCCAGGTCCCTGAGCCTTGCAGTCGTTCACTGCCCATCTCCAGGAGCCCGATGCCTGCCGCAGGCTATTGGCAGCTGTGTTCAGATCTGCAAGAGAATCAGAGGTTAGCATGATATTAGCAATATAATGAAACATTGTCACTGTGGGAGGCTTGCCTCAGGTGGCTAAATCTTGGGCCACCAGGCCATGACAGATGGTAGAACTGTGCACAAATCCTTGAGGGAGAACAACAAAAGTCCACTGTTGGCCTCCCCACGCAAAGGCAAACTGCTCCTGGCTCTCTGGGCTATATCTATGGAAAAGAAAGTATTAACCAAATCCACCACATAGTGATATTGCCCAAAGACAAAGTCAAACGGTCCATCAAATCTGTTACAGCCGGCAGTGTGGAGTGTAATGGGGTAGTCACTGTGTTCAGTTCTCTGTAATCCACAGCCATCCCCAGGGGCCATCAGGTTTCTTCACAGGCCATATTAGAGCATTGTAGGGGCCATGTGTGGGCCTACATCGATCTTTGCCTTTGCCTTTGCCAGCTGCAAAATTGTCCAATTTCCTCATGCCTCCTGGGAGGCAGCACTGCACACTTGCACCACCAAGGTTGGGGGTGGG
>NW_005363247.1:8084550-8088857 GCF_000412655.1 Myotis brandtii
GGGGTTAGGCTGAGTCACAGCTGCATGATGTAGGTGCCCTCTTGTGGTAGGTTTTATCACAAGCACCCACAGGTGGAATTGACCCTGTCATTGCAATGGCTAACCCTTGCAGTATATCCATTCCCAAGATGTCTTCAGGTATGGGGGAGATTTACACACTGTAGGCCTTCGGGGGAGGCGGCCAATACCCAGTGTTAAGGTTGCCTGCCCCACACGGACAGTCCTGCCTCTGTACCCATCTATATGGGACCGGGCCGTATATCTGTCCGGGTTGCCATACAATAAGCTGCAGTCTGCAAACGTATCCACCATTGCCAACACCGGGTCCCCCCACTAACTGGGTCCCTCGGCCTTTTCCTCATCTAGAAGATTATATTCCCCCTCCCTGGGACAGTCAAGTAATCTTGGAGGCACATCATTAGGCTGTTGACCTATCTTCTCTTTCTGAACTCCTGCAGCCACAACCTGGTCGGGGGCACGTGTCCTCCCACCGGGTAGATGGGGTACTTACCTCAGAATCCTGCCTCCAACTGGCCAACTGTCGGATGCGAGCTCCTCAGCCAGGGACGTGACCCTCCTCCATGAGGAAATCAGAAGAACATGCGTGTACAAGCAGGCAAATGGGACATGTTTTATTCCACACAATAGCAGCCATAGCAGGCTGGTCAGCGACAGCTTATGTACATGCTCAACCAAGCTCAAACAAAAGAGGCATTTTGCCATCAGTATTTTGCTACGGAAAGGCATGCCTGCGCAGTGTAAGGCTTGTGGCGACCTTGCACCTGCATAATAATAATAGTATCTTAGCCTTGAGCACCCCAATTAGGCTTATGCTTAGAGTGGCCTTGAACATCCGGTGTATTCCAGACAGAGCCCCACACCCTTTTATTTGCATGAAATCCTGTAAAGGAACACCAGATGCTTTTTTTCTTTTAAATTGCTGGTTATTTTATTTAGTATTTCTATGATAATTTTAAAGTCTAAGTTTATAATGTGCCTTTTCCCTATATAACCATATTTAAATGGTACCATGCCAGCTAAATTCAGCAGAAACATGAGTAAAACCTTTCAAAAGCCAGCAGTAGCAAGGCACACAAATAAGGAAGGCCCATCCTATTTGTTTGCTATCAGAAACCTCATTAGCTAGGTCAGGGTCTTCAACAGGGGTAATCACACTTCTGGAAACTCAAAAACTTTCCAAGGACACCCAGGCTGACAGGTGGTTCTCATGGAATCAATTTCCAGAACCTGAATTTTATATGTACCCTATCTCAACATGATCTGAGAACACTCATGTGGTTTAAAGGTCATACAGAATCTCCTTTCACCCTTTGCTTTCACTTTACAAAGATGGGCCACCCTCTGTTCATGGCTAAGCTTACTATGATGAAATTCCTGGCTTCAGAAAGCCTCCATGAGGCAAATAAAGAGAAATGTGAAATACTGTTGTTAGTATTAAGAAAGCCAATACCTCTAATGACTGGGTAACTAATTTTCATTTCAAAATTATTTCCAAATCATTGTTTTCAACAAAATTAAAGGAAGACCTAACTAATGATTAAAAATACTTCTTATTGGTATGTTGCTATGTGATTTGGGGCATATATAAGTGGCAAGGAGTTCAAATAACTGAGTAAAATTTCTAGAACAAAACTCATTACATTCCCAATATGTGAACAAAGTTTCTCATCCTTCAAAAAAAAATCAAAACTAAAAATAATTGAAGCTGAATCCTGGCCCACTTAAGCAATAAAGAGTATACACACATATATCAATTAAAAAATAAGGCTCATTCATTTCCTTAAGAGACACATAATGTTTAATTATGTGTCAAAATTTGCAACATATTTATGTTGTTTTGATCAATTGTACATCAATAATGATTGTAATAGTAGTGTAAACCATAAGATTAAAAATACCAAGCCTTATGGTCACTGGAAGTTAAATTTTTATTTCCACTTCCATTTATGTCTGTATTTTTGTTTCAGAAAATTATGATAAGGTAAAAACATTAAACCATAAAATATATTAGATGAATATTCTTGGGAGGAAGTGAAGTGGGGAAGAAGGAAAAAATTCAAACTATTAGAAAAAGAACATGTTCATCTTTTTTAGTGTAGATGTGATAGATAACAAATCCTTATGACATTCACATTCCATTGGACATATTTTAAAATGTAATATAAGAGTTTTAAGTGTCAATATGCCAGAAATGGTATCATTTGCCACTATTAATAGTATCTAAGTATTTTGGATATTTAAACTTTAGGTGTAGATTTAAATTTTTTAAATGTTGGGAAGGTACATAATTTCTCAAAATTATTTGATAGGAAACTGCAACAAAAACACTTAAAGACCACTGGTAGGCCAGCAGTAATCTGCAAGTGTCTGGATTGGTAAATGGGTTGTCACAATTAGTAGAAATTGAGGTCCCAGGTGAGTAGCTAGGAGGTGGACCACCTTCCTGCAATAGATCAGGCAGTCCTCATGGGGATTCGGATGCCAGTAGTCCCAGCACTATAACTTGAGAAGTACCCGTTGATCTAGGCTTTCTTTCTCCTGTTTTGGGAAACTTGGTGGTTTAGAGGTGTTAGCCATATAATAGTACTTGACTTGCAATTTGAATTCTTAAATTTGTGGGATAAAGTTCCCCAGTTTTATTATTTCCTTTCTGCTGTCCATATATTTCCTTCCCAAATCCATCCATGAAAACAGTTTGAAGCCATGTAATTGTAAGTATAGTGTTTTCCTGAGTTCTGTGAATCATAAAAACTGCTAGAGTTCACTGAATAGGGATTTACCTCTATTGTCTTCCACCGGAACATTCCTTCATTCATTTATTCACTATCCACTCATGTCCTAGAGTGGGACCTGAGGATCTGAAGAAGAATCAAACAAGCTCCCTACTCTTGAGTAGC
This sequence comes from Myotis brandtii, assembly GCF_000412655.1. Taxonomy (NCBI): domain Eukaryota; kingdom Metazoa; phylum Chordata; class Mammalia; order Chiroptera; family Vespertilionidae; genus Myotis; species Myotis brandtii. The sequence continues at coordinate 8,087,469 of NW_005363247.1, forward strand.
TCCCAGTCAAATGAGTGATTCAGCTACTTGAACCAATAACTTTAATACATCAGGTAAACTTCAAAACAAAGAACAAAAGGCTTTAGGAGCACAAGTAATGAGCTACAAACTCTGCCATGAAGTTGGAAAGGTTTCATAGATGAAGCAACAAAGCTAAGTTTGAGCCCCAAACAGCAACATGGGAGAAATGAGTAAATCACTCACCATAACACACACACACACACACACACACACACACACACACACACACACACCAATACAATACAATTTGAAATACAATTCTTACACTAACTATCTGGAGTTGGTGCAGACTTCACAGGTTAAGGGCATAGCCTCCAAAAACTACTGCTCTCACTTCAGATATCAGTCATAAGTTTGGGAAGTCCCTGCCACCCACACTCTGACCAACTGGCTACACATTCAGGCACTTCCAAGACCCCCTCAGGTCCGATAATTTGCTAGAATGACTCACAGAACTCAGGAAAGCACAATACTTACAATTACAGTTTTATTATAAAGAATACAAATCAGGACCAGCCTAATGAAGAGACACAAAGTCTGAGAGGGTCCCGAAGGCAGAGCTTCCATGTCCTCAGAACATTTCACCATCATGGGTGATATGTATCAACAGCCAGGAAGCTCACCTGAGCTTTGGGCAGCCAGCGTTTTCATTGGAATTGCATTACTTGGGCATGATTGCCTGAATCACTGGCCATGTGACTGACGTCAATTTCCATGTGGTGTCTCAAGGAGTTGTTTAAACAGAAGAAAGAGAAATCTGGTGACAGAAGATAAGGTGTGGCATGACAAGGTAATAAGTAATTTAGACAGAGGACCAGAAGTTATAGTATGAATAGAGAAATGTGCTGTGGACATATTTACCCGGTGCCCTGAGGTTGGCCTTATCAACCACTAGGACATTAGCCAGATGCCCCGAGGATGGATTTACCCCACTCAGACATGCTAGCCAAACAAGGGGGAGGAAAGGGGTCCCTTTGAACATCAGGGTGGGTCCTGACTCACCAGACCCCATCACCCAGGTGTCACCCAGGGATGGTTGTTTGGGTGGGTAACTCCATGTCCAGAGGGCAGGCTTACCTTCTGTTTTAGCGTTGACCAGGTGCGTGTTGACAAAGGATTTACTCCACAGCTGGCAGGTGTATCCCCACCACTGACAATGAGAACTGACAGGAAAGATGAATTTGAAAGAGAGTAAAGAAGAGAGAACAAGTCTACCGGCCCACCCTGGGCTCCAGAATGTTACTAGATGGAGTATGGGCCCAGGGCAGGTCTGCCTAGGGCCCACCAGTAGTGTGTGGGTTCTTGGCTTTGTGTAAGAAAGATTTCACAACACGGGTCCAGGTGGCTTTTGAGAGTATGATTATTAAA
>NW_005363247.1:8088886-8091212 GCF_000412655.1 Myotis brandtii
AGCAGTGAAACAAAGGGAGGGTTTAAGGTAGGAGAAGCAACAGGAGAGGAAAAGTCAGAGAAAAGGGGGCCTTGGAGACAGGTTTAGAGTGTTAGCCTGGGTTGAGCTGCTGCTGCCCACTGCTCCCCTGGTTGCAAGTCTCGTGGGGTACCTTGGAGTTTAGGAGAAAAACAGCAAAGATACAAGGTGTGGGTAGTGTGCTCTTGTGAGGGCTCACCGTGTCTCCTTTGTCTTGAGGGTTTTTATCTCCCTTTGGCCTGCCGGAATCCTAGGGGAAGTCTCAGGGACGGTCGTCTCAGGGACGGTCTTAACAGAGTATTTATTAGCTTTTCAGGTGTGTCTTTCAATTTGTTGATTCATCACAATGTGCGTATGAAGGGGTCAGGGGTTGTTTTCTGGTTAGTTTTATTTTTAAAGAATGTCATTAAAGAAGGGCTGGGACCAAGGCCATTATGTCCTGGGACAGTCTGAAATATGTAAACCATTTTCTCCTTAATGTCCTGGGCTAGGGAAGATAAAACCTTGTGATTCAGTAGCTGGCTGTAAATTGCTCAGATGGTTTGGCCTTGTTTAATTCTATTGTCTCAGTTGCCCTTATTCTACTTGTTAAGGAATCCCCCTAGCTTCTTACTATCCTGCCTCAATATCTCCCAATTTCCTAATTGCTTAACCCTGGTTAAAATACAAATATATTATCTAAAAAGGGATAGTGACTGTATAGAAAACCTTTGGTTAGCTGCCCGGTGAATATGATCCCCTTCTCTTAGGTCACCATGGATGTATACATACAGGATTTGCTATATCTGTATATTATAACCCTGTCTTCCTGGTCATACATAACTAACACAGAAGTAGACACTTAGACTGCATCAGTCCAATGATCTCTCTTTAGAATTTGAAGTTTGGAAGAAAGTTAATGCTGAGTGGGAGAGTGCTGGGGATGCTTTTGGTAGCATTTGCCAATGCCCTTGGTATAAGTACATCATGGCCAATTTCAAGCGACCAATGTCATATCATTTGGTTTGCAAAACTCTCAAAAAATTAACTGGCTCTCCCAAGCCCTGGTGATCCAGCTCCAACAAACCTATGGATACGAGTCATATTAATGTCAGGCCCTCAGTAGGATTTAAGCACACTTCTACCCTGTTTCCTACATTTCCCAGGGCTAGGGAATGCAACTCCTCCTTAAATCCTTCTTAAATGAATGGGAGACATCCCTCCCGTTCATTTCCTTTCCTTTTTCTGCTTAAGTTAGTCACAACCCATTTTTGATATGTGTGATATATAGAACCTAAGGTAATATGGTTACTCATTAACGGAGTAACATTTTAGTTTGATCAAATTATGAGATGCTCAAGTCCCTGCGAGAAGTAGGAAAGCGTTTTAGAGGGCAGGCCTGGTAGATGAGTCCAGTGGGGAAGCGCTCAGCATCAGATGGTAGCTCAAAGGCTCGGTGTGCTATTGGGAGGCAATGAAAGAGAGGGTCACAGGCAGGCTGGAGGACAATGGAGTGCTAAACACAAACCTTATTTTCAGAATTCTGCTCAGCATGGCTTCTGGCACTCTACCTCTTTTGGAGAGAATTGCTCAAACATTTTAAAAGGACTATTGACCTACACACCATGGGAGCTCGCTTCGTTTATTCACAAGTACTCATCTTCTGTCTTGTAAACGAGCTGAGATATTGCTGCTTAGAGAAGTAGGTAAGAGAAGCAGAGGAATCAGGGATAACCAACGGGGCAAGGACAATAATGTCTGAGCCTCCTCTCAGATAAGCCTGGGCATTGAGGCAATCTAACCCTCAAAATTCACAAACCTGTCTACAGAGCAGTGTGTCTATTTAATATTTCAAACTGTGTCTGTTATTGGGGGAAAAAAACTAAGCCCTAATGCTGGTTATATATAATACTAGTAGCAAGGTGCACGAAATTCATGCACATTAAAAGGGAATTAATTAGCAGAAATATTTTAATATTGCTATTTGCCCTTTCTCTATAATAGAAGTGTGAGGGATGAAAGAAAATTAGTAAAATGTATATGAAAATAATATATACATTTATTAATAAATAAACAGTAACAAAAGGATATAATGACAAAAACATGATATGAAAACAACAAAAACATGATATAAAAACAACAGTGATGCAAACAATGACTGATAAAGTGATTAAACTTATTCTAATATCTCCCTGTACACCACATTAAGAGTGAAAACACTTTCAGAGTGCTTGACTAATTTCCCTTGTGATGAAGTATTTAGAACTTTAACTGTAACATCACATGCTCTTCAAACTCGAGAGAAAGCAACATATAACTGACCATGTGC
>NW_005363247.1:8091430-8112340 GCF_000412655.1 Myotis brandtii
GAAGTTGGGCCTTTTTAATAGTTTTAGCAACTTCACTGTTTATATCGAGTCTAGAAATTGAAGTTTCATTTAATGGAATCGGTAATTTATATTGGAATGAAAGGTGCTTCCACTGAGAAGTAAATTTGTAGCAATTCCTGTAGACGCTGTGGGTAAAACAGTACCACCACGACCCCTAATATAGTGTATTAAAACTTTATACAGATATGCAGGTGAATAGGATTCCTAGCCGGCAGGCCCCTGACAGCAAGCTGCCACCTGTCGATTCTGTGAGGAATGGGGCTCCCTCCTCCCTCCTGTCAGGGTCCGGGGTGCAGGTGAATGGGGTTCCTGGATGGCAGGCCACTGACAGCAAGCTGGCCACCTATCGATTCTGTGAGGGTCCGGGGTGCAGGTGAATGGGGTTCCTGGATGGCAGGCCACTGACAGCAAGCTGGCCACCTATCGATTCTGTGAGGGTCCGGGGTGCAGGTGAATGGGGTTCCTGGATGGCAGGCCACTGACAGCAAGCTGGCCACCTATCGATTCTGTGAGGGTCCGGGGTGCAGGTGAATGGGGTTCCTGGATGGCAGGCCACTGACAGCAAGCTGGCCACCTATCGATTCTGTGAGGGTCCGGGGTGCAGGTGAATGGGGTTCCTGGATGGCAGGCCACTGACAGCAAGCTGGCCACCTATCGATTCTGTGAGGGTCCGGGGTGCAGGTGAATGGGGTTCCTGGATGGCAGGCCACTGACAGCAAGCTGGCCACCTATCGATTCTGTGAGGGTCCGGGGTGCAGGTGAATGGGGTTCCTGGATGGCAGGCCACTGACAGCAAGCTGGCCACCTATCGATTCTGTGAGGGTCCGGGGTGCAGGTGAATGGGGTTCCTGGATGGCAGGCCACTGACAGCAAGCTGGCCACCTATCGATTCTGTGAGGGTCCGGGGTGCAGGTGAATGGGGTTCCTGGATGGCAGGCCACTGACAGCAAGCTGGCCACCTATCGATTCTGTGAGGGTCCGGGGTGCAGGTGAATGGGGTTCCTGGATGGCAGGCCACTGACAGCAAGCTGGCCACCTATCGATTCTGTGAGGGTCCGGGGTGCAGGTGAATGGGGTTCCTGGATGGCAGGCCACTGACAGCAAGCTGGCCACCTATCGATTCTGTGAGGGTCCGGGGTGCAGGTGAATGGGGTTCCTGGATGGCAGGCCACTGACAGCAAGCTGGCCACCTATCGATTCTGTGAGGGTCCGGGGTGCAGGTGAATGGGGTTCCTGGATGGCAGGCCACTGACAGCAAGCTGGCCACCTATCGATTCTGTGAGGGTCCGGGGTGCAGGTGAATGGGGTTCCTGGATGGCAGGCCACTGACAGCAAGCTGGCCACCTATCGATTCTGTGAGGGTCCGGGGTGCAGGTGAATGGGGTCCGGGGTGCAGGTGAATGGGGTTCCTGGATGGCAGGCCACTGACAGCAAGCTGTCCAACAGCGGATTCTGTGAGGAATGGGGCTCCCTGCTCCCTACTGTCAGGGTCTGGTTTGAAGGCCAGCCACGCCCCCTGTTGGGCCAGACCCAGAGCCTCCTCCTCAGCAACCAGGACTGACTGCTGCTGGGCACTCCTGCTGCTCTGGAGGGTGGGTTCTTCCCTCAGGCCTTGAAGGAAACAGCTTGGGGAGGGCGCAGCTGTTGCTAAGAAGACCCAGGACTCAGTGCGTCCATGCTCCGAGGGCGGGTTCCTGCCTGAAACCTCGCCGCCCTCACGGGAAATAGCTCAGGGAGGGTGCAGCTGTTTCCAAGATGACCCCTGCAGGACTGACTTCCTTCTGGTTGGTCGAGCCTCGGTCATGACATTACACTCAGGGTTTTTATATAAATTTAAATGGAATAGAAACTTTTATATAGATTTAAATGGAATAGAAACTTTGATAAATAAAAAATAAGGATGTCAGTTTAAAGTAATATGAATTACAGTCATTTATCCAAACTCCTTGCCATTTGGGCTTAATTATGCTGCAATTTATTAATTATATGCACATTAGTAAATATTACCTATAAACTTGGTTCTTCTGTTTGATCAATTTATCCTTGTAATACATAACTCACAAAGTTTAGGCTGATGTAGCAGGTTTGCCTACTCAAAAACTTTTAAAAATTAGCAGAGCTATTGCTCATATTCTGCCATTCTCTGTGTGATCTTGGGGTGCTCACTCACGCCTTCTGGTCTTCCTTGTCCTCAACTGAAAATGATAGATTAGATTATCCATAAGAGCCACTTTAGCTCTATCAGTCTATAAATCTAAATATATTTGCACATGCAAATTTTTATGTATGTATGTTCTGAGAACAGAGGGAAAGAAATTATATGAATACATGATTTAAAATGTCTGGATTTTTTTTCTTTGAAGATTACATATAAAATAATGTTCTTGGTAATACTAGTCTAGCAAACAGGCCATAATTTAATGCCTGGAAAAATCAGTGCTTGACATACATTACTTGATAAAACAGAAAGGGAATAGGTCATACTAATGCTTATATCAGGATTCTAACTCAGCCATAAATAAACAGAACGCAAGGGAAATCTCCGGAACGGAACGTCAGAGGCCCTTCCAGCTGCCCAGTGATTACTCATCCTTTACTGCTCCAGGGATTCTGAAACACTGGTGTTTGTCAGAATCAACTGTGAATCATGATACAGACAAAGGCTCAGGGTCTGACCTAGTCAGCAGCCTGGTCCTCTGTGTTGCTTTATTGTTTTATTTGGTGGTGACACACACCAAATCTTGAGAACAACTGCCCCGGGCTATTTACTCCTCCACTCTCCTTGACCAGTGGTTTGCAAAGTTTTCTGCACATTAGAAGGAGCTGGGAGCTTTTAAAAACCCTGACACCCAGGCCAGACTTCAGGCCAATTGAATCAAAATCTTCCCCAGGGGAAGCCAGGCATCAGTACTTTCTATCAAGGTGACTACAATAGGCCGCCCCCTTTGAGAACTGGTGTCCTTTACCTGTTCTTCTTAAACGTCAATGGGCATATGGATTTCCTGGGAATCTTGTTCATGCGCAGATTCTGATTCAGTTGCCTGAGATGGGGCATGAGGTTCTGCATTACAAAACGCTCCCAGGAGGTGCCATTGCTGCTGGCCTTGGATCCTACATTGAGAAGTAATGTTGTGGACGACAATTTATATGTCGTTCTCTTTCCAAAATCCCCAGCATCTCTTCTCCCATCCAGCTAACTAGAAAGTGAATCAAAATTAAGAACTCAGAAATAGAGAAGCCATGGCAAAAGAATGAGCGGTTGATTTGGAGAGTGCTGCTGGTAGTATAAAGACATTTACAACTGTAACAAATGGTGCACTTGAGGGCCTCTTTGGATGCTATGATCAGCTGGTCATTGGAATGGCATAATTCGTGTCCAGGAAAATGCCATTTAAAAGTTAAATCCAAATAACACAAATTTTTAAAAAATGTACTGGGTAAAGATAACCTGAAGGCCAGTATTTGTGAATATGAAGAGTTGAGAGAAATAAATGGATGCTTATGAGAAACTTGTTCCTGATGAAACCTTCTTATGGTAATAAAGACTCAAAATTTAGGGGGACGTTTCCTTTGGACTCTTTAAGCCTAACTTTCTGATTACTATATTTTGTAACATGGAAATAGAAATTCCCTTAATCTGTTTAAATAAACCCTTACTTGCTTGAACAATAAGAATCTAAGAAAGATAGATTTGCATTAAATCTTGCTGATTTTAACAACAACTCATCTAATCTTCTGCTAAATGTACACGTCAACATTGCATATTTATCTAGCAACTTAGTAATACCAGCAAAACTGAACATGTATAAATGGATTCTGATGAAGTTGTACCAAGTGCAATTGCTTCAGTACGGTTCTTTATGCCCTTGTGTTGCTCCGTTATCAATTTTTAACTGTCCCTGTAGTATAAAAATCACATTTCAATGTGTCCTGATAATTAATTTTATGATTTATATAGTGTAGACTTCCAAGAGTGTGTTCCATAGAACACCAATACAACAAGATCTTCTACCATTCTGTTTGAATAGCCCTGGGAAATCCTACATGCATTTCTTTTTCTTGGGGATTTATACTAGTGGTTGGTATGTGACTTAAAGACTTGCAAAAAATAAAACTTCAAAATTAGACTTTTCAACCCTTTCTAGGCCACTGTTTTCCCAACCTATTCCCCACAGAAACCTCCCCCCCTCAGTCACACATGAGCATCCCACATTTTGTAAGATGCTAGAGTCCTAGAACTAATCATAGTTGGAGGGAGTCAGAAAACATTTTGCTGTGCTCAGTTTCCTCCACTTTTCTTTCTTCTTCAAAACTATCTTTTTAAATTTCTTTCAGTTTTCTTTACATTCCCTCAAAAATACATACTTGAATATATAAGTAGCACCTATGAAAATTACTTCTGATTAAAAAGGTTTCAGGTTATTAAAAGTCCAGCATAATTAAATCATGGTCTATATTTAATTAATGTTTTATAATAATTAAACTTTTCCTTTAATTGAAGGCATGACTCTGAGAGCTGATTATCTGAAAGTAATTTCCTACGCAATAATTCTGTTTCTGTTGAAGCATCAACTTGAGAAATGGGCGAACTTGGTTTCCTTAATCAGACTGCGTTAGGCCTTGTATCCCATGGCTCTTTTCACTGGTGAAGAATTAACAGGGACACCAGAATCTATGAATTAATTAGAAACTAAACACCGAGAAAAACAAAAGTCTGGAGTCCTCTGCAGGCTTAGATCAGTGTTTGGCATGGTCTACTACCGTAGTTAGCCTGGACTGCTTGACTGATAGGTAATGTCCTACATTTTTCTGATGCTGCTTTTTTTCTTTTCCAGGGTCCTATAAGTTTGTATTCAATCCAGGATGGTGAGTGGATCTCTGCTTTCTGGCAGTTCACCTTTTGAACCTTGGAACTGAAGAGACTGCAATGTCAGGCCACTCCAGTATCAGAGCAGCAGGTGCACAGCCAAGCGCAGGCAAAGAACACCATGTGTGCCTTGTGCTGGGGCCAGCAGCACATGATCACTCTGGCTGAAAATGGCAGTGACATTTTAACCTTTTCTCAGGAGAGGTGAGGCACATAGGAAAAAGGACAAGAACCAGAGGAAATATAAAAGACAAAAAGAATAGGAAGAGCAAAGGAGACCAATGTCAAGGACAGTACTGATTAGAAATGGTGGTGTGGAGAGCAAGCAGCAAGTCCTTTGACAGCTGAGAAGAGAGCAAGTGATAATAGACTTAGAGTGGTTCTGCCACGTGGAGAGAGGGGTCAAAGAAGCTCCTCAACAGTGTAACAATGGTGGCATTAACTCATTCATTCATTCATTCATTCATCATTTGTTCATTCACTCATCCATCAACAAGTACTGACTGGGTTCTCTCTGTGGAAGAAGCCTAAACTTGATTCACTTACAAACCCCCACTTTTTTTTTTTTTTTTTTTTACAATGGGCCAAGGAGATTAGATTCCCTGATTTGCTCCAACAGGTAGAGTATTGCTAATTTTTTTCTGGCCTTATATACTCAGGAGCATGAAACCTGGCAGGGAAACATAGATGGATAATACTACTTTTATGAGAAGGGAATGTCAGCGAAGATAAATGCTTACTGAGGACCAGATCCCTACCTCCAACCTCCCCGATCTGAGTATAACATAAAGCTGTCCCCACCTCCAGATAGTAATAAACATGTAATCTCAGAATTGACTAAGAAAAATCTTTCTTTGACTGCTATCACTGGGTGGATTTTGGGCACAAGATAGAAATCAATTATAGAAAAAAATAAAAGTACAATTTTTGCATATATCTAGTTTTGTAACTTAAGTTCTATTCTTAAGTTTTTTTGAAAGAGCTATTGAAAAAAATTCATTCCCAAAAATCCAAAAAATTTTAGTTAAAATTTTAGGGCAAGATATAATACCCATATTTAACAAAAACAAAATGGTATTGTGTTTCCATAAATAAAATTTAGTGCATTGTTACTTTTGAAAAAAAAAACCCACTTATTTTAGATGCAAAGTTTTATATTTAAGTCTGACAATTAAAATAGACCTTTTCAAAGGCTATATTACAATCCCATTGTTTTTAATTAAGTTTTACAATGTTCAGATGGCAATGTGAAAGATGAGTAGATTCATTTTCTCCTGACAGGGAATTATTATTGCCTTTCATTTAATCTTAGTTCTGTAAATGCTGCAGGGATTGAACTGTTTTTAAATTACCTTATGATTCATCTACCTTGAAAAATGAATGTACCCTACTCACAATAAGGCAGAATGATATGTAGTAGGCTGTAGATGACTTTAAATGTGATTTTCTAGAGATATTTTAAGAAAATATTTCTCTTGGGTGAACTGTTTTAAATTATGCTTTTTGATTCACTTCAGGGGCAGGGTTGGGAGACTGGACTCAGCTGGTAGTATGGTACTTCTTCATTCATTCGACAAGTACAGAGTTAAATAGATAAGGGTTCAAGACCAGAGGCTCTGCTATAAGAAAAGAGAAAATCAGGTCTAGAAGTCCACAGAGAAAGGAAGGGCCAACTGGTGTGCTCCAGCGACAGGACTGCGGTCACTGATTCCAGGGAAGATGTTTGCTCTCCACAGCCTGTGGGTAGAAGGTAGGGATCTAGAACAGGATCTAGACTATAGTAGAAATAGATCAGACATCTGATTATTTGAGGCCAAAACAGAGAGGCTAAACTTACCAATTAGTCTCATACATATTAAGAATATGTACACTACAGAGTCCAAAAAGTTATTCAAAGCTCAGTTCAATGGCTTGTATACTTAACTCTATTTAGAAGTGTGTGCAAATGGACAAAGGCCAAGAACTGGAGATATTAAGGCACCTGTTAGGTCATAGGGCAGCTATGATCAACCTAATTTGGCACAGTGGGCCCATTTTCCCCCTGGCAAGAGTTCGGATAGTATGAGTTGTATTTATTCAGGTTGTAAACTAGGGAACAAACTTAGAAAGGCAAAGTTCTTTTCCTACACAGGCCACTGGAAGATGTGAATTTGGAACTAACTGTAAAATGTGGCTTTGGAAAGATGGTTTTCTCCATGTAGTATTTGAAAATTTGTTTTATGAGCAGAGTGCCTAAAATAACAAGAGGCAATGTTACAAGTCTGAAGACCAGTCAACCTCAAAGTACTTAAAAGTTCTGAGAAAGGATAATCTTAGACAGGTAAGCAAACTATTAGTAGTGGTAGCAATTGCATTTGTGCCCAAAGAGAAGGAAGCGTTCACTTACAAAGGACAGTAAAAGGTGGATTTTTGAAGGACATCAACACACTGGAAGAAATCTATAATCACAGACATTTCCGAGTTCATCCTAAATGAAATAATCCTGCTCTAACCCTTGATCCCCAGTCTTGAATACTCACACACATATAAAACTTTACTTTCCTAATCTATAAACTAGGAGTAATAGTACTGGCCGCCTAGGTGTGAGAACAAATGACATGATGATGCAAAGCACTCAGTGTAGTGGCCATCTAGCAGGTAGTAAAGGTGACTAGAAGGTTGTGGTCATTGATGCAAATTAATACTATATTTTTTATTCTATAGACACCCCAAATACATAGCAACAGATGCTGAGGAAGTGGTCTGCAGCCCACAATTTTACTTGGATTTATAAGCAAATCAAATTAAGCAGATTTGTACACTTAAATCATTGAAGGCCAATATTGTCACTCTGAGCACTCTTGGTTTTTCTTTTCATCTTTTTTGTTCAAATGATAAATACAGTATAGGCACTTACAATAACATCATTTATGTGTTCCTGAAAAACTTTAGATTTTGTAAAAATTGCACATTAAAAATAGCAGGATCTATGGAAAAAAACTAGTATTAAGGGCAGAGTATTAAAAATCAGTACAACTTTGATGTCATCTCCCTAATAAAACCAATTAGAATTCTAAGAAGACATTATACTAGCATGGTTACATTTCCATGGACATTTGCCACAGAATCTCAGTCATCCCAACCTGTGGCCTATTACTCTGGAGTCATGCTTCCTTTGTCTTTCAAAATAAAGAGCCTTAAAGACAGGCACACCCATAATAATCAGTTTAACCAAAATTTGAAATACAATCCAAGAGCAGCCTTCTTTATCCTTAATTTCTATTTTTAATGTGGGGTAAATATTTTAGGCTTCTTCATCTCTACCTGAAACTCCCTGGAGAGCTTAACATAGTAGAAAATGTAGTGGTTTTGAAGATAAGTCACATTTTGCACAAAGAAAAGGCATTTCTGCAGGATTTTTAGCTTTTACCTTAAAGTCTTAATATACTGTGAAGCTTTTTCTCTAATTGTGAGAAAACTTAGCTCTAATGACTTTAAAACATTGACATGTTGGGCAAAATTGTGTATGAACCCACACAACTTCCACAATACACTGATCTCATTCTCCAATTTACAAGGCGCATGTGTTAAATTAATTAAACAAGGAGTCTTTTAGTCTGGGGTGGTTCTAATACCTGAGCAGCTGAGGTAAGCAAACCCAAACCTAAGCATGTGAATGCCTTAAGATTAAGAAATCGAGCTCTAAGGACAACCAATCACAAACAGTTACCTAGGCTTTCCAAATAAGGCAGCCACTTAAGCTATGGCCAATCAAATAATTTCTTTGTTTTCTTCCATCTCTTCTCTAAAAAAACTCTTTCCACTATCTTCTGTTGGTGGAGCACTCCTATTTCCAATCGTTTGATGCTACCCAATTCAAATTGACTGTTGCTCAAATGAACTCTTAAAATATTTACTATGCTTTAGTTTTTCTTTCAACACATGCTCAAATCAGCATTAAAAACACACATTGTAGAAGAACAGACTGTATGTTTGCATCATCATTATTATAACAACTAATGATGATACTCACCACTAAGCCTTTTTCTCTGTGGAAAACTACAAAATAAACTGAGGAACAAAATAGTACCAGAGACATGGAGAAATGGAACAGACTGACAGATCTCAGAGGGGAGGAAAGTGGGGAGGATGGAAAGAGATCAACCAAAAAATATATATGCATGTATGCATAGCCCATGGACAGAGACAATAATGTGGTAAATGCCTAAAAGGGGCGGGGGCAGGGTGGAGGAATAGAATCAACAATAAAAATATCAATGATGAGGAAAGTTGAATAAATATCCATTGACAGTGACCTGCAGGAATGTAAACAATTCTGTCAAAACTATTTTATAGGATGCACTGTATCTCTCATTCTTGAAACAATTATTTATCGGGAAGGCTTTGGGGGAAAAGTCAACCCAACTGAGTGGGCAGAGGTGTGACCGGACCAATGCTCCCCATGGGGCTTCCCTTGCATAGTAACCTCTGATTTTAGGGTAAAGACTGTGTTCCTTTCCATGACTCACAGAAACCAGGCACTTTGCTCCAAGAAAATAGGGTGATGACACACTTTAAACCTTGGCCCCCTATCAGAGACGATTACAGCAGAACTTTGACTCCCCTTGGATTATTTCCACTCTCTACCACTTACTCAACAGCTTGAGCCACACTTAGATCTGCTTCACAATCAAGCGAATCTGAGTCCCCTTTAGGTATAAGGGAATAGGAAGGTGCAGAGGAAGGGAATTTTCAGTTCTCTGGTAATTAGTGCAAATACACAAACTCATGCACACGTGTACACACATATGTGTGTGTGGCATGTTTCCTTCTCAAGTGTAAACCCAACATATCATATGGACATATCTGCCTTTCAGCCTCTGTAGATCTCTCACTATGACTGAAACCCAGAGCTGGACTCAGAAACAGGAGAGCTGTGCAGTTTTCCAGGTCACGAAACTTTGATGAGTGTCAAAACCAGGGCTGATAGTTAACAGATATGCACAGTATAGTTGTTCCAGTTGCTAAAATGTTGAAGTATTTCCATATGGTTTTCCTGAGACCACAAGTCTCTAGACCACCATCTTGGTCTCTCTAGTGTCTCCCCTGGGTCTTCCAGAAGTCCCCTACCTCACCTCATACCACTGCTCTGGGCTTCTTCACGAAACGGAAACAAACGGTTTAATGCCTGGTCGGCAGGGCATCCAGGCCATGCTCTGAACTAAGGCAGCCACCATTCTAATTGGTCTGCGGCATCTGTGTAGTACTGATTATTAAATATTTTTACAACACCCCTAGCTGAAACATCACTAGAAATGTCACATAATGAAGACAATTATATTTGCTGCAACTTTCATTGAGTTGACCTTTCTTTAAAACAAGAGTGTAGGCAGAGGCTATTTTTTTAAAATATTTTTTATTAATTTTTACAGAGAGGGAGGGAGAGAGATAGTTAGAAACATCAATGAGAGAGAAACATCGATCAGCTGCCTCCTGCACATCTCCCACTGGGGATGTGCCCGCAACCCAGGTACATGCCCTTGACCGGAATCGAACCCGGGACCCCTCAGTCCGCAGGCCGACGCTCTATCCACTGAGCCAAACCGGTTTCGGCTAGGCAGAGGCTATTGACTGAAGAGAGCAATCATTGTACGATCACAATCCTGATGTGATTTGTTGGCTGATTTATAGATGTTGTCCTCCTGGAAGGGTAGAAATCCATTTCTACAGCCCTCCTAATCATTCTTTGAACTGCCAAGTATCATTTAATAAATTCTCACATATAATGCATCCAATGATATCACAGCATAGGAGGTGTGAGAAAGGTCTATGACCGTGGAATCTACTGGTCTTCGTACCTGCCACAGCTTCCAGAAGCAGCTGGCTTCAGTGGGAGTTTTCTCTGCAAACATGTTGATGTCCCAGAGATAATGAACACAGGTAAGACATTTCAGCCAGGCAGTCTGCAACTCACTCTCAGGCAAAACAAAGAGCTCTCTTAGAGAGGATTTCTGAAGAGCAATATCACTGGGGGAACTGAATGCAAATTAGGTAAAAATCTAAGTGGTTTTTTACTGATAACATCAGATGCTTATTTAAGGATTTCATGGAGATAGTCTCCAGGTTCATAAGCAGCACCAAAGATACTGAAAGTTATTTCTGAAAGCCTTAATCAAGTTTGGCAATGTTTCCTCTGATGCTACTGCTAAAATTAGTCACCATCAGTAACAGTAATGACTAATACATATTGAGCACTTAGTGTGTACCAGGCCCCATCACATTTGATCCCAGCTTTACAGCCCTTCAAGGTAGGTACATTCATCATCCCCATTTCACAAATAAGGAAGTTGAGGCGACAGAACTTAACTGAAGTAAGTGCACTGAACCCCAAAGCTCATGGGCTCAACACTCTATTAGATCAGTGGGGCAGAGCCAATGCCCTTGTGACAATTCTGCTAGCATTTACCAGCAGTAATTTTCCCCACTACTTTTTATAATCAAAATACACTTGTAATTTAAAGCATCTCAATACCTTTCTCATTCTGAAATAACTTGTGTGATTTGTGAACCAATCTATATTGTGATTCTTGGCTTGAACCAGCAAATTACTCCCATAAACAGGAGACTAAATCAATCTTTATAAAACTTTATCACTATTACTAAATTCTATACTCAACAAGACATTGTCATACAAGTTCTGTGCCTCAAAACAAACAAACAAGCAAACAAACAAAAATAAAACTTGCCTTTTTACTTGGGAAATTGAAGCCACTGACCAGGGTAAAGGTGACATGAGAATCACGCTAAACCAAGCATCTATTAGCAAGTATCACAATGTGTGACAGCCAGCCATGAGATTTGGAGCTTTTAACAAAAATTACCTGAAATTTGAGTGGTTCTGAACAAAAGACATTAAAAGAGACTCCATCATTATCTGGTAAATGGTTGACTTTTTAGTAGCTAATGAGTTATAATGAGTCACTTAACTTATGCTTCTCAGAGCCTTAGGGTTCACTTAATTGTTTTACATAAATATTTCTTATTTCAAGACCAACCCCCACTATCTCCTGGAGTCTCTCCTCTCTAAATCCACCATTTTGCCTTAACTTGGCCTTTTACAGTCTCATTCCCATCATGCCCCCTCAGGAGCCTCTGCTCTTTCATTCCCCAAGTTGCCCCCTCCCCATCTCATCCTACCCTCTACAACCTCTCACTGTAGCCCTCTGTTGACTGCAGAGCCTCCATGGCCTCCAGGGGTTCCTGTCACCAGTCCACCTGCACCCACTCCCAGGCTGGCACACACTGCTTTCCCCGGTGCTGCCAGACACCAGGGTCCCGCTGCCCTCACATCTGGTAGGGCCTTCCTGCTGTTGTCTTCATCTTCTGGGCCCTGTCACAGCAGCTCCAGACCCACATACCTCTGTCTTGACCTCACACTTCTAGTCTTTTCCCCCCAGCTACCCTTTCTCATTGGAGTCATGAAACTCTCTACCTTTGGCACTTCAAAAAAATATGTTTTTTTAAATGAATACATTTAAGTTTTTAAAAGTGGGACACTATTAACAAATATTAAGCAAATCATAGTTTAGGTAGTCAAAGAATGTGGAAAAACAATTGGGAGGATCCTTGTATGATTATTACTGAGATACTGAGACTATTTCATTAGCATTTATAACAACATAATGAGGTAAACAGTTTTTATCTGTAGTTTTTAAAGAAGGAATTGGAGACTCAGAGAGGTCATTCAGATCATAGTTTGTAAATGGCAGAACTAAGGATTGTACCCAAAGCTGTCTGATGCCAAACTCCACTTGACTAGGTACCACTGTACATCAGCACTTCTATAAACCACTTAGATGCAGTACTCTGGAGTTTAAGAAATGTGGAGTGGGATTCTTAAACTTCCAAGTTCAAATTATGATCCCCCAAACCACTTGGTGCTCTGGAATGCACTGAAGAATTCACTGATCACATTTTCAACAGCAAAATTGGGTGTGTATATTAAAGATAAATGTCAAGTCTTGTCCTGCTCAAATCCATCCTCCATTCAGCAGTCAGAGTGGTACCCTTCTCAACATGCAAATGGGATCTAATCACAGCTGCCACTCCTCACTACTGCAAACCCCTGCTTCAAAGCAGGCGGCTCATTTCAAAAATCTCATTTCTTTAAGAAAAAAAAATCTCAGCTCACTCACAATCTCATTGTCCCTTTAGTATCACTTCCTCATGTGCCCTCTTCCCCTTTTCAAATTCTCATCATTCTTTAAGTTCCAGTTTATGTTCCCTCTTCTCAAATCCAGCTTGACCCCAGGTACAGTGTAAATTCTGCACTATAAATTCCTAAGGGCAGAGGCATGGGTTAGACAACGTTGTATTTCTCATTGTATTCATCTCCACCTCCCCTCCCCAATTCCCAACACTTAGTAAGCTTTCAACATTGTGATACCTATGTATGGTGCCAGGTGGGTACTTGAATGATCAGAGGATCACTGTGTAAATTATATAATTGTCTAACCACTATGCTGTGCACCTGAAACTAATATAAAATAATATTGAATGTTGAAAAAAGTGTTTCTTGAGCACAAAAATGAAAAAATGAACGACTAATGAATGAAGAAGGGACTGCAAGTATTTTGGGAGAAGAAAAGGTAAACGTGGCACATTTCTTGGTTTTCTTGGGAACAGTTACATAGTCACAATGTGTGTGTACTTAATAATTTTCAACCTTTAGAACTGACCTACAAAAAATGAGAAGACTTAAACATGATTACATAATATTCAAGCATGAAGAGATATTGTCTAAAGCTGATGAAATCAGAAAACAAGGTTTACATATCTATAATAATAAAAGTGTAATATGCTAATTAGACCGGACAGCCGAACAACCTTCCAGATGTCCTTCTGCATGACCTTAACCAGACAAAGCCGGGTTAGAGGGCCGGGGTTGCGAGGGCTGAGCCCCTTGCACGAATTTCATGCATCGGGCCTCTAGTATTGTAAAAAGTTATAAAGGTAACAGAGAAACTAAAATGAAAGTCATTTAAAAAACTTTTGGAGTAGGAGGGACAATTGAAGAAAGTAGAAATGAACTAAATTTTCATATTTCAAACCAGAGAGTCAACAGACCCTATGTTAAGATACAGTGGTCCAAAATATTATTTAGAATTAGGGAAATAACTGTCAGAAAACAAAACAAAAAAGCTTAAAAGTAGTTGCTTCTGGGAAATAGGAAGGAGTAGGGAGAGGTTTTCTTGCTTTTCATTCTAATTTTTCTACTATTTCATTTTTTACTGTGTGCATATATTATGGTGATTTTTAAACGATGGATACATTCACATTTACATGCACACAAGGTGTTTCAAATAGGGGCAAGAGTTGTTTTATTCCCTGGCAGCACCTAATATAGCACTTTGCCAAAATATATACACAACCAACTTCTATTGAATGAATAATGTTGCCACTCTCACCTGTATTTAAATAAGGTTTGGTGGTTATATGATATTGTTACCTCAGAGAGCAATAAGATTGCCTTATTATTAACATAATAGCTGAGCTGAATATTATTTAATTGATGCCAAATATGCCAAAGCTGTGTGTCATTATGTTTGCCCTTAGATTGGCAAATGGTCACTTCTTCTCTCTCTAAAAGTAACATTCAGAGTTCTCTGAGCACTTCAAGGAAAATGAATGCACATTGAGAATAATATCTTTCTCACTACAGAAAAGATGATAGTGGGGAAAGTCTCAGATTTATTTTGTTACATTTGTATGCATCAGTCTGGTACAAATTGCACAGAAATATTCAATCAAATAATAAACAAGTCATATTTCAGCTGTGGTTGAAGGGTTTAAGGTTATTTTTCATAAGATATAATTATAAAACAAAACATTAAAAATCAATTAATTATGAAAAATACATATATAAACCCTCTTTCTTTGAAGGGGATACAATGCTTTGAAAGGGAATTCTGCTTTTTAGTCAAGTGTTTTACATCTGATACTCTGGATTTGGGTCTCTTAAAGGTGCAAGTTCAGTAGTTATTTCCTTAGCATATGGGAAAGATTTGACAGGTTGAACAAGAAAACAATATGATTTTTTTCAAAGTGACTTCCTTAGATGTCGATTAAGCTATATTTTCTTATTAGAGGTTCAACTTATAGAAATACTAATGGCCTGGTGCACGAATTTGTACACATTGAAAGGAAATTAGTTAGAAGAAATATTTTAATATTGCTATTCGCCCTTTCTCTAAAATAGAAGTGTCAACCAAATTCACGAACTTCAATAACAGATCGAAACACATGGGTGTGATTGGCACCAGTGAGAGCTTTATATGTATCGTGCATGTGTGAGTCAACTTAGCCTTTTATAGATTTAGAATAAACTTGCTTAATTAGACCTGCTTTCTGATTTAACTAAACTTTTTCCAGCCCAGTGAAGCACCCCAACTTCTCTTTCAGGTAATTGTCAGCAACACAGCAGTAAGTATCAACACAAGGCAGATTATTATTGTAGATCATGCAGGGAGAACAAAGGGTAAAATATTTAATTGCATCAGTGTTTGACTATATTCTGCTCAGTGAGAAAACCTTAAGTCATTTTCAAGGTCCACCATTTCTTACTTCTTTTCAGTTGGGTCAAGTTTCTAAACTTTCTAAATCTCCATTTTCTGGCTAATGAAAAGAAAATAGAATTCTACCCAGTCTCCTATCTACCTACTCCAGGACTTCTGTAAGGATCAAATGAGATCAGGCACAAGAAAACGCTTCATAGACATTTGGTTACAGTGTAAAATGTTTGTATCTGACTATAAAGGAAGTCATGTTCCTGGGCTGGAAAAATGCAAGGAGGCTAGTCGCTAGGAGGAGGAAGCTGGGTGTTGCTATGTGATGTCATTACCTGGCGCCCACAGCAACCATTTCTGGGCTGGGCTGGGCTGGGCTGGGCTGTGAGCTGCATTTTGCACTATGGGGTCTTGGCAGCATTGGCTGTGATTTGGTGGGGTGTTGCTCTGGGGTGGTGGCAGAGGAAGCCGAGTGTTGCTTTGTGGGCGCCAGGTCCACAGTTTCTCTGTAAATGGTCAATGTGCATCACAACAGCTCCTGAGTTGAGCATCTGCCCTCTGGTGGTCAGTGTGTGTCATAGCTACCGGTCGGACAGACACTTAGAGCATATTAGCCTTTTATATATATAGATGTATGCATTCAGTGGGAATCTTATTGGTAAATATATGCAAATCTAAGGTAATTTGAAAGAGATTTGAGAATTGAGCAGAGAGATATAAACATTAAGAACAAATCCTGGATTAAAGTTAATATTTTATTTTAGTTTTTTAATTTTGTGCTATCTCTTTCTGGAATTCTTTCTAGGGTTTTTAGTCAATAATTAATGTATACAACAGGCATGATGAAGGTTTGGTCCCTTGAACAGATATGAGACCTCCTCAATTCCCCTTATGTCTCCTAAAGGAGTGACATTCTTATCTAAATAACAGTAAAGGTGTCTGAATATTCTTACAGATACAGAAAAATCACTCAAGATCTGCATCTTGTAGTAAATTTCTATTTAAAAAATCTGATTAACTTTAAAGCACCCAACCAGGACAGGTTTGCGGGGAGGGCCAATTCCTCCATTTCTAATGTCCCCACTGATATAATATAGGCTGTACTTCCAAAGCTTTCAAAGCTTCCAGATTAGATTTAGTAACAGAATCTTATGACGTCTGACCCCTCAATTTCACATATCAGAAACCCAAGTCTACCTAGAAAACGGATTATCTCAGGTCTGTGTTGTGTATTACATGAACGTATCTAATTGCCTGTTGGATTGCATGATTTGCCATAGGCTGCATGTTTTCATAGTTAGTACTGACAAGTGCCTTCTGCAGTTACACTTGTCACCACTAGATGAAGCTCCTGCTATTTTTGGTCTCCTCTCAAGAGAATTTGTTCTGTTTGGCTACTAGACAACAGGGATGTGGAATTTAAAATCCTTAACCAAGCTTTCTCAAAGTTGCTTTGCTCTGAGAATAAGGTGACCAATCTATTTTGCTAATTTCAGTGAAATTTATAAAGCTACATGTTAGCCAAAACCGGTTTGGCTCAGTGGATAGAGCGTTGGCCTGCGGACTGAAAGGTCCCAGGTTCGATTCCGGTCAAGGGCCTCTCCTCTCGAGAGAATTTGTTCTGTTTGGCTACTAGACGACAGGGATGTGGAATTTAAAATCCTTAACCAAGCTTACTCAAAGTTGCTTTGCTCTGAGAATAAGGTGACCAATTTATTTTGCTAATTTCAGTGAAATTTAGAAAGCTATGTGTTAAAATGCACATGAATGGCCTTAAAATTGTATTCCATGACTTCTCTAGTTGATACCTATTTTGTTTAAAAAGGTGTAACCATCATCCCTGACTGACTAGTTTTATACCAAGTATTGGCTTCGGGGAGGTGCAAACAAGGGATATCAGGAGAAAGAGAAAGCCTCTATTTCCTTGTAGGTAAGAGTTGGGAATTAATTTAGTCAACATATTTTCTCTTTGGTGATCACTGTCTTCACTGCCTTGCAACTGTCTTTGGTCCATTCTTTTTGGTTGTTGCAAGTGAGGAGATAAATCCCAGGCCCTACTCTATTTTGGCCATAGTGGAAGTTCTTACAGATTTTTAAGCTAAATCTTTAAGTAGTGGGAAGCCAAGCAATAGTCTTGTTTGGTTTAATCCGTTGGAAGCATAAAATTTTCCCCTTCAAAATATTTAACAAGCTCTGAATCACTTTGATTTCTTTTAAAATTACTTTTCCTGCTTGAAAATGTGTCATCAGTTATTTCTGTGATCTTTAATTGGAAAGGACAGAAGCAAAATAATTTTTCATTTGGCTATTAAATAAAAAATTTAAATATAGTATAATTTCAGTTGTACCTAATATTCTGTTTTACATTAACAATGTAAAATTTTCATTGTGACATTCTTCTGTTTTCATAAATGTTGTGGAAGGCATATTAAAGATATTAATGTTTGAAAAACCACCTTCCTGCCAGTTACTGACTTAAAATTCTGATATTATGCTGTTTTAATTTTCTGTTGAAACTGAATGAGTTTAAAAGAAGCTACAGAATGCATTTTCTAGGTGAATTCCCTGCCCCCCTCATGGACTCTGAGTCTTTGCACTATCATAAACTTTATTTTTTAAGTTAAAACTTTTAAAACCATTTTATAGACTCTGCCTCTATTTTATTTGAAAATGTACAGAGGCATAGCAATAATTTCGTGAAGTACTTTCAATAGATTTTTAGAGATCCTTTTGAAAAGAAATGGCAGGCAGAGAAGAAGTAGTTTTTAAAACTGTAAGCTAGCTGGTATTCAGAGTGATAGCATCTAGCAGGAACAAAGGCCAAGTTGTGTCTATGTTAAGAGGGAAAATTCAACAGCAAAAAGCTAAAAGGAGATTCAGTAACCTTTCATTTGTCAGGAGGCTATTAATCATTTTGTTTATACTGAAATCTCACCACCCACAACACTAAAGCCACAGGCAGCATTAAGAAATAAGTTTTAAGGCATCTGAGTGCCTGAAATAATGTCCAACTAGTTTCATTTGCTAATTTGTCAGCCTGTAGCACTTTTAGAAGGAATAAATTTAAAATAGGTCTAGGATGGATATTGGGAATAGCTGAGATAACAAATGAAAGTAAATTAAAAAACTGATAATAATGGAGAAACTGGAATAAACTCTGTATAGTACCCACAGAATTTAAAAATATATAGCAACATGGGTTATTACATCTGATTAGCCTCAAGGGCAGCACTTCACTACAACATAGCATTGATGATTATTAATAAAAGGTAACTGATGCATGTAAACAATTTTAAAGTTTTTAAACCATTTATAAACTGTTTCCACATATGTATTATCACAGTCATTCTGAGATGGACAATAATCCTCTGTAATAATTAAGGGAAGTGTTACTGCTTCTTGGGATGTATGTTACTTAGGGAATTCACATATCTCTTGATTCTAGGTCTAGTGTATAATAAAATAAAATAAAAACTTGAGCCACTAAGATTTAAATCTGTTGAGAACACCGTAAGGGGATAGAAATATTTGTAATATATTTGAGAAAGATTTCCATTAAAAATTAGTAAAAATCTTTCAACATTTTTACAAATACATCAATTTGAACTCTTTGAAAAATTAATTTTAACTCGTTCATTCTCGCCTGTGTGTTCAGGGCCTACGAGGTGCACAACTCTGAGCAGTGCTGGAGAGAGGTGGGGGCATGGCGTGTGGCCCTAGCCTTCAGGAGATGATCATTTAAGGAAGAATATGAAGCACAAATATGGCAGCATAAGGTAAGGGCCAGTAGAACTGACTGAACAAATCCTAGTTAGGGGCTTGGGAGGAAGCATATGTCACTTCCCAGGTGGCTTCCTGGAGGTGACATTTGCCTTGTGATAGGTTTACACACGACACATTGAGAGAGATGCATTGCATATAGAGCGGCAGCCTCAGTAAAGGTGAGGAAATGCTGGCTCACCTGGAAATGGGCGTTTCCCTAATTAGCCTGAAGCATGGGGCAAGTGTAGGGCAATCTGAAAAGAAAAACCTAAAAACATTAAAAATGCCTTCCCCCACTCAGCAGATATTTATCGAGGGTCTCTTATATGCCAGACTCTTCCCTAGGCTCTGGGCATGGAGTGGTGAGCAAAGCAGACAAATTCCTTGCCAGCAAGGAGCTTATGTCCTATTGGGGAGATAGACAAAACCAATAAAGACTTACATAGTGAAGTATCAGGAATTGATAAATGTGAAGATGAAAAATAAAGCAGGCTAAGGAGACAGCCCCTGGGTGGAGGCTGGGGTGGAGTTAGGGAGGAGTGCTGCTGTTTAGACAGAGCCAACAAGGACAGCTTCTGTGAGCAAGAGATGGTTGGGAAGACCAGGATGACATAAGAGAGTAAGATATGTGAATTCCCTAAGAAACACACATCCCAAAGCTTATTCTTTATCAGGAAAAAAAGAGTTAGAAACCCCTCTGGTGAGAAATAGTTTTAAATAATAAGCTATGAAGTCACCTGGATCCTACTCAACTTTTTCTTCTAGAAGTCCATAGATCAATATGATCACCTTGGTTCCTCACTCTCCATCATCACTTCTGTCCTCAGGGGCAGGGGAGAATCCTGAGAGCTCACAGACACACAGACAGATACACAACGAGGCTGGGTCCTGTGAAAAGGAATGCTGCAGAACTACCACCTCTCTCTCTCTCTCTCTCTCTCTCTCTCTCTCTCTCTCTCTCCCTCTCCCTTCCTCTCTCCCTCTCCCTCTCCCTTCCTCTCTCTAAAATCAATAAAAACATCTCTTTAAAAACACACACACTCAAGCTGGGTTCTGAGTGTTTACATGTGGGGATAAGAAATGGGAAAGAAAAAGCAGCCGGAGCAGCAGCCGAAAAGCTAGATGCCTACCCTGACTTGCTGTGGTGTGGCTCTTGCTCTGAAGCCACTTGCTAGTTCCTCCTGCTTTCCAAACAAAAGCTTCTATGCTAAGCCCGTTTATATCTATGTGATGATGAACCAGCTAGTGCTATGAACAGGAAGTAGTCAACGTTCTGAGACTTATGAAATAGAAAGTGAAAGCAAAAATAAGTTCCCCTCCATTCAAATCTGCAACAACGTGGCTTAAGGTAACCTTTAACATTTCTCTTGAATTTGTCTTTAAATCAGAATTTTTCAGTGAGGCTAACGGCCAGAAATGAAGGCATAAAACTTCTGTACTGAGGAAGTCTTGCCATTGAAGGCGAGGCTCTGGTAAAAGGGGGTGAATCTGGCACTACTGTATTGGAAAGTGTGTGCTTAAAGGTGGAACTTGATTTAAGAATCTTCTGCTTAACTCACTCACTCTCTTTTGGAGATTGTTTAGCCTTTCCCAGCCTTTGTTGCAATACTTGCACCTCCAATCCCAGGATGTTTTGTTCACTGTAATGCTACTGAAGCTATAGTGCAATATAATGGAAAAGTCCATGAGCTCAAGGATCCAAGAGCTGTATTTTGG
>NW_005363247.1:8121554-8131772 GCF_000412655.1 Myotis brandtii
GAATGCTGCAGAACTACCACCTCTCTCTCTCTCTCTCTCTCTCTCTCTCTCTCTCTCTCTCTCCCTCTCCCTTCCTCTCTCCCTCTCCCTCTCCCTTCCTCTCTCTAAAATCAATAAAAACATCTCTTTAAAAACACACACACTCAAGCTGGGTTCTGAGTGTTTACATGTGGGGATAAGAAATGGGAAAGAAAAAGCAGCCGGAGCAGCAGCCGAAAAGCTAGATGCCTACCCTGACTTGCTGTGGTGTGGCTCTTGCTCTGAAGCCACTTGCTAGTTCCTCCTGCTTTCCAATTGTGCTAAGCCCGTTTGAGTATTGGAAAGGACTTTTGTTTGGCTACTAGACGAAACGGGCTTAGCACAAAAGGTGTAACCATCATCCCTGACTGACTAGTTTTATACCAAGTATTGGCTTCGGGGAGGTGCAAACAAGGGATATCAGGAGAAAGAGAAAGCCTCTATTTCTCTGACATTATTAAAAATGCCTATTATTATTTTAAAATTATTAAAAATCTAATTGCCTGTTGGATTGCATGATTTGCCATAGGCTGCATGTTTTCATAGTTAGTACTGACAAATGCTAAGCCCGTTTATATCTATGTGATGATGAACCAGCTAGTGCTATGAACAGGAAGTAGTCAACGTTCTGAGACTTATGAAATAGAAAGTGAAAGCAAAAATAAATCCCCCTCCATTCAAATCGGCAACAACGTGGCTTAAGGTAACCTTTAACATTTCTCTTGAATTTGTCTTTAAATCAGAATTTTTCAGTGAGGCTAACGGCCAGAAATGAAGGCATAAAACTTCTGTACTGAGGAAGTCTTGCCATTGAAGGCGAGGCTCTGGTAAAAGGGGTGAATCTGGCACTACTGTATTGTAAAGTATGTGCTTAAAGGTGGGACTTGATTTAAGAATCTTCTGCTTAACTCACTCACTCTCTTTTGGAGATTGTTTAGCCTTTCCCAGCCTTTGTTGCAATACTTGCACCTCCAATCCCAGGATGTTTTGTTCACTGTAATGCTACTGAAGCTATAGTGCAATATAATGGAAAAGTCCATGAGATCAAGGATCCAAGAGCTGTATTTTGGCTTGATTCTGCTTCAAACTTCCTGTGTGATTTTAGGAAAGTCACCTTATCTGGACACTAAGGACTTGTGTTATCTGGCATTTAGAGTCCTCGCCAGTTCTAAAGTTAAAGACTATATGAGTAAATACCAAGGCCTTTCTCTCGCTCTTACAGAAAAAAACAAAAGCACCTTTCTTGGAGTGTGTTTGCTACAAGTTGGGGCAGCACTACTTCTTAATTTAGGCCAGAGAATGCAAGTTATAATATCCAAAATAATAATTTAATATTTAACATGCATTACATGCTTCCTATATGCTAGTAGCTGTGCTGTGCTAAATTCTTCAATTAATCCTCCCATTGTGAGGATGGTGTGATTATTACATTATTTTATAGGTGAGGAAACTAATGCTCAAAAAATCAGAAATTTGTCCCAACTCACACAGGTAAGTATGGCAGAGCTAGTATTAGAATCCAGGGATCCTGATTCCCAAACCTAGAACCTAACAAATAAGCAATTTCATTGTTCAAAATATCAGAAATTCAAGCTAATAGATGGGTTTTGGTTTTATGTATCAGAGGTTTCTGGAACATTGAGATTTGGTAGCCATAATTTAATACTTGTCAAAAAAATAATTTAACCATTATTTTATTCTTCTTTGTCTTCGTTCATTTAACAATACCTATTGATCTGCATTAATATTTCAAATTGGAAAAATGAAGTAATTGATCAGATAACTAATTCTAAGGAACTTGTTAATAATGAAAAGGGAAATAAACCATTCATGGGTTTAAGTTGAAGCAGGGAGGGAGCAGGTAGAGGCAGGTGGCAGGGTGGCAGTTGGTATATAAACTCTACTGCCCTAATTTTATATGTTTGATAGCTATACCCTTCTAATAAGAGGAAATCATCTTAGTTCTGCTTACAGAGGCAGTGAATTCAGTTTAAATTGTGTTTTCAGAGGTAGCCTAAAATGCAGAGGACAAAAACAATTTTTTAATTATGTCAGAATATTATAAACTCAAATTTTATTTCCATAGCTTTTGATATATTGGAAATAATCCAAGGGTAAACATCTAGCTTGACCAGCATCTTTTATATCAATAGCCATAGAATAAGGAAGGCCATTCAGATGTGTATGAAAGAGGCAAAGTTCAATGCCATTAATAGTCATATCTGGCATCCAAAGAATATACTCTTTGAGACTTAGAAAAAGAAAATAGAAACATCTGTGTAGTTCACTTTCAGGTGTTCAAGATACTCTTAGGATGATGTAGCCAAATGTGAGAAGCATTCACCAGGCAATGTATTTACACACCTTCCTTCTGCTCATTGTACTGAAATGCAGAGGGCATTTGTTCCATACCATTTCAAGGCAGAGGCCTTTCATTAGAGTTCTAAAAAATTTGTGTTTGTAATATAACCAGATAATAGCCCAATTTCTACTTTATTTTGTGGATATTTGGCCTGATTCTGACAGCGAGCAGGTTTTCCCTATTCCCATATATCCTTTTAATTTTTTAAGGTTTATTTATGAGCTGAAATCTTTTTTTCATGCTAATAATGTTTTATTTTCTTCTAGATTAAATCAATGTAATAAAACATTGTTCAAATCCTATGTGAAACAACTGGAGCCGATATAGTGCTATGAAGAACTATGAGAGTTAGTCTGGAGAGCAACCTATCTTCTAGAGAATAGATTTGACATTCCACTCTTTTGCAATGGTTAATTCACACAGAAAACTAATATTTAATGTTTATGTAGGATTTTACTGTACAGCAATCATCTTACCTAAAATATGCATTTGCTCTCGGTTCTCAATGCCATCTAGTGATCAGTTCAATCAGGACCCTGGGGCTTTCCCAGAGGCCACCAATGGAGAACCATTTCCTTGGCATGAGCTAAGGCTCCCCAACACGGTCATTCCCCTCCACTATGACCTTTTTGTTCATCCAAACCTCACCTCCCTGGACTTCGTTGCATCTGAGAAGATTGAAGTCTTAGTCAGAGATGCTAAGGTTTATTTATGAGCTGAAATCTTTTTTTCAGTGCTAATAATGTTTTATTTTCTTCTAGATTAAATCAATGTATAAAACATTGTTCAAATCCTATGTGACACAACTGGAGCCAAGATAGTCCTATGAAGAACTATGAGAGTTAGTCTGGAGAGCAATCTATCTTCTAGAGAATAGATTTGACATTCCACTCTTCTGCAATGGTTAATTCACACAGAAAACTAACATTTAATGTTTACGTAGGATTTTACTGTACAGCAATCATCTTACCTAAAATATGCATTTGCTCTCGGTTCTCAATGCCATCTAGTGATCAGTTCAATCAGGACCCTGGGGCTTTCCCAGCGGCCACCAATGGAGAACCATTTCCTTGGCATGAGCTAAGGCTCCCCAACACGGTCATTCCCCTCCACTATGACCTTTTTGTTCATCCAAACCTCACCTCCCTGGACTTCGTTGCATCTGAGAAGATTGAAGTCTTAGTCAGAGATGCCACCCAATTTATCATCTTACACAGCAAAGATCATGAAATCATGAATGCCACCCTTCATTCAGAGGAAGATTTGAGATACAGGAAACCGGGGAGACAGCTGGATGTTTTGAGTTATCCTGCTCACGAGCAAATTGCTCTGCTGGTTCCAGAGAAACTTATGGCTGACCTGAAATACTATGTGGCCATTGACTTTCAGGGCAAGTTAGCTGATGGCTTTGAAGGGTTTTATAAAAGCACGTACAGAACTCTTGGTGGTGAAATAAGGTAAGATGTCGCCCCAGCTATTTGCAGTCTCATGATACTTTCCTTATGTGTTAGACCTCTTTGCGAAGAGCATGTTTCAGCAATCATTTATGAAAAGCCCAATAAACTGTGGGAAAGGAAGCAGAAGGAGAAGCTCTGCTGTTTCTTAAGGAAATTGCAGTAAAGCTGGGAAGGAAGAATGCAGAGGCATAAACTGCTGGAGGGAGAGTAGCTGGGAGGAGAAGCCGGTGTGTTTGCGATAAGACAGACATGTTTATGTTCTGCAGGAAAGGATGCTCAGTGCAGAGAGCTGAAATAGGGGAGGATTCTTAAAGGAGGTGAGCCTTCATCTGGGACCAGAAGGGAATGTGAGATGTGGCCAGAGAGAGAGGAAATGAAAGTATGCAGTTTACCTAGGAACCAGCATGACTCAAATGCAGGAGGCAGGAGCAAATATGTTTGGAGAACTGAGAAATACTGTTTATTTGATCACCTCATGTTTATTGGCTACATGCTTTAGGCCTGGCACTGTTCTAGACACTGAATCTATAGTAGTGAGATATGAACGAGGTGATAAATGTTATGAAGGCAATAAACAAGGTGCTGTAATAGAGAGTAAGTCTAGCTGGGAGTTAGCTAAGTGGTCAGGGAAGTCCCTGTCAACGAGGTGCATTTAAACTGAGATCTGACTTTTTTAAAAAAAAAGGACACAATCATGAAGATGTAATAGAGCAAAGTGTCCCCAGAAAAGGGAACAGCAAGTGCAAAGTGGGACAGACTGAGAAAAGAAGGCCAGTGTGGCTTGAAGAGCATGAGCAAGAGAGAGAAGGAGAGTTGAAAGGGATGATATCACTTAATACCTCTTGTGAGGATTTTAGGCTTTTACTTTAGTGGAATGGGACTCACTGGAAGGTTCTGACTTGATCTATGCTTATAAAGTTCAAGTGCATGTGGAGGATCCATTATAGGGAGGAAAAAGTAGAAGAAGAGCAATCATTTAGGAGGACATTGCAGTAGTTCAGGCAAGAAATGGTGGCTTGGGCCAGGCTAGAGGTGGTGCCTTATGGAGTAAGTGATTGAACTTAGCATTTCTTTTGGAGGATAAAACAGACAGAATTTGCTAGAGGTAAGCGAAAGAGGTAAGAGAAAGAGAGGATAATTTGTCCAGAGCTGGGTCACCTGGGAGGGAAGAAGAGCCTGGCTCTCCTACCCTTTATCAGTTGTGTTCAGCTGCCAGTTAGAGGAACCCAAATACAGTGGCTCAACACATAGGGGGTTAATTTTCTTGTGAAAAAAATAAAAATAAAAATCCAGAAGTAGGGCAGCTCAGGCTTGCTACAGTGCTTCTCGGTGTTATCCAGGACCCAAACTCCTTCCATCTTTCTGCTCAGCCTCCCTTGGCATATGGCTCCCTTCCTAATACAAGATGATTTGGGCACCTCTGGCCTTCAAGTCCACATTCCAGGCAGGAAAAAAGGGGAATGGGGGAGAGAAAGGCAGAAAGAAGCATTCCAGCTGAGTCTGACTCCTTTCACAGAGCTTTCCCACCCGGTGACTTCAACTAGGCCACGAAACATATGCCTACCACGTTGCAAGGGAGTCTAAAGGGACATTGCCTCCCGGAACAAAATCAGGATTCTGATGGAATTGCAGAAGGGGAATATGTTAGTAGGCAACTTTAGCAGCATCTGCCACATACTTGCTTTTCCCTCCCCCACCTTAGGTACTCGTTGCCCTCTGGGGGCTCATGCACCCACCCCAGAGCCTTAGCAGTCCCCTTAGAACAGCCTTCCCCAGGCCCAGCTCTTTCCTCTGCTCCCCTGGGATGCTTCCCCTCATTGCAGCCTCAATTCTGAGGGGCCTGTTCTCAGGTCCAGTGTAGTGCTGAATAAAAAACTCAGCAACTTCTTTCCACTAGGGCGCCATGTGAAGCCTTTTCTTAAATGTGTTCAAGTGACCATGGCCCTACCCAAAGAAGATACTTTTTAAGGATATCATTTTGGGAGACCTGGGAGACTAGAGGGGGGCATTTTTGGGGGTAAGAGCTGGAGGACTTCCAGAATGCCTCCCAAGCCTGTGTAGTGCTGAATAAAAAACTCAGCAACTTCTTTCCACTAGGGCGCCATGTGAAGCCTTTTCTTAAATGTGTTCAAGTGACCATGGCCCTACCCAAAGAAGATACTTTTTAAGGATATCATTTTGGGAGACCTGGGAGACTAGAGGGGGGCATTTTTGGGGGTAAGAGCTGGAGGACTTCCAGAATGCCTCCCAGAATTAGCTGCAGGCTATTTCTGACTCTTATTATGATTATCCTGATAGCGTCTCCTTTACAGTCTGACTTATACAATTTCAGGCATTATCCAGGTGGTGTGATATAGAGATTTGTCTATGCTATAGCTCCTTGCCTCCAGTGGGGGGGAAACTTGAAGGTGGAGTTTCCTTTCCAGAGCTCCTGGGGATCAGGCTGAAGCTGGGACGTGGCCTGGCTTCTTCCTCTTCCCTGTCCTGCTTTTCTTACTCCCTTTTCTTTTGGCAGAATTTTCTTAATAAATCAGGGTCTGCTTCCTGGGAACACATCCTAAGTCATGACCCACAATTAGTCATATGTCTGGTTGAGATCCCAACAGGTTTAGAGATGGTACTGACCTGCTAATTTCCTAGTAAGTTTTGACCTCAAATTGACTAGACATGCATGCTTCTCTCAGCCACTTACTAGCTAAGGATTCAGGTAAGGTCACACCAATTCTCTGAGCCTTAAATCCTTGTCTGCTAGGAGAATGGAGGAGATCCTGTAAGTGGAGTGCCCAGCACCAGGCATTATTCACAATTGGCAGCCACTTAACTAAAAGTTACCCTCGTTTATTTGGGAAAAAAAAATAAAGCCTGGATTCTCAAAAATTATAGCTTGAGAAATCAAATATGTCACTTCCAGGATTGTTCTGAAGGCACAAATTCATTTCTGTCTTGGTCTCACTTATGTATTCTGGCTGGGGGTGGTTCTTTTCACAGAACAATCGCAGTGACAGATTTTGAGCCAACAGAGGCACGAATGGCTTTCCCTTGCTTTGATGAACCATTGTTCAAAGCCAACTTTTCAATCAAGATAAGAAGAGAGAGCAGACACATCGCACTATCCAACATGCCAAAGGTATTGCCACTTACAGAAACATTGGGGAATTATTCTTAAGTTGAGCCTTTGTCCTTGCTGTGTTGCTTTTAAAAATATTTTTTTCAAGACTTACAGTATTAATTTGTTTTATTGTACTTATTATTTAATAACCCCAATCCTTCTAGATTTTAACATGGTTTTGTTTGGGGCATTGTTACCCCAGAAGCTTTTTAACAAAACAAAACAAAGTGATTTACAGTTTCTTTATGTTCATATGGAAACATTGTTCTTTTAAATCAGTGTTACTTGGCCAGAGACAAAATTCAGAATCAAGCAGAGCAGTACTTCTCAAACTTTAATGTTCACATGAATCATCTGAGGACCTTGTTAAAATTCAGATTCGGATTCAGTCAGTCTTATGGTGAGGGAGGCCCCAGATTCTGTCTTGTTAACAAGCTCCCAGGTGACGGATGCCAACCGCTGCTGGGCCAGGGACCGCATTTGAATGGCAAGGATGGAGAGACCCCTACCCCAAATATTCTGACCTGGACTCCTGTGCTGGAACTTACAAATCCATTTTCATTTTTATAAGTCGCAGTGGTAGTTCTTAAAATTATGTATAAAAATTATTTATTGTGGTTATACACTTTTTTAATTTGAAAGAGACCTTTTATTTGGCTTGTATTTGTATTCAAAATGCAGAGACTCTGAAAGACACAGTGGACCTGAGCTAATTTGGTATTTCCTCACTAATGCTGTGCTTGCCATTTGCGTTGTGGAACAAAATGTAAAATGTTTCCCCACCCTGATTTGTAATGTAGGGCAAAGGTAGAGGCTCTCCTGACAGTGCTTCAGCGGAAGGGGCAGCACAGAAAGCAGCCGGCTCAGGGCCCTCCCCGCTGCCCTCTCGGCCCTGAACAGTGGCTGGACTCATGCGTGAACGGGAGAAATGAGTTCATAAGCTAGACCCTGAACTTCCCAGATTTCTATTTAAATAGAAAAAAGATATTTTCTCTGAAATACTGGCAGAGCAGATCCAGGGGAACATTGCACTTAACACACATCCTATAGCTTTTCCACGACTGTGAAGACAGCAATTTAATTAGCCCTCTCATTTTCAGGTGGAAATGCTTGCAAAGCATAGTGCAGTCTCTTTCCTGGCAGCTTTTTATTAATATGTTTTATATATGAATAACTATGGAGGCTAAAGTAAAAACAGAGTTCATAAAGCCTTTTCATTAAAGTGTGACACAAACATAAACTGCCATTTTGTTAAATCAGAGTTTAAATTTTCTATTTTTAGAAACCTCCAGTAACTTCTCATATTTAAGAAAAACAAGTGAACACTTTAAAATATTTCCTACAACCCTTGAATCTTTGCATTGCCTCAGTTGACTAGACTAGTTCTCTGGATCGTGCCATTTTCAGCAAATATTCGCTTAACATTCTGCTCCTCACTGACATGCCCAACATGTTTAGCCAAGAAAAAAAGGAGACCTAAAGTAATACCACAATCATACTCTCTGGATAATAACAGTGACAGCACTTAATATGGGTTATGGTCCGGTGGGAAGAAGCAACAAATACTAAGTTCTCGATTTGTTTAATTAAGAATACAAGATTTAAGGGAAGTGAGGAGGCCAGCCAAGCACTGGTAGAGGCAGCTTATCTTTGGGGCATTTCTTTGTCCTCTTCATTCCTTAAAGGAGCACACACCTGCTGGTGACACTTGCTGTGCAAGTAGAGTCCTGCCAGTGTTGAGAAAACAGCTAACTCCTCATCTAACACATAAAGCAACAAGTGTTTTATGCTTAAAACTTGCATCCCCATCCTGGATGAACTTATACTAACACCCATATGCTTCCACTTACGGCAATGTTAATCTATGAGTCACTCCAAGTTCCTGAACAAAACTCAGCCTCCATGGGGTACATCTTTATCTGAGGGAAAAATCAGAAGGAATGCCCATCTGTCTCCTACACACCATTGCTACCAGCTGTCTGGAGGCACGGCCGCTCATTTCCCCATAGTACCACAGCCTTGCCTCCTCTTTCCCTCACCCCTCCACACACCCGACTAAATGGTTTTGCTGCCGAGTTTGGTCAGAAGACTACAGTCAATGCTCGCTCATTTCCCCATAGTACCACAGCCTTGCCTCCTATTTCCCTCACCCCTCCACACACCCGACTAAATGGTTTGCTGCCGAGTTTGGTCAGAAGACTACAGTCAATGCCTTCTCTCTGGCCCCCTCTTCCATAACCCTCTTTTTTTGCTAGGAGTATGTATCCATAGAACTCTACTTGCATCAGACTCATAAAGAGATTATTATTGAGCAAAATGAATTTGCTGGAAAGAAGTAATTACATCCCAGAATATACTGCTAATTTTCTTAGAGTATGTGGTCAGTGTCTTCTGCTTTATAGGAGCTTAGGAACTGAATGCTTTGATAGACATCTGTAGAATTAAATTATGTAGAATTTAATAGCACAAACATTTGTTATCGAAGTAGGCTAGGCAGTTTATGGTAATATTTCAAACTATTGTCTCTTGCCAAAGCAAACTATAATCTTAACCAAACACATAAAACATGCTCAAGAAGGCCTGGTTCGCACGGCCCCAAGCCTGACACCTTGCAAAGGGGGGGTGGAAGGTTATGAGGAGGGGAGCAAGCTAGCCCAAGAGTTGTCACCAATTTGAAGAAAGTGGTATTTTCAGATTACTAAATCTGACCCATTCAGTATTTAGGGGTATTGGACTATATTGGAGATCATCTCTGGGACTAGCTCTTCAGTGCAAAGATAGAACTCAGTAATTATTCAGTGAATTTGAGAGATGCAGCTGATGAGTCTGTAGGCTTAAAACTTTTGCTACCATATTGGAGATCATTTCTGGGACTAGCTCTTCAGTGCAAATAAAGATAGAACTCAGTAATTATTCAGTGAATTTCAGAGATGCAGCTGATGAGTCTGTAGGCTTAAAACTTTTGCTTCCTCAGTACATAGACAAGAGCTTAAATTACTAATGACCTCCTTGGCCTGACTGCTTTCGTTGTGAAATCAATGAAGCAAAGATAAAAATAAGACTGTGACTAAAGCTGTCACACAGCGAGGTGAAAGAATGAGCAATGCCTTTGGAGTCACACGGTCACATCCACATCTTGGTCTTGCTGTGGAACTTGCCTTGTGATCTTGGGCAATTCAGTTCATATTTTTGAGACTCTGTTTCTTCACTTGTGAAATAACACCTACCACACACACACACACACACACACACACACACACACACACACACAC